>NC_058105.1:92573030-92876060 GCF_020171115.1 Neogale vison
TCAGACTTTTTGAGGAACCTCCATACTGTTTTCCAGAGTGGCTGTGCCAGTTTGCATTTCCACCAAAAGTGTAAGAGGGTTCTCCTTTCTCCACATCCTCACCAACTCCTGTGGTTTCTTGTGTTGTTAATTTTAGCCATTCTGACAGGTGTGAGGTGTATCTCATTATAGTTTTGATTTGCATTTCCCTGAAGATCAGTGACATTGAGCATCTTTTCATGTGTCTGTTGGCCATCCGGATGCCTTCTTTGGAGAAATGTCTGTCCATGACCTCTGCTCATTTTTTAATTGGGTTGTTTGTTTTTTGAGTGTTGAGTTTTGTAAGTTCTTTATAGATTTTGGATAC
Source organism: Neogale vison (assembly GCF_020171115.1). Classification (NCBI taxonomy): domain Eukaryota; kingdom Metazoa; phylum Chordata; class Mammalia; order Carnivora; family Mustelidae; genus Neogale; species Neogale vison. Next base: position 92,573,377 of record NC_058105.1, read on the forward strand.
TAATCCTATATCAGAAATCTCCTTTGCAAATATCTTCTCCCATTCCATAGGTTGCCTATTAGTTTTGTTGATTGTTTCCTTCACTGTGCAGAAGCTTTTTTATTCTGATACAGTCCCAATAGTTTATTTTTGCTTTGTTTCCCTTGCCTCTGGAGACTTATCTAGAAAGAAGTTGCTACCTGTTACTGCCTGTGTTCTCTTCTAGGATTTTTATGGTTTCAGGTCTCACGTTTAGGTCTTTCATCTACTTTGAATTTATTTTTGTGTAAGGTATAAAAAAGTGGTCCGATTCATTCTTCTGCATGTTGCTGTCCAGTTTTCCCAAAACCATTTGTTGAAGAGACAGTCTTTCTCTCATTGGATATTATTTCCTTCTTTGTCAAAGGTTAAGTGACCATATAATTGTGGGTTCATTTCTGGGTTTTCTATTCTGTCCCATTGATCTATGTGGCCATTTTTGTGCCAATACCATACTGTCTTGACAACTACAGCTTTGCAATATAATTTGAAGTCTGGAATTGTGGTGCCTAGAGTTTTTTCTTTTTCAAGGTTGCTTTGACTATTCGTGGTCTTTTGTGGTTCCATACAAATTTTAGGATTGTTTGTTCTGTGAAAAATGCTGGTGGTATTTTGAAAGAGATTGCATTAAATGTGTAGATTGCTTTGGTTGCATAGATATTTAAATAATATTTATTCTACCAATCCATAAGCATGGAATGTCTTTCCATTTCTTTGTGTCATCTTCAGTTTCTTTCATCAGTGTTTTGTAGTTTTCAGAGATAAAATTTTAGTTTTGATAGCCATTGCTACATTACTTTCCAGAAGTTATAAACCAGTTTTTGTTTTCACCAGTAATACAGCCCATTTCCCCACATCTTCACCAGCACAGCGTGTTATTAAACCTTTAGATTTTTGGCAAACTCTTAGGTAAAAGATGGTATTTAAGCACAATTTAAATTTACATTGCTGTAATTTTGAGTGAAATTGAGCATCTTCTCATATGATATGTAGACTTGATACACTAAACAATTTCCAATTGATTCAAAGATTGATATCTTTGCAATTAGAAAGCTGGAGCCAATGTAGGTATTCTCGGAACAAATATCAGAGTCAAAAAGGACCTTAATGGTCATCAAGTCCCATCCTGATCTGATGCCTAAATGACCTCCTTGCATTTCCCAGCACTGTTGTTCACAACTAGGGAGTTCATAAAATTGAAGTCAGCTTTCTCTGGCTCTAAAAATTAAGAAGTTTTTTATATTGAGCCAAAATCTTTCTGTAATTACTGCATGACAGTAATTACAACATGCTCTTGTTAAATTATGCTCTTCTTTTAGATCACAATGAATATACCACGAAGAAATAATATTAGCTTCAAATATAGGTAGAATAGTTAACTTCTCCCTCCCTGATAGTCTTCAAATTACATTGCATATTGTCTTCATCACAATTAGAAATAGAATTTAAAACCTAAATGCCATCTCTGTAGTACTCTTACTAAAAATCCAAATCTGATCACGAGGAAACCTCATACAGTACTAAATTGAAGGACACTCTAGGCAATAACCGGCCTGTACTATATCCAAAATACTGTTGTTATGAAAACTGAAAAAAAGCTAAGAAACTATTCTAGATGAAAAGAGATTAGGGACTCCTGGCTGGCTCAGTTGAAGGAGCATGCAACTCTTGATTTTGGGGTCGTGATTTCGAGCTTCACTTTGAGTGTAGAGATGAATTAAGTAAATGATACTTAAATAAAAAGAGAGAAAGAGAAAGATTAGAGAGATGTGACAATTAATTGCAATCTGTAATCCTGAATTGGATTCAGGGATTCCAAAGAAGACTAAAAAGGCCATAAAGGATATTACTGGGACAATTGACAAAATTTGAATACAGATTTTATATCAAGCTATAGTGTTACATTAACATGAAATTTTCTGATTTGAATAATTTAGCTGTGATACTATAAGGGAATGTCCTTGTTCTTAGGAAGTGCATACTGAAGAATTTAGGGGTAAAGGGCCATGATATCTGCAACTTACTCTTAAATGATTCAGTAAAAGTTAGAGAAAAAGAAATAGAGAGACAATAATAAAACAAATGCGACAAATGTTAATTGCTGAATGTGGGTGAAATGTGTTTGGGCCTTCATAGCACTGTTCTTGCAACTTTTCTGAGTGTGTCTGAAAATCTTTCAATATAAATTGAATAGAAATACTTTCGGAAGAGTGACTTAAGTTTCCACCAAAATGGGAATGACTGCTATGCGCACATTTACTGAAAAGGCACAGGTGGCAATTGATTAAAAGATGACTTGGAAGCCGTGCTTCCCTTAGAAGCACTTCATAAAACAGACAAAGGAAATTGGTGAGTTGTTGGCTTGCAAACTAGCCTCCGTATTTTCCTCCAGGACATATTTGTTTGGATAATTTTAACAAAAAAGATCGCAGTGTGCATAACTCGATTGTGATCAGCTGTGTGATTGCCAGGATCACAGTGCTATGAATCCAACCACAGAGGTGGTTATCAGTCAGGGGGTGGGGGGTGGAGGGAAGTATTTCAGAAGGGCTAAGAATGGAAACAAGAGGAGTGTGGTGGTATAAAGCTGAATTAAAGGAGAAAGTTGATGGTAGAAGGAAAGGTGGTTGTATTTGCTGTAATTAAACATAGGGAAACATGGGCGTGTTCGGAACTGGTAACTAAGATTTTAAAAAAGGAATGGCTAATCCAGCAGTTATGGTCACAGTCTTACTATAAAACAAACCACCTCAAAATCCAGGGGTTTCAAGCAGCAGTCTTTCATTTCCAGTCACACATCCGGTGGGGAGCTGGCTGCTGTAGGCTGGGCTGAGCTGGTGTTGGGTCAAAAGTCTGCTCCGCATGTATCTCATCTTCCCTGGACCAGCTGGCTCTCCAGAGTGTGTAACTCTCATGGCCATGACCAGAAAAAGGAAAGCAACCCAAGTGTGCAAACCCTTTTCAACCCCAGCTTGTATCACTTTTGCTAATATTCCTTTGGCCAAACTCTTCCAATCCTCTGTGTTTGAAGAGCTACACTCTGCGCCACCCCCACCCCCCACAAGCTTATGAATGCACTGCTGGGCAATAATCTTTCTGGCCCATGGAAAAGAGAGCATCTTTAGCTGCTAGCCCTGTCCTCTCTACCACGCTGCTTTCCCATCAGGAAGAGAGGCTATGTGTAACGCTTCAGGATACATTTAATTTCCCGTCGCACTACTTACAAGCTGTGTGACCCTGGACAGATCACTTCTCGAACCCATGCCCTGAGCTCCTCACCGGTAACCTGAGAATGGTGATAATACCTCCCTCTGTGTAGCTATGAAAGTTGAATCACCTTAGAACACTGCTTGGCACATAGGTCGTACGATGTGTTAGCTATTAGTATTATTACTTTTACTAATTCCAGGAACCCACAGCTCTAAAGCAAGTGGTAGTTAAGCTACCCTGCTTTTTACCCTGCTAAAAATTTTTTTTAAAAGATTTTATTTATTTGACAGAGACATCACAAGTAGGCAGAGAGGCAGGCAGAGAGAAGGGGGGAAGCAGGCTCCCCGCCGAGCAGAAAGCCCGACGCGGGGCTCGATCCAGGACCCTGAGATCATGACCTGAGCTGAAGGCAGAGGCCCAACCCACTGAGCCACCCAGGTGCCCCTCTGCTAAAAAAGTTTTGGGTATTAGTCTATTTTTAAGCCAAACTGGCTTTCCAAAGGTTCTAGTATTGTCCAGTCAGGCAGCCTATGGGGCAATAAAAAAAGGATGCTAGTTGAATTTTTTTAGAATTTTATTTATTTATTAGAGAGAGAGAGAGAGAGAACACACACAATCAGAGGTAGGGTCAGGGGCAGAGGGAGAAGCAGGCTCCTCGTAGAGCAGGGAGCCCAACTTAGGGTTCTGTCCCAGGACCCTGAGATCACGATCTGAGCCAAAGGCAGATGCTTAACTGACTGAGCCACCCAGGAGCCCCACTGTTTGAATCTGACCAGATTACAGGAATCAACTCAATTAATAGACCTCATTAATTTCAAACTCTTAATTCATTAACACTAATATACTCATTCCATGGATGGACAGTTCCCCTAGTTACAGTCATGGTTTTAATGTCATTACAGATTTTAACATTATCCTCCTAACACCTTTCTTGGGTCTTGCTCCATTAGGCTACATTTTCTGATTTCATAAGCTAAAAAGCACAACATTGGATGATGCATGCCTGGCGGCCTCCCAAGGGGGCCAGAGAGGGAACGTGGCAAACCTTCATTAATTTGGACTCTACTGACTCTGAATCTGTGATTATTTTCACACAGGAGAAGTTCTTGGTGCTATTCCAAGAAAAAGGTAACGCCTTCAAATTTTGCCCACCTAAGCTTAATATGTAGTTCAATATTTGAAGTGAGGAGATAAGAAAGGGTGGGAAATCCTCAGATCTTTGAGGAAGACTTGGCCTAATTTAAGCTTGGACATGCACACAGCAGGTAGGATGAGGAAATAAAAACTGTAAACCACTCTAAGAATAAGCAAAGCAACTAGCTTTTAAAACTAAAATGAGAGGCGCCTAGGTGGCTCAGTCAGTTAGGTTTCCAGCTCTTGATTTGGGCTCAGGTCATGATGGGGTTTCTCGCTCAGCAGGAAGTCTGCTTGAGGTTCTTTGTCCATCTCCTTCTGCCCTTCTCCCCATTTGCATGTGTGCACACACTCTTTCTCTCTTTCTCAAATAAAGAAATAAAATCTTAAAAAAAAAACTAAGATGAGAGCATCTTATTACTCAGTTGGCCTCATGGATAGTCAGAAGGTGAGAAATTTAAGAAGCAGTTCTGCCTCTGGACAGCTGGGTATCCTTGGGCATGTGGTTCAGCATCTCTGACCCTGTCTCCTTATCAGTAAAATGGGGATGATTTTTACTCTGCAGAACTATTGGAAGATTTTATTGGAATAATCTGTGTAAAGTCCCTGGCATTGTGTTTGGGAAGAAACCACAGGCTCATGCTAGTAGTGATAATACTATCATTACTCAAATTATTTTTTGAAACTCATGTTTTTAAACGGACTTCAGATTTAGCTTAAATTACCCAGGAAGAAAAGTTTCACTATCCTAGAGTCAGGTTTCATTATTGACATAAAAAGATATTTTCCAGGGGCGCTTGGGTGGCTCAGTTGGCTAAACCTCTATCTTTGGCTCAGGTCATGATCTCGGGGTCCTGGGATCAAGCCCCGCATTGGGCATTCTGCTCAGCAGGGAGACTGCTTCCTCTTCTCTCTCTGCCTGCCTCTCTGCCTACTTGTGATCTCTGTCTGTCAAATAAATAAATAAAATCTTTAAAAGAAAAAGATATTTTCCAGATTGGTCTATCGACCTACTTATAAACCATGGGTTCCTTTTGACTGCTTCTAAAAATCAAATCACCATTTAAGGACAAACATTCATTGCCATTCAGGGTAGTTGAAAAAAAATCACATTTCATGCTTTTAGAGGCAAATCTGGCAAAATAAGAGTTTCAGAAACATTTAAGCAATGATTTCATCAATCTTGGCATTAATGCAAAGCCTCATAAAGAGCTACCTCAAAGATGCTCATACTTTTCAGAAGTGTACATTCTACTCTGTTTAAAAACACACACACATAATTTCATGATTTTTTTCTTATGTAAAGAATAAACTCTCAGCTTGAAAGAAACATTGGGTTTTCTGCTGTTAAAAATTATGTCATTTCCCTGATACCACATTTGGTAAGAAATCAATGTTACTTTCCAAGCATAAAGAGGAATTGATAAAAGCATGGTTGTTTCCTTTTAACCACCTGATGGAGTAGAGTCGTCAAACTTTGTGGCACTGGGTGGCTCAGTCGGTTGAGCATCAGGCTCTTGTTTTCAACTTAGGTCACCATCTCAGGGTGTGAGATCAAGCCCCACATCAGGCTCTGTGCTCAGTGTGGAGTCTGCTTGGGATTCTCTCTCTCCCTTTCCCCCTGCCCCTCCCTTGGCTTGCACATGCACGTGCTCTTTCTAAAATAAATAAAACTTTTAAAAACTTTAGAAAAGAAAAGTCAAACCTTAGGATAGGTTACCAAAAAAAGCTCCAGAAGTGTCTAAAATGAAAAGATGTGATCCAGGGAAATTATAGAGGAAGACATGTGCATACAACAACAGCCATTGCATGGCCACCAGTGGGAGAACAAGACTATCAAGAGGAAGAACCAAAATATAAAACAAGAAAAGATTTTTAAAAATCTTCCTATGTTTGATTTCAAAATGGCTTTACTGAGATACAAATCACATAACATACAATTCACCCATTTAAAGTGTTCCAGTCAATGGTTTTAGTATATTCACAAGGCGTAACCATGACTACAATTTAATTTTAGAATATTTTCTTCACCCCAAAGTGATCTTTTAGCAGTCATCCCCATTTTTCCCAAATCCCCCCAGCCCCCAGCCCTAGGCAACTATTGATATGCTTTCTGTCTTGGTAGATTTGCCTTTTCTGGACACGTCATATAAGTGGGAGCATACAATATGTGGTCTTTGTGATTGGGTTTTTTCCCTCAGAATATTGTTTTCAAACTTGTCTATGTTCTAGCATGTGTCATTCTTTCATTCCTTTTTATGGCTGAATAGCATTCTGTTGTATGGATAGTCCAAAGTTTGTTTATCCTTTCTCCAACTGATGGACTTGTTTCAACTTTGAACCCATCTCCAACCGATAGGTTGTTTCAACTTTTGGCTGTTATAAGTCATGCCACTTGGAACACTTGTGTCCACATGTCTGCTTGAACACCTGTTTTCAATTCTCTTGGGGATATACCCAGGAGTGGAATTGCTGGCTCATGGTTCCCCGGACTGTTTCCCACAGTGGCTGCACCATTTACATTCTCACCAGCAATGCATGCGAGGGTTTTGATTTCTTATATCTGTTTGATTTTGTTTTAAATCAAACTCTGAAGACGACTGACAGCAAAGCCAGGCTATTAAGATGGAAAGAATTAGAAAGAGATACAACGAGCGCATAAAGGGTTTCGGGGCTGCTGACAATGTCGTGAGCCTGTTGGATGAAGAAGAGTCAGGAAGAAATCCAATGTCAAATAAAATAAAATATTTTAAACATTATCATTATCAACCGACATTGCCTGTCGCCACCTGTTCCTTTGTGCTTTTGTCTCCCTCCTGGGCAGCATGCATATTCATATTTAGAGACTTAAATTAAGGACAAAAACTGAAGAGGGAGAGAGCTTAGTGGAAATAAATAATTGAGGATAATTATAATTGAGGGAGAAAATAGACAACTATTTATGATATTATTTCAATGCAATGTATTATCAAGCTAAGCGTCCAACTTCACCCCCCTCTTCCATCCCTGAAAACACCGTTCCAGCCAGTCTCTCAGCTCCACTGTCCCATTGTCTGATGACTGCTATCCCATTTATCCCCAATTCTTTGGCAGCTTCTCCACTTCTGCCTCTGAATACACAGCATTTACTTTGGATATTACTCATTGGGCACCTTCTGCCATATGCCATTGTCTGTTGTAGTTATTCGACCTTTGATGCAAAAGTGCTTCACCTCCCTTCTTCACCTCCTGCGTGCTGGCAGGGTATTAAACTTGTATTAAACTTTCAAATTCACCAACAACAGCTTGGGATTATGATGCAAGAATTTCATAAAGGCACTCCATTTAGCTTTTTTGAACCATTTCATTCTGGAGCAGCACATATAAATTTCAGTGATGTCACAAGATGACAAAGCACACATTTTTCAACTTCTGGACCCTGAAAATAAGCACCCCCCAAATTGCTTATTTTTCTTAACAATATTCCCATTTCCAAATGCAATACACACTAGCAGCCAGAAATAAATATTGACCGTAAACTGACATTTAATCAAATTTCTGACTCACCCTGTGTGCGACCCATTTCCCATCTGAGTACACGCACACACACACACACACACACCACGCAACTCCAACAAAAAACTCACCTGTCAATATCTGCCTCTGAGCATAAAAAACTTGAACAGCAACAAAAAATAGGAGTTGCCACGTTCACAAAAGCCTGCAGATCTATTCCCAGAACTAGAAAGATAATGTTCATCCTCCTGAAACTGTTGAGAGATTTGCAGCATTTTTATGCTGCAGAGCTTATAAAATAAAATAATAATGCAACACAGTACACTTCGGTTTTATATAGCACCTTTCATCCAAGGAGCTTAAAGAAACTTGCAAACATTACTCATTCACCTTCATAAATTTTTTTATTAAATTAACAAGATAGTCTACCAAACAAAAGTTAAAAGCAATAAAAACAACCATATTTTATGTAATGACTGTTCCAAACATATCCAATTTCCATTTTTTTGACTTACATGAAATTATTCAGCCTCTCATTAATTTCACCCTCCAGGAGATAAGGCAACCACAAGCCGCTGAAGCATATAAATAAAAAAGAATAATTCAGAGCTTGTGTCGCATTTGTCTTCTCTCTGTCTAACTTAGAGCTTGAATTCTGAAGAAGAAGGAAAAGCCCATGATATATCTCTTAGCAGGCCAATCCTATGTGTATTTCACATATGAAAATGACCCCACTAAGCCTATAATGGGGTTTGAACTCTTGGGGGGAAACTCTTGCTAGTGCAGAGACATAGTCCTGGGACCCCAGGACTCTGCGCCTAGCCATTCATTCTTTGATCCAATATCGCAAAGCCAAAGTTTGCTTGGGTCATATGTGTTTATGCATATCGGTGGGTGGAGGGGAGAAACTCTCTTACTAATGAAGAAAGACAGGAATCCATAGCCCCAGAACGCTTAAAACCCCAAATGCGGGCTCCAGGAATCTCCATGGGTGTTTTCTTCAAGTGGGTGCGAGCCTTTTGAATGAATTGCTTCTTAAATTAACATAAAAGCAAGACAATGCTCAAAATTCATATTAAAATAACAGCACTGTCAGGACATCTGGGGGGCTCAGTCAGTTAAGCAGCCACCTTCGGTTCAGGTCATGATCTCAGGGTCCTGGGATGGAGTCCCGCAGGGAGCCTGCTTCTCCCTCTGCCCGCTGTTCGCCATCTTGTGCTCTCTCTCTCTCTCTCTGACATATAAATAAAATCTTTTAAAAAATAAATAAAATAAAATAATAAAATAAAATAACAGCACTGTGTTAGAACTGCTTGCCATGGCAATACAAAAATGGATTTTCCCTAGGAAAGTAGAAGGCTCCACACCTAGGTTACCCTATGCTCTACCCAATATGTTTCCCCATCTATATTTTTGTCTGTGGTCTGTTTGGTGGGAAATTCAACCCATTTGGATGTTGAACTAGATACCAAATCAAGGCCTGAAATTCTGCAAGGGTTTTATAATCACACATTCATGAGACTCCAGGCTGTTATAAATGCCAGGACAAACATTTAGATGAAGATAAAGTAAAATAAAGCCCATAGCTTTATTTTCATAAATGAATTATTTTAAAGGAATATTTAACAGTGTTTAAGGGTTCTAGCCAATGTGTGATTTTAGCCCTGTTTAAGCTATGCCAAAATAATTATTTTAGTGGGAAACAAGACAAAAAGTTGCACTTATGTCTTGGCATGGTATAAATCAAAAAGAATAAAGATTTCTTGGTTTTAAAATACTTTATTAAAGAACATTAAAAACATACCAAAAGACAGAATAGTGAACAATTAAATACCCTTTACCACAAAACAAGAGACATTAGCATTGGTCTTGGTGACAGTATTCACATGAAATGAGATAATATTGTTTGAGCTAAGACTTCGTCCTTTCCTCTTACCTTCCTTCTCCTCCTAAAAGAAATCCAGGATCCCAAAGTTGGTGTTCATCATTCTCTTACATATATGAGTCCACTGAAAAATTGCTATTGCTGCCTATTTATTTATTCATTCCTAAATTGATACAAGTGAAATTTATTTTCGTTTTTTTCTACAATTAGAGTGTTAGAATAAAATTCATGTACACGTTTCCTTGGTCACACTCAGGAGAGTTGGGCCAGGGTAGATATGGACACATGGACTCTTGGATTGTTGGATAGACACATAATTAACTTTACTATGTATGGTCAACCTGCTCTCCAAATTACTCTTTTTCTTTAAAGATTTTATTTATTTATTTGTCAGAGAAAGAGAAAGAGAACAAGAAGGGGGGAATGGCAGGCAGAAGGAGAAGCAGACTCCCTGCAGAGCAAGGAGCCCAATGAGGGACTCGATCCCAGGACTCTGGGATCATGACCTGAGCCGGAAGCAGTAGCTTAACCTACTGAGCCACCCACGTGTCTCACCAAATTACTCTTCTAAAGTCTCTTATAGCTTCAGGGCCTCACGGTCACTTTGTGTTCTCAGACTGTCATACGTTTAAAATTTTTGCCAATCTGATGTGTATAAAATATTTCATTGTAAAATGGTATTTAATTTATATTTTCCTGGTTAGAAGAGTAGTTGATCTTTGAACATATGTCACATATTTATTGCCCATTTACATTTCTTCCTCTGTGAATTGCCTATTCAAACCTTTGGCTATTTTTTCTTTTTAAAGAGTTGATTGTCATCTTCTTATTGATACAGTGGTGTTCTTTATATTGTTGAGATTACTGATTTGTTAGTTATGTGTTATAAAATTATTCTCTCAGTCTATGTGTTGATTTTGTTTTTAAGTATCATCTCTCTTTCTGTCTCTCTTTTTTAAAATTTTTAAATGGACCATGCTGTCTTGGTGATCACAGCTTTGTAGTAAAGCTGGAAATCAGGTAACGTGATGCCCCCAGTTTTATTTTTGTTTTTCAACATTTCCTTAGCGATTCGGGGTCTCTTCTGATTCCATACAAATTTTAGGATTATTTGCTCCAGCTCTTTGAAAAATACCGGTGGAATTTTGATTGGAATGGCATTAAAAGTATAGATTGCTCTAGGCAGTATAGACATTTCAACAATGTTTATTCTTCCGATCCAAGAGCATGGAATGGTCTTCCATCTTTTTGTGTCTTCTTCAATTTCTTTCATGAGTGTTCTGTAGTTCCTCGATTACAGATCCTTTACCTCTTTGGTTAGGTTTATTTCCAGGTATCTTATGGTTCTTGGTGCTATCGTAAATGGAATCGATTCTCTAATTTCCCTTTCTGTATTTTCATTGTTAGTGTATAAGAAAGCCACTGATTTCTGTACATTGACTTTGTATCCTGCCACGTTACTGAATTGCTGTTTGAGTTCTAGTAGTTTGGGGGTGGAGTCTTTTGGGTTTCCCATATAAAGAATCATGTCGTGACGCCTGGGTGGCGCAGTTGGTTAAACGACTGCCTCCGGCTCAGGGCGTGATCCTGGAGTCCCGGGATCGAGTCCCACATCGGGCTCCCAGCTCCATGGGGAGTCTGCTTCTCCCTCTGACCTTCTCCTCGCTCATGCTCTCTCTCACTGTCTCTCTCTCTCAAATAAATAAAATAAAAAAATCTTAAAAAAAAAAAAAAGAATCATGTCGTCTGCGAAGAGAGAGAGTTTGACTTCTTCATTACCAATTTGGATACCTTTTATTTCTCTTTGTTGTCTGATTGCTGTTGCTAGGACTTCTAATACTATGTTGAACAAGAGTGGTGAGAGTGGGCATCCTTGTCGTGTTCCTAATCTCAACGGGAAGGCTGCAAGCTTTTTCCCATGAGAGTGATATTTGCTGTGGGTCTTTCACAGATAGATTTTACGAAGTTCAGGAATATTCCCTCCAGCCCTATACTTTGAAGCATTTTAATCAGGAATGGAAACTGGATTTTGTCAAATACTTTTTCTGCATCAATTGAGAGGACCATGTGGTTTTTCTCTCTTCTCATGTTAATTTGTTCTATCACATTGATTATTTTGTGAATGTTGAACCATCCTTATAGCCCAGGAATGAATCCCACCTGCTCATGGTGGATAATCTTTTTAATGTGCTGTTGGATCCTGTTTGCTTAGGATCTTGTTGAGAATCTTAGCATCCATATTCATCAGTGATATTGGTCTGAAATTCTCCTTTTCGGTAGGGTCTTTGCCTGGTTTGGGGATCAGGGTAATGCTGGCTTCATAGAAATAGTCTGGAAGTTTTCCTTCTGCTTCAATTTTTTGAAATAGCTTCAGGAGAATAGGTGTTATTTCTTCTTTGAAAGTTTGGTAGAATTCCCCAGGGAATCCATCAGGTCCTGGGCTCTTGTTTTTTGGGAGGTTTTTGATCACTGCTTCAATCTTGTTACTAGATATTGGTCTATTCAGGTTGTCAATTTCTTCCTGGTTCAATTTTGGGAGTTTATAGTTTTCCAGGAATGCATCCATTTCATCTAGATTGCTTAGCTTATTGGCATATAACTGTTGATAATAACTTCTGATTATTGTTTCTACTTTCTTGGTGTTAGTTGTGATCTCTCCCTTTTCATTCATAATTTTATTAATTTAGGCTTTCTCTCTTTTCTTTTGGATTAGTGTGGCCAATGGTTTATCGATCTTATTGATTCTTTCAAAAAACCAGCTTCTAGTTTTATTGATACGTTCTACTGTATCTCTGGTTTCTACCTCATTGATCTCAGCTCTAATCTTGATTATTTCCCTTCTTATGCGTGGAGCTGGTTTGATTTGTTATTGATTCTCCAGTTCTTTAAGGTGTAGAGACAGCTGGTGTGGACCAGTGGAACAGAGTAGAGAGCCCAGATATGGGCCCTCAACTCTATGGTCAAATAATCTTCGACAAAACAGGAAAAAAAGTGGAAAAAAGACAGTCTCTTCAATAAGTGGTGCTGGGAAAACTGGACAGCTATATGTAGAAGAATGAAACTCAACCATTCTCTTACACCATACACAAAGATAAACTCAAAATGGATAAAAGGCCTCAGTGTGAGACAGGAATCCATCAGAACCCTAGAGGAGAACATAGGCAGTAATCTCTTCGATATCAACCACAGCAACTTCTTTCAAGATATGTCTCCAAAAGCAAAGGAAACAAAAGTGAAAATAAACTTTTGGGACTTCATCAAAATCAAAAGCTTCTGCACAGCCAAGGAAACAGTCAAGAAAACAAAGAGGCAACCCACGGAATGGGAGAAGATATTTGCTAATGACAGTACAGACAAAAGGTTGATATCCAGGATCTATAATGAACTCCTCAAACTCAACATACATGAAACAGGCAAACATATCAAAAAATGGGCAGAGGATATGAACAGACACTTCTCCAATCAAGACATACAAATGGCTATCAGACACATGAAAAAATGTTCATCATCACCAGCCCTCAGGGAGATTCAAATTAAAAGCACAGTGAGATATCACCTTATACCAGTTAGAATGGCCAAAATTAGCAAGACAGGAAACAACATGTGTTGGAGGGGATGTGGAGAAAGGGGACCCCTCTTACACTGTTGGTGGGAATGCAAGTTGGTGCAGCCTCTTTGGAGAATAGTGTGGAGATTCCTCAAGAAATTAAAAATAGGACTTCCCTATGACCCTGCCATTGCACTACTGGGTATTTACCCCAAAGATACAGATGTAGTGAAAAGAAGGGTCATCTGTACCCCAATGTTTATAGCCGCAATGGCCATGGTCGCCAAACTGTGGAAAGAACCAAGATGTCCTTCAACAGACGAATGGATAAGGAAGATGTCGTCTATATACACTATGGAGTATTATGCCTCCATCAGAAAGGATGAATACCCAACTTTTGTAGCAACATGGATTGGACTGGAAGAGATTATGCTGAGTGAAATAAGTCAAGCAGAGAGAGTCAATTATCATATGGTTTCACTTATTTGTGGAGCATAACAAATAGCATGGAGGAAAAAGGGAGTTAGAGAGGAGAAGGGAGTTGGGGGAAATTGGAAGGGGAGGTGAACCATGAGAGACTATGGACTCTGAAAAGCAATCTGAGGGGTTTGAAGAGGTGGGGGGTGGGAGGTTGGGGGAACCAGGTGGTGGGTATTAGAGAGGGCACAGATTGCATGGAGCACTGGGTGTGGTACAAAAACAATGAATACTGTTATGCTGAAAATAAATTAAAAAAATTTTTTTAAATGGAGAGTTTCAAATATATGGCAAACTAGAGAAAACAGTGTAATAAAGCCCCATGTATGAATCACCTAAATTTAAAAATCATCAACTCCTGGCCAATCTTGTTTGATTTATAGCCAACCCACTCCCTAGCTCCCCTCCCCCCCCAACCCGGCCACCACCAATTTATCTTCTTGCTTCCTAGGTTATTTTAAAACAAGTCCTCGATATCATATTATTTTATCCATAAACATTTCAGTATGTATATTTAAAAGGTAAAAACTTAAAAAAAAACCCATGGTTTGTCATTTCTCTTTCTAATATAGAAGTTTTTAAGAATTTTATTATGGTCTAATATATCATTTCAAAGTTTTACTTTTTGCATTTTGATCTACAGTCAACTGGAATTATTTCTTTTGTATGGGGTGAGGTATGATTATAATGTTTTTATTACCCTCCGTATTTAACAAATTGTTCCAACACCATTTAATGAAAAGTTCATTCTTTCCAGACTTACTAATGATGTCTTTGGTCAAATACCATATTTGAAACTATATACGAACTTGTTTCTGCATTCTCCATTCTATTCCCATGGCCAATGAGTCTAGCTTTCATCAATAACAGCAATTTTAATTATTGTAGCTTTATAATGGATTTTCATATATGAAAGATAATTTTTCCCTTCTTCTCTTTAAGATTGCCTTGGCTACTTTTGGTCCTCTACCTTTCTTAGGAGTTTTGAGATTGTCAAGTGTCAAGAAAGATCCTGTTGAGATTTTCATATAAATCACATTGGATTTATAGATCAGTTTGAAAATACTTTATGTCTTTATGATGTTGAGCATTCCCAACGAATACAGAATACCTTCCCATTTATTGTCATCTTTTATGTCTTTCATTAAAATTGTGTAATTTTTATGGAAGTCCTGTGAATTTTTTTGTTAGAGTAATTTCAAAGGACTTTAGCTTTTATTGCTATTTTGAATGTTCTTTTTAAAAAATTACATTTTCTAATTTTTTGATGGCTTTACAGAAGAAAGCAATTGGTTTTGTATTTGAACTTACATCAAACAACGTTGTCATAGCATCTCATTAGTTCTAATTGTTTGTCAAGTCTATGAAGATAATCATGACATCTGCAGGTGACAACAGTTTTGTTTCTGACATTTTAATTATTTTTCTTTTCCTAAGTCACTGGCAAGGATCACTGATACATATTAAATAAAGGCACGATAATGGGGATCCTTTTCTTGTTCTTAGGTTTAAAGGGAATGTTAATAATGTTTCACGTAACAGTGTTTGATCAGAGGAGCAGAACACTAGGAGATATCTATTTGACAGGGATCTGTCCTTACACAATTGCAGAAGCTAGAAGGATGCTGTCTTCCCAACTGACGCTGGAACTTGAAATTCAGGGGCAGACAGTGGGGATGGGAAGATGCAGGTAAAGTAGCGAAAGATCAAGGACAAGATTGGACCCACAGGCACGGGCTGGAGCCCACAAGGACAGACTGAAACCTGTGTCAGTTCTTACTATCTCTGATCTTGGTGGCTGGAGCTGTAGAAGAGCTCAACACACACACCTTGCCCAGGAGTCAGAAAAATCCCACCCGCTGGAGAACCACAATCAGCTGAGGTGATTGCTAAGGGCAAAGGGAATGAAGACTAGGTAGTCGAAGGAGGTAGTTACGAACGCCAGCTATGACCATGTGACCAGTTGTGGGAACGAGAGTTTTGAGCATTTCTTCATTATTCCAGTGTGAGTAGGAATGAGGTTAAACTATTTAGTCAGATAGTTTTTGTTTTCTCTCCCTTTGGGTCTTCGTCATCAGGGAGCTCAGAGCCCCCTCACCCATCCCTGTAACTGTAGGGACCTTATTATCGGCACGGTTGCAATGTTCTTTTTTTCTGCCAATATTGCACTTGTCTCTTTTTTTTAACCAATTCATGTATTTCGTAGGGGGAAAGAAAAGTAAAAATTAAATAAGTAATGATTCTGATAGTAATCAGCTTTTGGATGTCTCATTTATTTTCCTCTTTATGTAATATAGATTTATAGTGATATTAGATATTATTTTTCCTTTGGAACACATTAAACATAATAACAATGAAATGGTGGCAAGTAGGGAAGTAGAACCACCAGGAATGAATATACATATACATATGGATGTGTTACAGGAATTTCACTTTAATACAAGTGTAGCAGCCAGTAAACAGTCTCTGTAAGGTTATTGTCTTCACTTCTCCTGCTGAAAACCCATCTCCACAGGGCAAGCAGTCGGCAAGGGAAGATGGACATATGTAGGGGAGGGCAAGAACAAGTGGAGACCGAGGATGGACTGGAGCCCATGTTTGTTCTTGGTGCCCTTGACCTTGATGGAGCAGGTGCTGTCACTTGCCTTCCACCAACAAGGGGAGCCAGAAGACAAAAGACAAAATGCGTGAATTGCAAAATGGCTGTTTTGTCAGTCCCACCCTCCAAATGTCACCGGAGGATCTCTCCCTGCGGCCACTCTGACCAGAAACATACATAAAGGGGAATACTGGGAAATGCAGGTCAGCTTAGCCAAGTTGACAAATGACAGACCTACCACAAATGCTTCGGGATTTTTAAAAAATCAATTTTATTGAGGTGTTTATTTCTAATAACATGCACCCATTTCGAGTGTACAATCCGATGGGTTTTGACAGCTGTTACTGATTACACCCACTACACCAACCAGTAATCACCAGTACAATTAGGTTATAGAATATATCCATCCCCCTTAAAAGTTCCCTGCTGCTTCTTTGTAGTTAATTCCCCCTCTCCCCCTCCATTCCAGGCAACCACTGACCTGTTTTCTGTCAGTATAGATCAGCTATGACAGTTCTAGAATTTTATATAAACAGAAGCATGCAGAACTGTACTCTCTGGCTTGTATCTGGCTATTTTTGCTCAGCCTAAGAACTCTGAGATTCATGTATGTTGCTGCACGCATTAGTAATTCATTCTTTTCATTGCTGAGGAGTATTCCATGGCCTGGGTAGATCACAATTTGCTTATTTTATTCCCTGGTCAATGGACATTTGAGTGGTTCTCACTCTTTGGCTATTATGAATAGAGCCACCGTGTACATTCATGTATAAGGAAGGCATTATATGGGTGTACATTTTCTCTTGTATAAATGTCGAGGAGTACAATTCGTGCTCTACTCAAATATTTTGCCCAGTTTTCGATGCAGTTTGTTTTTCTTCTAATTAAGTTGTAAGCGTTCTTTTTTTTTTAAGATTTTATTTATTTATTTGACAGAGAGAGAAAGAGGGAACACAAGCAGGGGGAGTGGGAGAGGGAGAAGCAGGCTCCCCACTGAGCAGGGACCAATGTGGGGCTTGATCCCAGGACCCCAAGATCATGACCTGAGCTGAAGGCAAACATAACCGACTGAGCCACCCAGGCTACCTGAGTTGTAAGAGTTCTTTATGTGTTCAGAAGACAAGGTTTTTGTCAGATATATCAACTGTGAATATTTTCCTCTGGTCTGGCTTGCTTTTTTTTTTTCCTTTGCCTTTTTATTTTTTTATAAGTGTATTTCAAATAGCAGTCCTTAATTTTTGTGAAGTCCAGTCTATCAATATTTTCCATTTTTGACTAGTGCTTTTTGTTTGCCAGGATATCCTTTCTGCCCCAAGGTACATGAATGTCCTCCTCTGGTCTCCTCTATAAATTTCATAGCTTAACTTTTAGAGCCATCTTTCAGTTAATTTTTCTTTTTAAAAAAGATTTTATTTATTTATTTGAGAGAGAGAGTGTGTAAGAGAGAGAGAGAGAGCCTGAGAAGGGGAGCATCACAGGGAGAAGCAGACTCCCTGCTGAGCAGAGAGCCCAATTCAGGACTCTATCTCAGGACTCCAGGATCATAACCTGAAGCGAAGGCAGTCGCCCAACCAACTGAGTCACTCAGGCACCCCCATTCAGTTAATTTTTATTTACATGGTGAGTGCTGAGGTCCCTTTTTAAAAAATATGGATACCTAGTTGTTCTAGCATTATTCACCTTTGTTTGGACCATATCTCTGTGAGTCTGTTTCTGGACTCCCTCTTTTCTTCCATTCATCTATATGTGTCTTCACTCCAGTATCACTCTGTTTTGATGAACGTAGCTTTATCAAAAGCTTTCAAGTTTATGCTTTCCCAAAATTTTTTTGGATATTCTTGGTTCTTCCGCATTTCCATACACATTTTATAATTGTTTATCAGTTTCTATTAAGAAGTCTGCTGGGAGGGGTGCCTGGGTGGCTCTGTTGGTTAAATGTCTGACTTTGGCTCAGGTCATGATCTTGAGGTCCTGGGATAAAGCCCTGCGTTGAGCTCCTTGCTCTGTGCGGGGTTGGAGGGAAGGGTTCTCCTTCTCCCTCTCTCTCTGCCCTGCCTCCCCAACTCATGCTTGTACACACACGCTCTCTCTCTCTCTCTTTCAAATAAAAAAATAAAATCCTTTTTAAAAAGTCTGTTGGAATTTTGATTGAGATCATTGAATTGATAGATCAATTTGGGGAGAACTTATATCTTAACAGTATTGAATGTTCCAAGTCTTAATCATTGTATCTCTCTTTGTTTACTTACATCTTCTTTAATCCGTTACAACCAGGTTTTATCATTTTCATGTAAAGTTTTGCACAGTTTGTTAAATATTTCCCTACATATTTCATTGGTTTGTTGCTATTTGTAAGTTGTCTTTTTTAACATGACAATTTCCAATTATTTATTGAGAGTGAACTCTGTTCTTATCATTATCTCCTTTCTTTTCATTTTTTTTGGATTTAACTTTTCTTTTTCTAGCTTCTTATGGTGGAAACTTAGATAATTGATTTTGAATCCTTTTTCTGCCTAAAATAAGCATTTATACCTATGTGTTTCTTTCTAAGCAATCTTTTAGCAGCACCCCAGAAATTTGATATTTTTTTAAATTTTCATTCATTTTGAATGTTCCATTGATTTCTTCTTTGACCCATGGGCTTCTTAAAAATACGTTATTTCATGGCCAAATAGTTGGGGAATTTTTCAGTTATCTGTCCATTATAGATTCCTAAACTGATTCCCCTGTGATCGGAGGTCATATGCTGTATGATTTCAATCCATTTAAATTTATTGAGACTTTTTTAATGGCATAGCCTATAATCTGCATTGTCGACTCTTCCACACGTGCTTGAAAGGGATGTCTGTTCCATGACTGTTAGGTTAGAATGTTTTATAAATGTCAATTATGTCAAGTTTGTTGATGGCATTTAAGTCTTCTGTATCCTTACTGATTTTATGTCTAGTTGATATATTAATTATTGAGAGAAGAGTGTTGAAATCTTGAATAACAATTGGGTTTGTCCATTCCTTTTTTTTTTTAAGATTTATTTATTTATTTGACAGACAGAAATCACAAGGAGGCAGAGAGGCAGGCAGAGAGAGGAGGAAGCAGGCTCCCTGCTGAGCAGAGGGCCCGATGCGGGGCTCCATCCCAGGACCCTGGGATCATGACCTGAGCCGAAGGCAGAGGCTTTAACCCACTGAGCCACCCAGGCATCCCTGTCCATTCCTTTTTAAAGTTGCCTCAGGTTTTGCCTCATCTATTTCGAAGCTCTGCTATTTGACACATATGCATTTAGGATGCACGTCTTCTTGACAAATCGACCCCTTTATCACTAGGAAATGCCTTCCTTCATCTCCGATAACTTTTTGTTTGTTTGTTTCCTTTTCAGTAAAGGTCTGTTTGTAGTAAACTCTGTAAATCTTTGCCTGAAAATGTCTTGATTAAATGATGGCTTAGTTGGATATTGAATTCCAACCTGCTAGCTATCATCTCTCAGCCCTGTAGATGTTATTCCATTATCTTCTGGGCTCTAACTTTGCTGTTTCAATATCTTTTCTCACTTAAGTATTATTTTCTTAAGGTGCTCTATTATTACTTGCTAATGGCTTTTTAAGATCTTCTGTTGAACTTTAGTATTTTGATATTTCTTTGCAAAGTGTCTAGGTTTGGGTTTATTTTCATTTTTCTTGCTTGGATGTGCTTCTTAAAACTGAGATTTATGATTTTAATGAATACAGAAAAAATTGTCAGCCATTATGTCTTAAAACATTGATTCCCCATCACCCCGCCATCCCCATAATCTTTCTGTTCTCTCCTTGGGGAATTCCTGTTAGAGACATACTTGACTATCTAATTCTATCCTTGATATCTCATAACATCTTTTATGTATGCTCCATAATTCATGTATTTCATTTTTTTACCTTGCTGTGTTGCATTTTGAATAAATTCTTCAGATACATTCTCCAGAGAGTTCAATAATTCTCTTCAGCCATGTTAAATCTGATTTAAAAGTCCACTGAGTTTTGAATTTCATTAATTATATATTTAATTTCTAGGAGATCAGTTTGGTTCAAAATCTGCCTGTTATTTTTAAAACAGTGACTTGTTCTTATGGATTACAGTGTTTCCTTTATGTCTTTAATCATTTAAAACATACTTATTTTATCCTTTGCATTAGGTTGTTCTAATATCTGAGGTACTTTGGGGATACAGATCTGCTTTTCATGTGCCCACTTTTACTCCTAGTGAAATCTTTCTTCTGTTTTGTAATTTAAAGTCTAAGCTGAATGTTTCAGACTTGGGATGTAGCCTCCAAAGCACTTTTGCCTTTGTTTCTGCCAGGCGATAGTGACTGGGAACAGTTTTGTTTGTTCACGATTTTATTTATCCATTTGAAAGAGAGAGAGAACACAAGACTTTGTTGGGGGGAGCAGGGCAGAGGGAGAGGGAGAAGCAGACTCCCCGTGGAGCAGGGAGCCCCAGGCAGTGGCTTCCTCCCAGGACCCGGAGATCATGACCTGAGCCGAGGGCAGACACTTAACTGACTGAGCCACCCAGGTGCCCCTGGGAAGAGTTTTTATATTAACTTTCCATTTTAGGGTTTCATGCACCATGAAGCACATGGTTATGCATTTTTCAGGGGAGACATTGGCAAAGAAAGCAAGCAAGCAAAAAAGCAAGCAAGCAGGACTCTTCATTGTCAACTTGTGCTGGTAGGTGGGTTTTTGTTTTTTGTTTTTTGTTTCCATTTGTCACCTTTTACTAATGGTTTAACCCTTAAAGGCCCTGGATTTTTGTAGAATATGGCAATTTCAATTCCTTGCCTCAAAGGAATTCATTATGCAGCTAAACCATCATTCAAACAAGAGGGTTAAATAAACACATTTATAGACTTAGAGTTACCACTAACAAATCTTGCTTAAAAAAGAAACAAAAAGATTTTCATGAGGAAAAAAGGTATTTGAACAAAACAATAGGAATTCAAACGGAAGACGAGTGATAAGAAAGAAATTGGCAAATGTGCTCCAGAAATCACTACATATTTTTAATGATGATTAACTAAGGGGGCATTAAAAGTTAATGGAACAGGGGTGCCCAGGTAGCTCAGTCAGTTAAGTGTCTGCCTTCAGCTCAGGTCACGATCCCACGGTCCTGGGATTGAACCCCACATCAAGCTCCCTGCTCAGTGGAAGCCTAATTCTCCCTCTCCTTCTGCTGTTCCCCGCCCCCACCCCCAGACTTGTGCTCTCTGGCGCTCAATCTCTTTCAAATAAATCAATAAAGAAAAATTTTTTTAAGTTAATGGAACAAAGATACTGGACAATAACAGCATTAAAATGGAGATCATATCCAGGGAGACTAGAATGTAGCAGAAAACACAATTATAGCTGGCTTAAACCATCCAGAAAATATCATTCTGATTAATGAGAAATCCTAAGATAGGTGGTCCTTGGGCTGGTTAAATTAAGGACTTCTCAGGGCTGATGAGCTCTCAGAACCTTCATCTTCCCCTCTGGCCTCCTTCTCTTGAGCTCCGTGTCAATGTTAAAATCCAACCCAGGTGACCGGATCACTTTTGTCTTTAGATCTCTCTTTGTTCTATCCATCTGGGACTTTCCATTTCTCACCTGGAAGGACTTTCTCCTGTGCACACACATATATTTTTTCTCCCTAAATTGGAATCATGCTGTACATACCATTTTGTTACCTGCCTGTTAGAAAATATTCATCATTATAATGTTTAGCATTGAATAAGAGAAAGTCTTTGATTTCATTTTTCATTTTTCAAATGGCTGTTTTGGAACTGTGAAAAGAGTCCTTAAAAAACTTTGACTCAAACAACAATTTAATGTAATTCATTGTCATCTGTTCACTCAAATAAAAATAAAGGAAGAAATGTCCACCTACAGAAGGTGGAGGGTTAAGAGAATAAACAAGCTGGTGAATGTTCACACAGTAGGGAAGAAATAGAAATCAGTAAAATCTGCTTTCACTAAGACAGTTGAATGGCCTGGTTCGCTTCACTGTTGAGATTAGGATTCTGACGTTAGTGTTGCAATGTCTTTATTATAATATGCTTTGTCTTTGTGCTCCTTATTTTCAGGATTGCACAATAAGGCTCAGTAAGTGTGGCTTTTATTCAATAACTCTGAAATGCTTTGTTTATTGATGGGTTCCTTCCATATAGTATTGTGACCAAAGGCCTACCTAGGAAAGATGCTAGAAACTTCCTTGTGGACCATCTATTGGGGAGGGGGGCAGCTGCTGTGAATGTCTGTTACAGAAAAGTCACTTGAGTCCCAGAGGCCAAGGAAAGAGCCCCAGATTTCTGGATATAAGTATTTCCACCATAAGAAGAATGGTTAATTTAAGCATAAACTTTCTTTTATTTTAAGATTCATTTATTTCTTTATTTCTTTCTTTATTTGAGAGAGAAAGAGACAGAGAGAAAGGACCCTGTGAATGGGAGGGGAGGGCAGAGGAAGAGGGAGAAAGAGACTCTCAAGCAGACTCCACACTGCGTGCAGAGCCCCACAGGGGATGGGCGGCTCAGTCTCATGACCCTGAGATCATGACATGAGCCAAAATCAAGAGTAGGTTGCTTAACTGACTGAGCTGCCCAGGTGCCCCAACCTTCTTTTTAAAAACTTAATTTTGGGCCACCTGGGTGGGTCAGTCAGATAAGCATCTGCCTTCAGCTCAGGTCATGATCCCAGGGTCCTGGATCAGGTCCCCTTGGTGAGGGTGGGGGGTTCCCTGCTCAGCAGGGAGTCTGATTTTCCCTCTCCCTCTGCCCGTGCTCATGCTCTCTCTCAAATAAATAAAATGTTAAAAAAACAAATAACAGCAACAACAAAAAACTTGATTTCAAATAGCCAAAAAGTGGGAGCAACTTGAGCGTCCTTTGACGGATGGATGGGTAAACAAACATGATAGATGCATACAATGGAATATCATTAAAGATTAAAAAGGAAGGAAGTTCTTTTTGTTTTTTTTTTTTTTAAGATTTCATTTATTTATTTATCAGAGAGAGAGAGAGCAAGAGAGAGAGAGCTCACAAGAATGGCGTAGCGGCAGGCAGAGGTAGAAGTAGGCTCCTCGCTGAGCAAGGAGCCTGATGTAGGACTCAATCCCAGAACCCTTGGATCATGACCTGTACCCAAGGCAGACACTTAATGACTGAACCACCCAGGTGTCCCAGGAAGGAAATTCTGACATACACTGCAACATGGGTGAACCTTGAGGACACCATACAAAATGAAATAAGCCTGTCAAAAAAGACAAGTACTGATAAGTACTTGTTATTGAATTATCACAATTCCATCTATATGTGGTATCTGGAGTTGGCAAATTCCTAGACAGAAAGTAGAGTGGTTGTTGCTGGAGGCTGGAAGGAGAGGGGAAATGAGAAGCTGTAGTTAATTGGATACAGAGTTGAATGGGTACAAAATGAAGATTTTCCAGAGATCTATTGCACAACAGTGTGAATATAATTAATACTATTGAACTGTGCTCTTAAAAATGGTTTAAAAGGCTAATTTTGTGTTATGTAGTTTATTACAATAAAAAAATTTTAACGGGGAAAAGAAAAAATCTTGATTTCTATTTTGAATAGGTAATACATACATGGGGCGCAAAATCAAAAGGTACAGAAGGGTAGGCAGTGTTTTCGCTATGTGCCTGAGCTGTCTCTGTCTTCTTACCTGTCCCACAATCACGCAGCCCACCTGCCATTAGGCATGAACTGATACCACTTTCCTGTGTGTCCTTCTGTAGGTATTTTGTGACTTGTTCTTTTGAATGGCTGCATGGTATTTTATTGTACTTACGCATCGTATTTTCACTATGCCCTTGATAGCGTTTAGTTGCTTTTCACTTGACATTTCTTTGAAATTTCAGTTTTTAATAAAAAATGTCCATTCTTTGGCACTTATTTAATTTTTTATTTAATTTTACTCATTGTGATAGGCAATATATTCACAGGGTTCAAAAATCAGAACGCACAAGGAGGTAAACATTAAAATGTTCCCCTGCAAGCTGTGTTAGGAGCCTCAGAAACATTGAAGTCATTGAGGTCCCTGAAAATGGCTGCAGGGAATTTTTTACATTTTTTAAAATAAAAACCACAATTTTTTATAGAAAATAAAATAAACAAAACAAAATAAATAAAGTGAAAGAAATAGAACAAAATAAATAAAATAAAATAAAGTAAAAAGGCTCCCTGCTACAGCTCTCTCCCAGGTCAACACATTCTGGACCTCTTCTGGACCAGTAGTTTGCGAGCTTCTTCATAAATCCATTCACTGGCCTCTGTCTGCTCTGCTCTGCTCTGCTCTTTCCCAGGCTCCTCTGCCTGGTGGTTTCTGTAGCTTCAGGCAATGGGGGCACGGGCACTGGTAAAGACTGGAGGCTGGAAGGAGGACAGAGCCAAGGGGTTTTGTTCTCCCCTCGTGCTTGAGTAGGACCTTCTGCAGTTGCTGCCACTGCTCCTTAGTTCAGACTCCCCCCAGTCAGCCTCACCGTCTGTGGCCCCAGCTCCCCCCATCCCAGAACTCTCCACCACCGTTCTACTACTGCTTCACTGGCCCAGCTTTTAGAACCTGATAACGCAGGACACCTGGGTGGTTCAGTCGGTTAAGGTTAAGCATCTGCCTTCGGCTCTGGTAATGATCCTGGGGTCCTGGCATTGAGTCCCGCATCAGGCTCCCTGCTCAGCAGGGAACCTGTTTCTCCCTCTACCTCTGCCTGCAGCCCCCCCTGCTTGTGTGCTGGCTCTCTCTCTCTTTCTCTCTCTCTCTGTCAAATAAATAAATAAAAATCTTTAAAAAAATTTTTTTAATAAAAAAAATTTGGAATCTGATAATACCACCTCTTCCTTATATCTCTTCAGCCCTGAGGATGGTAGTCATTTCTTGGTCTTAATAACTTCTGGGTTAACTCAAAGTCTCCTATTTGGCGCCTTACTTCTTCCATTACCTGCTTAACTAAGTTCTTGTATTAAATATACTCTGAATGACATCCTTACAGTGGTTTCTCTGGCTGGACCCTGACTGACAATCAGTCCTAGAGACAAACATTATTATTAATTTCTTATGTGTGTTCTTCCAGAGTTATTTAATACACATACAAATTATATTTATTTTCTCCCTCCCATTTTTTTCACAAATGATAAAGTATCATATGCACTATTTTGCATTTTGCTTCTTTTTTCTGCACTGAGCAATAATCCTGGAATTTGTTCTACATAAAGATTCCAAAGGTCTTCCTTATTTCTTTTAATCCATCACATGGGTCCACTTAAATAATCAGAATAAGCCGTGCTCATTTGTTTACGTATTGTCTGTCACTGCTTTTGAACCTATCCCTCATCTATGGATATTTAGGTTCTATAAGATTTCCTGCTATTACAAATAATTCTTCCAGTTCTTAAGTTCTAATTCTTAAGTTCTAACCTTGAACTTAACCACATCATGACCTTGGGATAAAATTTGGGAATTGAAATTGTTGGATCGGTGGGTATGAGTGTTTGAAAACTTCTTAAGCATTTAATTTCAAAAATATACTCTTGATAGGTTTAGGAGAAGAACTTTCAGAGTTCCAGCAAAACAGCATGTTGAGTTTCATCTTTTAGTTTTATTTTGCGTATGGTCAACATAATTTCTCAGAGAACAACACGATTTCACACTATTAAAATGTTCTTGAAAAATTATGTTTTAAAAATGAATCCTTTGAGGGGCACCTGGGTGGCTCAGTCGTTAAGCATCTGCCTTCAGCTCAGGTCATGATCCCAGGGCCCTGGGATCGAGCCCAGCATCAGGCTCCCTGCTCAGCAGGAAGCCTGCTTCTCCCTCTCCCACTTCCCCTGCTTATGTTCCCTCTCTTGCTGTGTCTCTCTCTGTCAATTAAAAAAATAAAATCTTTAAAAAAAAAAAAAGAATCCTTTGAGTATACAACCAAGTGAAAACAAAAGGGCAGGCCTCCATCATTACCTTGAGTTTTTCAGAAAGTTCAAGTACTACTAGTTTAATAGAGTTTAAGAACTCTATTGGGTTCTCTTGACTGTGAATTGGTACAATGATTACCCACTGAGGATAACCAATTTTCCCATTGAATGATTAAAAAAAGAAAATCTCTGAGCATAGAAAGCCTACTGCAATTCTCTTCCCTGGGAAGAGGTTGAGTTTTGCATGGAGAGAGTGGGCCAGTGAGGACTTGAGGACAGGTTCTAGAAGTGCTCAGGACATAAAATTGGTTTGACTTGAAAGCATCACATAGGTGCACCCTTAAAATTCGATTACTGAAAGCTTTACACATTCTCTTGCTTTAAGGAATTATATGGACTGGCCCAAGAACTGTCTATTTCTGCCAGTTCAAATGTGAACCTTGGGGGTCAATGGAATTTCTTGAAATGCAATAACATATGAGAAAGAGTATCATTACTGACTATTGCCCCTGATGCCATGGTTGGCAAACATTTTCTGCAAAGGGTCAGACAGTACCTATCTTAGGTGTTATGGGTTACACAGTCTCTGTTACACCTACTGGGCTCTGCTAGTAAGCAATTCCTTGGTTTCATGGGAAAGCAGCCATAGACAATACAGAAATGATTGAGCGTGGGTGGCAGGATTTTACCAGAGGGCTGGAGTCTGCCAACCCATAGCCTAGAGTAACATCAGAGTCCTCTCAGGGCACCCACACTTTAAACCATGGAGTGTTTCATGGATTTTGGTGCTCTGGCTCTCCTTGACTTGAGCCAAGCTCTCCCATGGGAGGGGTCATCTGAAAGTCATCTGAAATGACCTTCCCTGGTAAGAGCCCATATATGCTCTTGTCTTTTGGATGAGAGTAAGTACACAGGGCATGTTGCCATGCTATCCTTCAATGACTTTGGGGTTCCATGGAGTGAAGGTCATTCATGACAGAGCATCGGACAGTAAGAGAACAAAAGCAAAAAGAGGCCCCTGGTGTCACTGATGTCACCTGAAATGGATGTTTCCAATGACACCTGCCAACAATGGGCATATGCTGCACTTGCCATCAAGAAGTGACATCTATTTCCCTTCCCCTCGCAAACGGGCTGATGTTGGGACTTGTTTTGGCCAACAGAATATGGCAGAAGTTCTATGTCTAGGCCTTAGGAGACTTGGCAGCTTTCACCCTCTTGCAAGCCTTAGGTAGGGAACTTTCTAAAGTAGAGAAACTTGGGGCACCCGGGTGGCTCAGTGGGTTAAGCCTCTGCCTTCGGCTCATGTCATGAGTCGGGATTGAGCTTCACATCAGGCTCTCTGTTCAGCAGGGAGCCTGCTTCCTCCCCTCTCTGCCTGCTTGTGATCTCTGTCTGTCAAATAAATAAAATATTTTAAAAAAATCTAAAGTAGAGAAATCTGAGTTAGATTTCTGCATAATGAGCGATCACATGGAAAGAGAGAGTGGTTGCAGAACTCAGGTGTCTGGTCACTCATGCCATCTAGGCCGAGGCACCAGACGTGGAGTGAGGCCATCTTCAATGTCCCAGCTCCAGCCCAGCTCCCAGCTCAACGTAGCCACATGACTGACTGCAGGTGACATCCCACAGAGTAGAGACATCACATTTCTGCCCATCTCCAGCCAAACTGCAGAACTATGAGCAAAGGCGAGGGGGGTGTTCTAAGCCAATAATTTTACGGATGGTTTGTTATGTGGCAATTATTCCCTTGAGCCCATGACCTAATGGTAGGGAATTCACATTGGTGAACCCCTGGCCTAAAGCTCTCCTGAGTCTTAACCTTCTGCCCTTACAGCATCGTACCTAGTAAGTAATTCCTTAATGTGGCTCCTCCACTGCCTGGCTTTTACTTACCTCTCCAACAGCATCTCTGTGCTCTGCCGCAAGAAACTCTTCTCAAGAGCAGTACCCCACAGTGGTTAGGAGCACTCTCTGGAGACAGACTGCCTCTTGCTAGCTGTGTGACCGTGGTCAAATTTCATAATCTCTCTGTGCTAGTTTCTGCATATGTAAGATAAGTAATAAGAATCCCCACTTCCTATGGGCCCGGCAGTTCACATTAATGTGTGAATAAGTGTAAAGTATTTAGAACACGATTGGCACTATGCAGTAGATGATCTGAGTAGCTTTTGTTTGAATATTCTGTCCTGCCACAGTGGCCCTCTCTGTCCTCTTTTTCTCTTTCCTTCTCTCTCAGCCCTTCTGGAGCCCCTTCTTCTATGTGGTGCCCCCTAACGCAAGAGCTCTTACTCATCTAGGCCTTGCTTCTCCAATTTCCTGGATACTCATTCCCGGGACTCACACCTGACATGTGTAGGTTTTGAGATTCTGGGGTCCTTGAGCAGTCTGGGGATGCTGTGCTGCCCCTTGAAGGCAGGTATGGGTGTATAAAGATATCCAACAATTGCATTGCTGCCCCTGCAGGGTATGCACATTTTCTTGAAATGAAAAACTTTATGGGGACACCTGGGTGGCTCAGTAGGTTAAGCGTCTGCCTTTGGCTCAGGTCACAATCCCAGAGTCCCAGAATCGAGCCCCACATCTGGCTCCTTGCCCAGTGAAGAGTCTGCTTCTCCCTCTCTCTCTACCCCTCCTCCCTGTTCATGCTCTCTTTCTCACCTCTCTCTCAAATAAATAAATAATTAATTCCTTAAAAAAAGAATGTGGGGTGCCTGAGTGACTCAGTGGGTTAGGCCTCTGCTTTTGGCTCGGGTCATGATCTCAGAGTCCTGGGATCGAGCCCCGAATCAGGTTCTCTTCTCAGCGGGGAGCCTGCTTCCACCTCTTTCTCTGCCTGCCTCTCTGCCTGCTGGTGATCTCTCTCTTTGTCAAATAAATAAAATCTTAAAAAAAAAAAGATGTGAAGGATCAAGGGGGACTAAAGCTGGTGGCAACGTTTTGGGGTAAGCAGGATTTGCATTGATCTTGAAGGCCTAACCACAGAGTGAATGGGAGGGGTGGGTCCTTCTGACACACATGATGGAGACCTTACACACATGAAGGCTCTGGAGTCAGGCTGCCATGTCCTATTGCTCGCCCATCATCACTCAGTAGCTTGGTAACAATGGGCAAGTACTTAACCTTGACTCTTTGGTCTCATCTGTAAAACGGGAAACTTAACAACAGCACTCCATTCACGGGGTCACGGTGAGAATTTAATGGCTTCTATCTCTTAAACCCTCGGAACAATGCCTGGCTCCAGGAAATAGTTCATAAATGTGAAAGATTTTTGTATGGTTAAGCCCTGTAATTTCTATCAGCTGTCGGCAGCTCTATCCCCTGACAAGACCACCACTAAAAAACACGTTTCACACTTTTCTGTCACAAAGATCATCCCATCCAGGTATGATCCATCCCCCCTCCCCCAGCTTAAGGAGGACTGCCCTGAGGGCATTCTATCTGCCAGGTCCTTAAAGCCTCTTTTAACCCAGGATTAGATTACACCTGAACTGTGTTATTTTAGCCCTCTATAACATTGCTTTTATTGGACTGTGCTGTAAAAATTTTGGTCTATACTGCAGGACGTTATAAAGAATAGCACCGAGAGCTATAGATTTTCCTATAAAGATACCATTGAAGAGATTAATTTCATTTCAGTGTCCTCTATCTAGGGAAAACTTTCTCATGTTTCATTACTAAGAATAAGTGTTCTTTTCTCACAGTTTTGTTGCTGTTTTTTTTTTACAGTCTGTCCCTACGACATAAATGACAGAGCAAAGGATCACTCTTGGACGTTATTTGCCAAATCTGAGGCCCTCTAGCAAGTGACAGGCTCTTACATGACATTTGTGGGGGGATGGGGGGATGGGGGTGCTCTAACCTAACTCCTTGCTTCGTCTCTTGTTTTCTACCATCATTTGCCCTCTCCCCTGATCATCTTGATTAATTTTTTTAAAGATTTTATTTATTTATTTGACAGAGATCACAAGTAGGCAGAGAGGCAGGCAGAGAGGGGGGAAGCAAGCTCCCCATCGAGCAGAGATCCCAATGTAGGGCTCGATCCCAGGACCCTGAGATCATGACCTGAGCCGAAGGCAGAGGCTTAAACCACTTAGCCACCCAGGCGTCCCCATCTTGATTAATTTTTTAAAATGGTACTCCAACCCAAATCCTTTGGTTGGGCCAAAGTTCAGTAAAAGATTTAAAAATTGCTACTTAAAATAGTTCTAAAGAAATACCTTTTTAAAATGCTTGGATAACATAAATATGCCTTTTATAATTTTAGAAATCATGTAACTTATCTGTGAGTTTCTTCTTGGCCTTGAGTTGTTAAACAGTTAGTGAAGAAAATTAGAATGATTTGAGCAAGAATGTGAAGGAAGATACCCCTGGGTGCTTGTTTTCAAGCCCCAAAGATGTATTGTCACGAAATCCATTATAACCACCACAGCCACCACTACCACTGAGCAGTATGCAAGGAATTCTGCTGAACATGTTATGTTCATCATTTTACTCATGAATGAATAGGTGCCATATTGAATACAGTGAACAAATAAAATATATGCTAGACACAAAGGTGCTGGGGAAACAGCAGAATAAAACCAGGCAAGAGCTCGGCTTTCAGAATACTTTAGTGGAATTAGTTGTCTTTCATACTGAATTTATCACTGCCTGCCTTGGAGCAAGTTGTCTCTGTGCTCTGAGCTCTTAAAGAGGCATTGATCGGAGTGCTTTATATGTATTAGCTCATTGACTCCTCAGACAATCCTATGAGGTTTATGCTAATATTAATATTAATTCCATCTTATAGATTAAGAAACTGAAGCACACAGGGTTTCTGAACTTCAGCACTATTTGGAGCCAGATAATTTTTTTTTTCCCGGTGGTAGGGGCTGTATTGAGCACGGTAGGATGTCTAGCAGTATCTCTGAGCTCTACTTGTGACTAGATGCCAGTAACAACCCCTGTCCTCAGTTGTGCAAGCAGTATGTCTCCAGATATTGCCAAATGTCCCTGAGGGGGCAAAACTCTCCCCCGGTTGAGAATCACTGGGTTAGATGATTTGCCCAAACTTACACAACTCGTCAGCATCAGAGCTGAGAGTCAGACCTTCTGGCTCAGAATCTGAAATAGTAACAACACTAAACTTTAAATGCAATCGTCTTGTTCGTGATTATAATTTTCAGTGGCAACAATGCAAAAACCATGCGCCAACCTTCTGAAAATGACGGACATAGCACTGACATTGAAATTTAATCATTATTAACATTGTAATTCTTTGTGTAGGATCAGTTAGGGTCCCAGTGGGAAACCAAGGTATCCTCTAATTAGGACATTTGGAGGAGGGTTGAATAAGCCAACTGTTGACAAAGGTGTGGGACAGGGAGCAGAGAGACCAGAATGGAGAGTACAGTACTCTGAGGCTATTAATAATGGCAAGACTTTACCACTTCTAGACCGGATGGGATGAGGAAGACAAAGAAAGAGAGAGACAGACAGTATTATAAAAAGACACCTCTAGGGGGACCTGGGTGGCTCAGTGGGTTAAGCCTCTGCCTTCGGCTCAGGTCTTGATCTCAGGGTCCTGGGATCGAGCCCTACATCGGGATCTCTGCTCAATGGGGAGCTTGCTTCCCCCTCTCTCTCTGCTGCCTCTCTACCTACTTATAATTTCCCTCTCACTCTCTCTCTCCCTCAAATAAATAAATAAATAAAATCTTAAAAAAAAAAAAAAAGATACCTCTAGAAAAACATAATGTTCTGTCAAGGGGCCCAGTTTACCCACGGCGACCCTGCCACAAGAGGGCCAGGAGAACAAATACCATAACTTCACTCTCCTTCTTCCCCCTGATCTTCTGGTGCTGGTTAATGGCTTCCCACTGGAAGCCAGAAAGCAATGGTGCCCAGGAATGTGCCACTCAGGTCAGGAGGAGAAGGGTGAGGAGAGATATCTGCATGCAGCAACAACACTTCTTATGGGATTTGTATGTTAATCCATTAACTTGACTGATTTGTGAGTTTTCTTGGTGGGAAGTCAATTTCATCTAATATCTTTGTACAGATTTTTCCATGACTTCCAATTTGTGTAGTTGATTAACCAACTTATATAGAATTTGCGGGGAGAAAAAAGAAAATTATTGTAATATCTGCTTTGGAAAGATGTCATCAGGACGCATCTGTTACTAAGACATAAGGTTTGCTATTATGTGTTTATATTGGCAGAGCTTCAAATGTGAAAATTCTCTTCTAAGCAGTTCTTTGAAATATTTGGATATTTGCTTCAAACTTTTTGCTATGCCCGAAACCGATTAAATATTTATTTTGAAGAGTTGATGCATAGCATACCTGAATTTACAGTCCTTGCTGAAGACTTTTAAAGATCATGTCTATACAACAACAAAAATGGTCTATCAATT
Organism: Neogale vison; assembly: GCF_020171115.1. Taxonomy (NCBI): domain Eukaryota; kingdom Metazoa; phylum Chordata; class Mammalia; order Carnivora; family Mustelidae; genus Neogale; species Neogale vison. The sequence goes on from NC_058105.1 coordinate 92,606,071, forward strand.
CAGAGAAATGGAATCAATTTATGGGGGGGGTGTGGAAATCACCACCCTAACGTTGATTCTGTGGCATCCTTTGTGTGAAATAGCCCTTGGGTGACCGTAATTTTTCTTTTTCTTGCAATGGGTTTTGGCACGTTGGGCACAGCTTGGCTAAGTTTCTTCCCTAACCACCCTTGACTGCTTCTGTCTTCTCTCGTGTTCCTTATGTATTGTGGGTTCAGACCCTTGCTCTGAACTGTATGTTCTAGAAACTGAATCTTGGAGTCAAAAGTGCTTTTAGGATCCACTCAGTTCTTTCTGCCTCCCGGTGAATAAACATGGTCTTGTGTAATGTCTGTGGCAGTGGCCACTCAGCCAGTGTTTGAGCATCACCTGTGACAGGGTACCCTCTGCTTTGCAAGGCAGTTTGTTCTGGTGTGTGCAAACTCATACTGTGACACGGGTCATCTTTTTATTGAGCTCCAACTGGCTTTCCTCTAGCTTTCAGACATGAGGGCGAAGCAAGAGAAGACACTGGTGAAGATCCTGGGTTCTGAGCCAGACTGCATTTGTTCACGGTTCAGTTTATCCACTTACCATCTGTGTGCCCTCATGCAAATTATTTAAACTAAGCCAGTTTCTCTGGAAAACAGGGACAACAGGAGAGTGGTAGTTCAGAACCATATCAATTTTGCAAAGGTGGAATGAAGATTCCCCGAATTTCTTTCATTGGTGGGTTCTAGGTTAGGGTTGCCTACAAGAGAAGGAGAGCAGAGTGAGGCCAGAAGGAGCGTGTAGGGCTGGTGCTGTTGCCGTGCCGCTGTATTGCCACGAAATTTCTGGCTTGTATTACTCATGTGGGGCAGCGATGGGGCCCACAGCTCTTCCAATTCCTGCCAGATCTTCTCCTTCAGCAACTCGGAATCCTAGGCCAACTCTGTGTGAAGCCCAATGGAAAAGCATGGCAGCTCTTCCGAGGGTCACCTGCATGTTAGAGACCATGAGAGACCAATGTAGGTTTCAGTTTGCGACCAAGATGACCAATATGAGTTCTGATGAGAGACAGATGTGGGTTTCAGCTTCTTGGTGCTCTCACCCACTTCACATCCATCTTCCCTTCCCAGCTACTGGCCAGGCTAGCTTTAGGCACCAGGCACCAGACACAGAACTAAGAGCTCTGCAAAAACTATATGGGTCCCACTACTTTGTAAGATCTAATCCCTCGAATAGATCTCTGATATGACTCATACTGGTTGGGCTTTTCTGATCAAACCCTAATTATACCAGTATATTGTGAAGAATAAATGAAATAATGTATGTAAAACACTTAGCACAGTCCCTGAAAGATAGACAAGTGATCAGAATCTGCAAACCTCTATGATTCTTCCTCTTCATGGAACTACCAGCTCCATTCTCCAGGGCACTAGAGAATGCATTTGGTTCCTCTTCCGCCTGACAATGGACCCACATATTTAAATCCATAGTTTTGAGGAGAGAATGATCAGCCAAGTGAAACTTTATAGTAGATACCAGACTAAGTGATTTACGTACATTATCTCATTTAATCTCCTTAAAAACTCTAGGGATTTTATGGATGAGGCTATGGAAGTCCATCCCAAGGTGATATACCAAGAGGCATGACAGTCTAAGCTTGATATAAGAGGACTTTTGGACTATCTATACTTAGGTGGATATTACAGCGATATTCAATTTTTAAACTTACATATTTATTCTTGAAGTGTTATGTTCACTTTGTGAGTATTGCTGCTATTAATAAATCTTGTAACTGCCATTTAAAATAAGGGCAATTACTTTCATTTGTTCTCTGATTAATAGTCAATACAATTCAAACAAATTAAATTCACTTTAAACAATTAATCTCATTTATAAACTTATTTAATTCCCCTTTTAAAATTCTCCTCATACATTTAATACATTTGAACTTTTCAAGCCCTTCAACTGCCTGACAAGGTGTACATATAATCCTAATAAATAAAATCCTACTAGTTGGTTAAATGACTCTGATGAAGATAATACATTTAGCCTGTAAGTGTGTTAAATCTTGAGTTCTCTTAAATATTTCAATACTGTTAATACACTTGGTGAAATTCTCATATTTTTCTTTCCGAAACTGCAAGTCAAAATCAATTGCTCAAAGTTAATCCCACAGATTCTCTAAAAGGGCAGGTTGTCTTCAACATCACAAAGAGATTACTTTTAATTCACAACAAAGCATTACTGTGATGATGGTTATTATATCATTCTAAATTCTTTCCTGGAGTTGAAAAGTCACTCAAATAAGAGTAGCCAATTTACCGTATCTGTTGGATTGAGCAAAAGTTAGAAAGTGGCTTTGGCCATCAGGGTATGTTGGCTCACTAGGTAGAGATTCAAAACCAAGATACTAGATTTAAGAGCTTCGTGCCTCCTGAACCAGTCTACCTTAGCCACCAAGTACAAAGGGAAGCTTTGTTCCATGTACAAAGGGAACACCGGGTACAAAGAGACTATTGGGGGCGGGGTTCACTTGATCAGCTGGTTCAGGGAAGACTTCAGCACCATACATTTCACAACAACATTTTACCTTCTGATTTGGATAACTGGAAATCTACAATTCCACTCCGGTGACAGCTAACTCCTTTTACCCCTAACTGGGCTCTGAATTCTTTAAATATTCTATTTAGTCATGTATCAAGGGCTAGTAGAGCTGGATTTCTGCCCAGGTCCCCTTGCACTCAGAGCTTAGGCTATGATCGACCATGATGTGCTGTTTTAAGAATCCTCTCAAGTCTTTATTTATTTATTTATTTATTTAAGCTAAACATTTCCTTCTAGTTCTCAGAGGTTTGTTTGGTTTTTTCCCCCTCCTCTTCTACTTTTCATTTTATAAATTTCCAATTGCCTCATTATCCTAAATTCCCACTTCAGAATTTACTTCAGTTGACAATATTCCTCCTAAAAAGGAGTGAACTGGAGTATGAGGGAACAATTACCCACCTGGATCTAGAACAGAGTGAGGAAGAATAGTTCAAGGATCAGTCATCCAAGAGGCTCTTAAAAATGGGCCTGCCTGGAATGTGTCGGTGGACTCAGTGGATTAAGCGTCTGCCTTCAGCCTGGGTCATGATCCCAGGGTCCTGGGAATCAGTCCTACATCAGACTCCTTGCTCAATGGGGAGCCTGCATCTCCCTCTGTCAACCTCTCCCCCAGCTTATGTGCTCTCTCTTAAAAATAAATAAAATCTTTTTAAAAAATAAAATAAAAAATAAAATGGCCCTGCCTCCAGTTCCTCAACCTCATACATTTAAGATAAAAATATGGCCCTGGTTTCCTAGTAGTCTTAGCCCTTCGTGTATTGGGATAGAAAAGGTTGCAAATCAATGGTCTTGATACTTTGTTTCTTTTAAACAGGTTTTAAGTATGAGCTGGTTTTTAAGAGCCACATCAAAGTGTTAGCTCAAGTTGACCTTTCATGGATATAAATAAAATCCATAATTCTTTTAATCCCCAAAATACCTTGTCTTCTCCATCCTGAATTTATATAATCAAATTATTTAAGCTAAAATGGAAATATACATTGAATTTATTCTTCTTAAATTTCATTTTGTTATTAGGCACATTATTCCAGCTTACGGAATTCTCTCTATAGCCTTACACCAAGGACACTATCCTTTGTAACTTTATTCTTCTTAAGCCTATGCTTTAAAAACAAGTCTTAGGGGGCACCTGGGTGGCTCAGTGGGTTGGGCCTCTGCCTTCGGCTTGGGTCGTGATCTTGGGGTCCTGGGGTTGGACCCCATATCGGGCTCTCTGCTCAGTGGGGAGCCTGTTTCCTCCTCTCTCTCCCTCTCTGCCTGCCTCTCTGCCTACTTGTGATCTCTGTCTGTCAAATAAATAAATAAAATAAAATAAAAACCCCACAAGTCTTAGTATCTTTATGTAAATTGTTAGTAAAAGTGCTAAAGAGATTGACCAAGCTAGGTATGATCTTAGAGATTTCCACCTTAGTTGGTGTTGAAATGTTAATTAAAACCTTTTTGGTATCATTACTCAATTACAAATTTGCCAAATTCTTCTTGAATGGCATCCATATTTGTACATTTTATCTATGATACCATGAGACTCTGTCCAATGTCTTCCTAAAATGAAGATACTTTATTTCTAGGGGCACCTGGGTGGCTTAATCGGTTAAGCATCTGCCTTAGGCTCAGGTCTTGATCCCAGGGTCCTGGGATAGAGTTCCACGTTGGGCTCCTTGATCAGAAGGGAGCCTGCTTCTTTCTCTCCCTGCCACTCCCCCTGCTTGTCTCTCTCTCTCCCTCTCTCTCTCTCTCTCTCTCTGAAAATAAATAAACAAACTCTTAAAAAAATACTTTATTTGTTGTGCCTACTACAGTGCCAGACACAGCACACAGCAGGTACTCAGGTGAGGCTTACATTAAAGGATATTATCACAGCATTTCAGGACCACTAAGTGTATTCTGGACCATTTTATGTGTTCTCTGCCTCCATGTTCTTGCCTCTGAAATAAATTAAAGCATATCTGCTGAACACTGGTTGGTAAGCTAAGTGCAAAATGTGATAGCTATATTACTCTTAGGAGTACAAAAGACCTGTAACATACAGGACAGTCATGAGTTCCACTTAACTACAGCTCTTTAACACATACTATTGTCCATTTGTATGATCTTGAATAGAATGAAATGTTGGATTGTTTTAAACATATTGTGATTCTTTTTTTCCCTCCAATTCACTGAGCTTCGAAAACAAAAGGAGATTCAATTTCAAGTCAAATGAATTCACTTGGTTTATTTCATTTGGTTTTCTTTTATTTATTTTATTGGAGGGAGGTATTTTTGTTGCTTAGTGAATTAGTTTAATCCATTCTCATTTTGTTCATAGCTTATGCCAACGTATGTTTTATGTGAAATAGATTTATTTTTTCTTAAGATTTTGTATTTATTTATTTCGGAGAGTGAGAGAGAGAACAGGAGCAGGGGGAAAGGGAAGAGGGAGAAGCAGTCTCCCTGCTGAGCAGGAAGCCCACCAGGGGACTCAATTCCAGGACCCTGGGATCCTCACCTGAGCTGAAGACAGATGCTTAACTGACTGAGCCACTCAGGTGCGCTGTGAGACAGTTTTAATCTTATGATTTCCCCAACACACTTCTAGGCCTCACAGTTCTTCCATTTGATATTTGATTAGAAAATCCGGTGAAGTTTATTGAAAACATAAAACAACTACCAGTAAGAATGAAATACATCACCAAGTCACTGGTGACATGGACCACAAACAATGATATAATTAGGAATTCCTAATGATATTCCTAATGAATTCCTAATTACTAATGATATCATTAGAAATTGATCACCATTAATTTTATTAAAATACCATCATGAAATTGGCATATCGTGAAGGACAAGTAACAAAAAGGAAAGTAACTGTGAGTTACTGTGAGTTACTCACTGTTTTCAATGAGATGTCCATGGTGCCTCCACATGTAAGGATTTCTTTTATTCTAATTTTTTAAATGGTGCACTTTAAGCATACAATGAAGGGGAGCATAATTTGTCACCTCGAAATATGCCTCTTCGGTGTAAAGATTATCTTGAGCTGGCTAATTTTTAAGAAAGAGCAGATACAGGAAAAGCTCTGAAAACCTAGTAGAAGTTATCTCCTATTAAGTCACATTTATATTTTTTAAAGACTTTATTTATTTGACAGAGAGGGAGAGAGCACGGTGGTGGCTTTGGCCATTTCCAGGAGTTACTCAGTTTTCCTGGGTCTCTCCCATGTACACAGGTGGTATACATGTTACTAAACTTCTGTTGGTTTTTCCAGTGTTACCCATCTTTTATTGTGGGAAGGGGGTAGGTGTCTCAGATAACAACCTAGAAGGGTAGAATGACAATTATTTTTTCTCCCCTACAGCAGCAAAATAGAATAGGAAATTGAACAATTTTTCAAAAGATTTTATTTATTTGTTTGAAAGAGAGAGAGCATGCCCACAAGCAGGGGGGAGGGGCAGAGGGAGAGAGAAAAGCAGATTCCCCACTGAGCGGGGAGCCCAGACATAAGGCTCCATCCTAGGACCCTGGGATCATGACCTGACCTGAAGGCAGTTGATTAACCGAATGAGCCACCCAGGCGCCCTGCGACTGAACATTCTTACACAGACTAACAAGTCGGAACAATTGTTAAACTTTTGCCCCGATTGCTTCATTTTTGAACCATTTTTGGTGTAGTTTTGGAATGCAGGTGAGGTTTGGTGGGGTGAAGTCTGGAGCCAGGCCAAGAAAGAATTCTTGGGACATCTTTGGTGCAAAATGGTGGTTTTATTAAAGCACGGGGTGGGGGGGCCGGACCCGTGGGCAGAAGAGCTGCTGTGCCCAGGTTTTGAGCAGAGGCTGATTATAAACTTGGGATTTGGGGGAGGTAAGGAAAAGAAAGGATTCAAAAGGATTTTCATATGTTACAGAAGACTCACAAGAAACCTGAGGTCTTGCCATTGTCAAGTTAAGATTGTTATTCCCTCTAGCAAAGCATTAATATTAAAAGAGTTTGGGGAACGCCTGGGTGGCTCAGGGGGTTAAGCCTCTGCCTTCAGCTCAGGTCATGATCTCAGGGTCCAGGGATCAAGCCCCACATCGGGCTCTCTGCTCAGCAGGGAGCCTGCTTCCTCCTCTCTGTCTCTGTCTGCCTCTCTGCATACTTGTGATCTTTATCTGTCAAATAAATAAATAAAATCTTAAAAAAAAATAAAAGAGTTTGGGAGCTTCCTGGAGGAATATCACATATCCCACCCAGGAGTGGGGGTGGGGTGGGTGAGGGTTGCTGGGTGTCAGATTGTGCTTTGTCCTCACCTAGCCTGAGGAGTACAAAGATTGTAATACTTCATTCCTAAAAACTCGAGCACTTATCTCCAAGTAAATAACGTTCTCCTGCATAACAACAATAGTACCATAAGCCTAACAAAATGAGCTATGATTCCTTACTATCATCTAATATCATCTTATTTTACCAATGTCCCCCATTGCTTAAAGATTGTCTATATCACTATTTTTTAGCGTCAAAATGTAATCAAAGATCACTGTCTCCCATGATTATGTTGCTTCAGTATATTTATACTTTATACCCTCTTTTTTTCTTATTACATGACGACTTTCAAACGAGAATGATCAAATATTTTCTATGTCTCACGTTCTAACTTTGTAGGATCATTTCCCTGTCGCATCATTTAAAATAGGTCTCTTCCCACAATGATCCTGTAAAGGGAAAGTTAGACACAAAGATGTGACTAGATTCAGGTTAAACATTCTTTTCAAGAACATAGGCATCATAGGTGTCTGCTTCCTATGTATCACATCAGAAGGCCCATTTTTTTAATGTGTTCATTATTAGTGATACTAACTCTGTTCACTAAATGAAGATGGTTTCTGCTTGTTAAAAGGACAATTTTTCAAAAGGGTAAACTCAGGAATCTCATACACATATAAGATGAACATATGTCAAAGAATTTACTTAACTCCTTAATTAATGAGGAAATCTGTAAGATGTTACAACTGGTTCAAAGGAAAACCCAAAAAGCTGACACATATATAGGATAAATAAATGCTGACATGATTGGCTTACATTGGTCAATATCCATGGGACAGTAATCATCTGCATCTCTACCAGAGGACTTCTATTTCTATGGACAAGAATTTATTTGCATTATTCTCATATTTGACATCTTAAAGAGCTGTGAAATAGCTCAAAGACAAGGAAAGGACCAGAGACCCAATGGAATCAGATAACCTATACAGCACCTACTTCTCCATTGAAGAATGGACTCTTTGGTCTATTTCAAAGGCTTTCATAATTTTCCCCTGTATTTTAGATCTCTCCCTTATAAAGTTGGTATTTTTTACTTTTCATCATTTTTTACTTTTCATTATCTGTGATGCCTTGGGAATCTCCATGAAGTAATGGAGATACGGTTTTGTTTAAGAGTTTTGGTATTCATCGATGATTTTTGTCTAAATCAATTATTTCACCAAGGGGGCAAAATGGTGATTGTTCTAATTTTATCATTTCTCCTCTGTTTATTGCCAGACATTCTGCAAACTTGAGGCGCTTTCCCTTATAGTTGGAACTATTTTATTACCCCAAAATAAAACGTAGACTGAAAAGGCAAAAAAATGTGCTTAGATTTTCCCCTTGAATTACCAATTTTCAGAGTCAGGAGTACATACAATAAACACCTCTACTGTTGGGCACCTGGCTCCTGGGATCCAGTCCTACATTGGGCTTCCTGCTCAGCAGGGAGCCTGCTTCTCTGCCCCTCCCCTGGCTCATGCCCGCTCTCTTTCTCACTGTCTCTCAAATAAATAAATAAAATCTTTTAAAAAAACAAAAAACACCTCTAGCGTTGCCAAAGAAGATTTTGTTTTGTTTGGGGCTTTTTTGGGGGGGTGTGTGTGCGTGTGTGTGTGTGTGTGTGTGTGTTTTATTTCCTATATTTTATTCAATTTTATTCATTTTTTATTGCTCAAATTGTCTCAAATTTAATCAGTGGGAAGCTCTTCAATCTAGTTCCTTTATCCTTTCCACATGCCTCCATTACCCTTTGAGCACCTTGCTTCTGGCACAAAACAATGCACCAGACTGATCAAGAAAAAAAGAGAAAAGACAAAATTCTCATATCAAGCATTAAGGAAGGTTTATTGCTAGAGATTCTACCAACATTAAAAGGTTAGTGAAGAGATACTATAAACAGTTTTATGCCAATAGATGTTTTAACATAGATAAAATAGAAAAATTCACTTTTATTGATCTTTTCAAAGAAGTGGCTTTTGGTTTCATTGATTGCCTGTGTTTTTTAAATTGATATTTCTAACTGAAATGTAAATTCAAGTCATTACAGAAAACAGTGTTGAGAGTCTTTCACCAATTAAAACCAGAACTACCATATGATCCAGCAGCCTCATTTCTGGGTATATATCCAAGGGAAATAAAATCAGTATCTCGAAAAATATCTGCACCCCATGTTCACTGTAGCATTATCGACAATAGCCAAAACACAGAAACAACCTAAGTATTCATCCATGGGTGAATGGATAAAGAAAATGTGATACACACATACACACAGAAACCCAGGGACACATTCATGTGCGCATGAGCACACACATGAATGCGCACACACACACACACACAGACGCACACATGCACACATACACAGAGGAATGTCATTTGGCCATAAAGAGGAAAGAAATCCTGCAAATTGCAATAATACAGATGAACCTTAAGGGAATTATGCTAGGTGAAATAAGTCAAGACAGAAAAAGACAGATACTGTATGATCTCAGTGATATGTGGAATCTTAAAACAAAACAAAACAAAGACCTCATAGAAACAGGGAGTTAGACTGGTGGTCACCAGGGGCAAGGGAGTGGAGGAAATGGGGGAATAATGGTCAAAGGATACAAACTTCCAGTTAGAAGATGAGTAAGTTCTGGGCATCTAATATATAGCACAGTGACTACTTTTTTTAAGTAAATTTAAGTACATTTTATTTAATATATAAGTACATTTAAGTAAAATTAAGTAAATTAAGTAATTTTTAAGTAAGTTCTTAACTAATCTCTACTGTGGGGCTCAAACTCACAGCCCCCAAGATCAAGATTCCCACACTGCACTAACTGAGCCAGCCAGGTACCCCTAGCACTGTGACTACTGTTAACAATACTTGAAGGTTGCTAATTAAACTTTCACAATGTTTTATGTCAATGATTTCTCAATAGAGCTGGGAAAATGTAAAATTTAAGTATTTGTACTAGCATCTCTTTTCTCTTACACTGAAACTCTTGGTACCTAATGATAATAATGTAATTATTTATTTGCCGTATCTTAAAATATACACAAAATGGATTTCAAGGAGTAATACTTCTGTTACCGCCAACAAGCCATGGAATGAAATTAAATACTTGCTACAGTTCTTTCTGTCTTAGAAGGATATACAACTCTCAGTACCATAATGTCACATCAAGTAATTACTTCAGTGTGGTAATAATATATCACCTGGTATATAGTTGGGTTCATTTGTTTAAATTTGTTTTCAATTTTAGAGTTTTTAAAATATTTATTTTGGGGGCACCTGGGTGGCTCAGTCACTTAAGTGTCTGTCTTCAGCTCAGGTCATGGGATCCCAGGGTCCTGGGATTGAGCCCCTCCTCAGGCTCCCTGCTCAGGGGGGAGTCTGCTTCTCCCTCTCCCTCTGCCTGCTACTCTGCCTGCTTGTGCTCTCTCTCTCTCTCTCTCTCTCTGTTAAATAAATAAAATATTTAAAACATATATATATATATTTATTTTAGAATAGGTAGAAATTTAGCAAATACAAAGCTATAAAAAAGTATACTCAGAAGTCTCCCTTCTATCCCTGTCTTCTCGCTTTTTTCCCCATCCCTAGAGTTAACCATTTTGGTTAGTTTCTAGTTTATTATTATATTGTGTTACATTTGAAAATATATGTGCATTGGGACACCTGGGTGGCGCAGTCATTAAGCGTCTACCTTCAGCTCCAGTCATGATCTCAGGGTCTTGGGATCCAGCCCCGCATCAGGCTCCCTGCTCAGCAGGGAGTCTGCTTCTCCCTCTCCCTCTCCCACTGTTCTTCCTCTCTCAAATAAATAAATAAAACCTTTAAAATAAAAGAAAATAGGGGGCACCTAGGAGGCTCAGTTGGTTAAGCGTCTGCCTTCAGCTCAGGTCATGATCCCAGGGTCCTGAGATCGAGTCCCCTGTTGGGCTCCCTGCTCAGCAGGGAGGCTGCTTTTCCCTCTCCCTCTGCTGCTCCCCTTGCTTGTGCTCTCTCACTCTTTCTGTTAAATACACAAAATCTTCAAAAACAAAAAAAGAAAAGAAAATATATGCACCTGTATATATATTCCTGTGTGTGTGTGTGTGTGTGTGTTCGTTCTTATTTCTCCTCCTTTTTCATGCAAAAGATAGCACACTGTAAACTCTGTTCAGCACCTTGGTTGTGTGTGTGTGTGTGTGCGTGTGTGTGCGTGTGCATGTGTGTGTGTGTGTGTGTGTGTGTGTGTTTTAACTTAATGGTATATTCTGGAAATTAACCCATCTCATTACATGGAGATTGTAGTGAGTTGAATTGCATCCCCCAAAAGATATGTCCACTTAGAACGCTCAGAATGTGTCCTTATTTGGCATAAGGGTCTTTGGAGATGTAAGTAAGGTAAAGGTCTCAAGAACAGATCATCTAAATATATTGGCTGGTGCCCTTTAAGATAAAGGAGAGGGAGATTGGAGATACGGAGAAGGAGGCCACATGAAGGCAGAGGCAGAGATTGGAATAATGAAGGCACAAGCCAGAGAATCCCAAGGATTGCTGGTAGTCTCCAGAAGCTGGGAGAAGGGCATGGAATGGATTCTTTCTCAGAGCCTCCAGAAGGAACCAACCCTGCCAACACCTTGCTTTCGGTGCTTTCAGGCTTCCAGACCTGAAGAGAATACATTTCAGTTGCTTTAGGCCTCTAAGTTTGTCATGATTTGTTAGGGTAGTCACCCTTAATTAATACAGAGATCCTCCTCATTCTTTTTTTTTTTTTTCCTTTGGTAATGACTACATAGTATCTCTTCTATGGTTTCTTCAATCAGTTGCCTATTGATGAAAATGTGGATTACCCCAAACTTTTGCTTGTTCAAATAATGTTCAATAAATAACCTTGTGCCTACGTTATTTCAAATCTGTTTAGCTATAACTTACGTTTGATTCTTAGAAGTGAGATTGTTGGGTCAAACCTCACAAATTTGCATTTTTGTTAGATATTGCCAAATCCCTGTCCACAGGGGTTGTAACATTTTGTACTGCCACCAGCAATGAGTAAGACTGCCTATTTCTGGTGCCTGGGGGCCTCAGTCCATTAAGTATTTGCCTTTGTCTCAGGTTGTGATTTGGGAGTACGAGGACTGAACCCCTCATCAGGCTCCCTGCTCAATGGGGAGTCTGCTTCTCCCTCTGTCCCTCACCCCCCCATGCTTACTCTCTCTCTCAAATAAATAAATAAAATATTTTTTAAAAAAAGATTTTATTTATTTATTTGAGAGAGAGAGTGACAGAGCACAAGCAGGGAGACAGGCAGAGGCAGAGAGAGAAGCCGACTCCCCGCTGAGCAGAGAGCCCGATGTGGGGCTCAATCCCAGGACCCTGGGACCATGACCTGAGCAAAGGCAGATGCTTAACCCACTGAGCCACCCAGGCACCCCAATAAATAAAATGTTTTTAAAAAGTGCCTATTTCCCCACAAGGTCAACAACAGAGTGCATTTTCAATCATGAATTTTTCCCAATCTGATACACAGGAGATGGTATTTCAGTGTAGTTGAAATTCGCATTTCTCAAAAGTGAAGTTTAACATTAAAATATGTGTGAGATTCTTTGCTTTTCTTTTTCTATGAACGCTCTAATCATGTCTTTTACATATTTTTCTAATGGTTTTTTCCTTTTCAATTGTTAAGAGCTTTTGCAAGATGTAATTTGGAAATACTTTTTTTAAATTTCTTTTGACCATGTCCATGGTTATTTACTATGCAAATGCATTTTTTCCTTCAATTTCTTAAAGGAATTTTTGTTTGTTTATTTGACAGAGAGGCAGAGAGAGCACAAGCAGGGAGAGGAGGGGCAGAGGCAGAAGCAGGCTCCCTGCTCAGCGGGGCTCTATCCCAGGAGTCAGACACGGGGCTCGATCGCGGTACCCCAGGAGCATAACCTGATGCTTAACCGACTGAGCCACCCAGACCCCCTTTTCCTTCAATTTTTAGCACACAAGGATTGTTGACATTCCCAGTCTAAGGAGCCTTCCTGAACTATAATAGCCTTCTCTGAGTCATTGTTTACCAATGTCTGACTTCTTTCTTCCTAACTCAGTTAGAATCAGAGTTTCGAGGTACACTACGGTTCCTGTCACTCCTTTTTCTTTGTATATCCTAGATGGATTTTCCCAGAAAGCAGAGCCAGAGACAGAAGTCATACATGCTGTTACCTCACTGGGGCAATGAAGTAGAGAAGGACAGAGAGTCAACACAAAGTCTGTTATCAAGCTGACCACCTCTAAGTGTGATAGTTTGCTCGATCCATGCAAGTGTTGCCCTCAAGAAGCCGGATCAGCTCTGTCTCAGGAGGTCCTTTGCCAGTGGAGCCCAGAGGAAGAGGAGAGAGCAAAGAAAAGGGAATGCATTTATCTTCCTGTTGATTAACCAGTTACCAATCTAAACTCTTTTTTTAAAATATTTTATTTATTTATTTGACAGGAGAGATCACAAGTAGGCAGAGAGGCAGGCAGAGAGAGAGGAGGAAGCAGGCTCTCCACTGAGCAGAGAGCCCGATGTGGGGCTCAATCCTAGGACCCCGAGATCATGACCTGAGCCGAAGGCAGAGGCTTTAACCCACTGAGCCACCCAGGCACCCCACCCATCTAAACTCTTAATAAGGTCAACTCACTGAAGACTCGCCTTCTTAAGAGGTTATGTTTAGATTATTCAAAAATGAACACGGTGAGTGTCTTCCCCCCCAGCACCAGGCCATATTTCTATTATCAGACTTGACATTCTAGGGTTTTTCTCAATATAAGTAAAGATTAAAAAACAATGATGCATCTTTTTTTTTTTTTAAAGTAGACTCCATGCCCAGCATAGAGCCCAACGTAGGGCTTGAAATCATGACCTGAGCCGAGACCAAGAGTCAGGTGCTTAACAGACTGAGTCACCCAGGTGCCCCTCAAAGTTCTTAAGACAAGAAGTTAACATAGGAGATATTTCTCAGCTCTGACTCCGACTTGGCCACATCACAATCTGATACCCTCTGGGGAGGAAAGTGATGGCTTTGAATATATTGCTCAGAAACCCAGGACTGGAAGAATTGAAAACACACAACAATGGAGGAAATTAAAGAGTTTGTGATCCTCAGAGCAGCAACTCTGGTATGTATTCCAGAACTCCAGTTATTTCAGGATTCGAGAGCATAATATGTGTATTCCCAAGAAGACCTTGAAATATTTTCAAAACAGCAGATGCATAAATTCTTTTTAAAGGGTAAAGAATAAATGTTTTGAAAGGGAAGAACTACAAAAAGAATCAGAGAACTCTAGTTTGAAAAAATCCTCAGAGGGATGGGCCTCTAGTTTTTAAGATATAACTTCGGATGTGTTATAAGAAAAATGCTTTTTATTATCTTGTATTTAAATGGAGACTTTACCTTGGGGAAATTATTGTACACGTTTATAAGTAGCTTCAAAGATAAAACCAGTTATTAAATCAAAGGGCAGTAAACCCTTCTCAGTGTAAAGACTTAGTTCTTTTTTTGACTGCATGGAAGGAAAATAATGTTATTTTGGGATCTGACTGCTCTGCTAGTCAGATGGACAATTATGCTGAGAATATGCAGGTACAGTCTTCTCAGGCATCAGATTATACAGTGTCTAGCTGTATAATAAAATTAGTTTCTGCTTTGTTTTGTTTTGCTTTGCTTTTAAACCCTAAACTTAATGTTGGAAATACGTGGAATAAAATAAATAGATATTTGGCGTGGCTAGGACTTCAAATATTGTTTTGATTCTATGTTGTACTTGAACATGCAATTAAGGCTCCTTGGGATATGCCCTTCTTTGAACTCTTGAAAGAATAAAAAGAGTCCCACATATGGCTATACTAACATATGGCCTCCCTAAAGACAGCACAACAAGCCACCTACTCATCTTAAACAAATTGTAGCATAAGACATGAACAAATGATACACGAGTGCTGAATGTTCCTGGGTCCATCCCAATGGGAAGTGAAGATTTATACGCATCTGGCTGGATGGGCATCCAGAAAATGTAGGTGCTGAAGTGAGAAAACATAATCTGACCAAATATTACCATAAATTATAATCCTGGAACTTTTGGGCTGATATTCAAAGAGATTCAGTAGTTTTTATTAAAGGATGATGAATATAACCACACTTAGCCTGGCACTGAAAAATTGTCAGCCTCCCCTCTAAAGTGCTCTGCTCTTTTTTTTTTTTTTTTTTTGGTAAATAATTTACTTATTTTAAAGAGGAGAACATGAGCAGGAGGGGCAGACAGAGAGAGAATCTCAAGCAGACTCCCCACATGAGCAGATTTTGATGTGGGGCTCGATCTCACCACCCCTGGCACCAGGACCTGAGCTGAAACCAAGAGTCAGGGCACCTGGGTGGCTCAGTCAGTTAAATGTCTGCCTTAAGCTCAGGTCATGATCCCAGGATCCCGGGATGGAGCCCCATGTCAGGCTCCCTCTTCAGCAGGGAGTCTGCTTCTCCCTCTACCCCTGCCCCTCCCCTCTACTTGTGCTCACTCTTGCACGCTCTCTCTGTCCCACACAAATAACTAAAATCTTTTAAAAAAGGGGGGGGGGGGCGGACACCTGGGTGGCTCAGTGGGTTAAGGCTCTGTCTTCTGCTCAGGTCATGATCCCAGGGTGCCGGGATCAAGCCCTGCATCCGGCTCTCTGCTCAGCAGGGAACCTGCTTCCCTCCCCAACCCCCAACCCCGCTGCCTGCCTCTCTGCCTACTTGTGATCTCTCTCTCTCTGCCAAATAAATAAATGAAATCTAAAAAAAAAAATGCTCAACTGACTGAGCCACCCAGCACCCCAATGCTCTGCTTTTTCTGATGAAGGAAGCTGCATTACACAATTTTCCATTCTCAGTAAATAGTTACAGTTTACTAACTCATCTTCAAACAAATGTGTTTTTTGTGATCTAAGGAATTAAGGTAGCAACACACAGTTTTCTGATCACACTGGACCAGGAGCCCTCCTTCTCATACTCCGTTGGCCACGCCCACATGCACGGCAGACTTTGTCTTATACACCGTTACCCTCAGTTATTTCATAAGTGTAGGGACTCAGATAAGGGGCTCTAGGGTCCCTGTTTAAAGATGGCAGCATCTAGGCTCATCCCTCCCACCCTTGCCCACCTCCAACCCCCACATGTGTATAGCCCACGCAAGGTTCTCGCTCTTTAAGGCAAAATTTTTATACAAGGTGGAAACCAAGGTGTGAGATCTTTCCGCCTTACCCCCATCAGTACTGGGAAGAAGTGAGGATCCCCCAGGATGTCCTTTGCTGACAGTCTTCGAGTTAGCAGATTCCTTTCACTTCCTGGCCAGGAGGAGTATTGGCCTCCCTCACCCGTTCCTTTTCTCTACCAGATTCTCATCAGAGCTGGAAAATGATTGTTGCTCTAGTTCACTCCTTGCCCATTTTCCTCTTCCTATGGGGTAGGACTCTCACTTCCGAGATTCCTTCTGTAACAAAAAGACTATGCCACTTCCTTAATCACTATAATCCTGAGTCGATTCCTCGGTGTCTCATTCCAGCCCCAGGCAGAATCACCTCCTGCCTCAGTAGGCCTTTACTATTTGGATACCTTTCTCAACACTCGGTAGTTAGCGCCACTTATTTTATCCTCCAACCATAGTGTGAGGTCTGTGAGAGTGGAGGTTGTAGCTGACTAGGGTTGCTAGGCTTCATATCAGAACATTCTGTTCAGTCTGAATTTCAGATAAGTATTTTTCTTTAGTATAGATACGTTTCAAATATTGCACCGGACATACACTAAAAAATTAATGTTTATCTGAAGTCCAAATTTAAGTTGGTGTCCTGTATGTTTATTTGCCATATCTGGCAACACTAGGACTCATTCTTCTCTAACCTCCTAAGGTCTTAATCTGTGAAGGGGTATGGCTCTTGCCTAAGTTGGGGGCCCTATTCCAAAACAGCAACAGGAGTTCAGAGACCATGTGGGCCGGCTTTAATGGACTCCATACTTCAGGACTGAAAGCTAGGTCCACAGGCCCTGAGAACACGCATGTAGTCTGCAAGCTGGGGACCTGTCCAAGGCTGACACTTGGCATCCGAAATTTTGTTGATAACAGTTAACACTGGAGTTTGTTGTACCGTCCCAGCTACTCATCCATGTCTTTTGTTTGAGGATCCCAGTGGTTCAAAGCCAGAGCGTTTTCTTCACAGAGCTTTCTTCTGAGCCCAGCTAAGGTGCTTTCAGACATTGTTAAAGGAACTTCTGTGAAGCCAGGAAAAAGCATTTAATACCTAATGCATTCATCTTTGACGTTCTGATTATCAATTCCCACTAGAGTCTCCCAGCCCCTAACCCCACTGACAGCGATATTTTATAAATTATCTTTCCATATTGATGACTCATTTGTAGTTCATTTTAGTGAACATGGAAAGTAAACAGGTTACACATGACTATCCTGCCATAGTTACGATGGCAATCATCCCAGGCTGGGCCACTTGGGCATGCAGACTATTTGGAGTTAAAAATCAATCAAAACCCAGCAGATTCAGGAAAAGCTCTTTACCTCCCTTTCCACTACCTCAAAAAAATTTAGATAGGAGGACCTGCTCCAAAAGAGAGCTATCACCCTAGATAACTACATTAGGATACCAACAAGGTATGGTGGACTGGGAGGAACATAGCAAGGCTTGTTTGATCAAAGTCCTCTCTTTGTTCCATTGCTTTTAAATTGTCCAACACACATTTGTTTACCATTTACTCCTTTTTTATTTTTCTTTCCCTTTGAAGACACAGACCTCTATTCCCTTCTCCTTAATTTAGGATGACCTATATACCTCATTTTCTCTGACTGTCTTTGGAATTTCCATGTCTGTGTGGGTCCCTGGCACATATGCTGTTAAATTTGATTTTCTCCTGCTTATCTGTCTCATATCATTTCAGTTCTTAGGCCAGTTAGAAGGACAAAGGGGACAGAACATTCTTGCTCCCCAACAATACCTATGAGTTTTTCAAGACTGGTGTAACAAACGTGGTGGCAAAAATAATAGAAATTTGTTCTCTCATAGTTTTTGAGGTCAGAAGTCTGAAATCTGGTAGGGTTGTGCTCCCTTGGGAGGCCCAAGGGAAGAATTGATTTCTTGCTTCTTCCAGCTCCTGGTGGTTGCTGGCCTTCCTGGACTTGTGGTCACACCACCCTAACCCCTGTCTTCATCTTTACATCACCTTCTCCTCCATATCTGAGTCATTTTCCATAGGTTCTCACTTATAAGGACACATACGTTATCTTTAAGATTAACAATTTCCTGGCTCTAAGTAAAATACCTTTGTTTGGGAGAAAAAAAAATATATATATCATACAAGATTATAGCAAGTGGTAAGATACTATGTACTGTAAGATCACATTTTATTTAAAAAAAATTTTTTAAGTAAACTTTGCACCCAACATTGGGCTTGAGTTTACAGCCCTGAGATCAAGAGTAGCATTCGCTACCAGGTACTCAGTAAGATCATATTTTAAAGCTCATAATAAATAAGCCAATAGGTCACTTGCTACATTCAACACATCAGTTACATTTCTGAAATTTTTAAACATAGAGCAGGTATTACTTCTTAAATTAGAAAACAACAATAAAGATACTGCAAAATTAATTAATTCTGGGGGAAATAGCAAAATTAATTCTGGGGGGAAAACAGACAATATTTTTATACAAAATACTTGTGGAAATTTTTCTTTGCAAATAAAAAAAAAGAAAAATCTCTAGCAAGACTGGTCAAGAAAAAATGAGTGAAAGAAAATTAAGAATAAAAAGTAATTATTAAGTTACTGTAGAAATGTTTAAATAATAATTTAATACTCAACAGATTTTTGTCAATAAATTAAAGAACATATAAAATGGGAAATTAAAAGCATATAAAATGGGTTAAGAAAATGCGGAATTTGGGGTGCCTGGGTGGCTCAGTTGGTTGGGCAACTGCCTTCGGCTCGGGTCAGGATCCTGGAGTCCTGGGATCAAGTCCCACATCGGGCTCTCTGCTCGGCAGGGAGTCTGCTTCTCTCGCTGACCTCTCTCCTCTCATCTCTCAAATAAATAAATAAATAAATAAAACTTAAAAAAAAGAAGAATGAAACTCGACCATTCTCTTACACCATACACAAAGATAAACTCAAAATGGATTAAAGACCTCAATGTGAGACAGGAATCCATCAGAATCCTGGAGGAGAACATAGGCAGTAATCTCTTGGATATCAGCCATAGCAACTTCTTTCAAGATATGTCTCCAAAGGCAAAGAAACAAAAGCAAAGATGAACTTTTGGGACTTCATCAAAATCAAAAGCTTCTGCACAGCCAAGGAAACAGTCAAGAAAACAAAGAGGCAACCCACAGAATGGGAGAAGATATTTGCAAATGACAGTACAGACTAAAGGTTGATATCCAGGATCTATAATGAACTCCTCAAACTCAACACACACAAAACAGACAATCATATCAAAAAATGGGCAGAAGATATGGACAGACACTTCTCCAATGAAGACATACAAATGGCTATCAGACACATGAAAAAATGTTCGTCATCACTAGCTATCAGGGAGATTCAAATTAAAACTACATTGAGATATCACCTTACACCAGTTAGAATGGCCAAAATTAGCAAGACAGGAAACAACATGTGTTGGAGAGGATGTGGAGAAAGGGGAACCCTCTTACACTGTTGGTGGGAATGCAAGTTGGTGCAGCCTCTTTGGAGAACAGTGTGGAGATTCCTCAAGAAATTAAAAATAGAACTTCCCTATGACCCTGCCATTGCACTCCTGAGTATTTACTCCAAAGATACAGAGGTAGTGAAAGAAGGGCCATCTGTACCCCAATGTTTATAGCAGCAATGGCCATGATCGCCAAACTGTGGAAAGAACCAAGATGCCCTTCAACGGATGAATGGATAAGGAAGATGTGGTCCATATACACTATGGAGTATTATGCCTCCATCAGAAAGGACGAATACCCAACTTTTGCAGCAACATGGACGGGACTGGAAGAGATTATGCTGAGTGAAATAAGTCAAGCAGAGAGAGTCAATTATCATATGGTTTCACTTATTTGTGGAGCATAACAAATAGCATAGAGGACAAAGGGAGTTAGAGAGGAGAAGGGAGTTGGGGGAAATTGGAAGGGGAGGTGAACCATGAGAGACTATGGACTCTAAAAAACAATCTGAGGGTTTTGAAGGGGCGGGGTGTGGGAGGTCGGGGTGCCAGGTGGTGGGTATTATAGAGGGCACGGATTGCATGGAGCACTGGGTGTGGTGCAAAAATAATGAATACTGTTATGCTGAAAATAAAAAATAAATTAAAAAAAAAAAGAAAATGCAGAATTTAAAAAAATGGGTACATATATGTCCAAAGTTGACTCAAGAAGAAATAGAAAACTAGCAGACTGGGGCATCTGAATGGCACAGTCCTTGAAGCCTCCAACTTTTGGCGCTCTGGTTGTGCTCTCAGGGCTGTGGAATCTAGCCCCACTTCATGCTCTGCACTGAGCACAGAGTCTGCTTGCGACTCTCCCTCTCCTTCTGCCCCTCCACTTCACAGCTCTCTCGCTCTCTCTCTCTCTCTCTCTCTCTTAGAGAACTAAATATTCAAAAAAGAAAAAAAATCAGACTACTAATCATGAACAGTAATTTAATTGGTAATAAAATATATTTGCCACCTGCAAAGTCCCAAGATAAGATAGTTTTACAGGTGAGTTTTATGAAATCCCCTAAAATTCATTTTTATGCAAGCTGTATCAGAGAATAGGAAAAGAGAGTTACCTAATCTATTTTGTGAGGTATAAGAAAAATTATAGACTATTTTTACATCTAATTGCGAATTTAAAAATTCTAAATAAAGTAATGGTAATTTAACTGCAACTTTGCATAAAAAATAATACATTATGATTAGGTAAGGTTAATGTCAGGAATGTAATGATTGTTTTAAATCAGAAAATTTTATCAACAGCCTTCACCACATTAAAAGAGTGAATTACAATAACTATATATTCATGTCAGTAGACAGAGAAGGCACCTGATAAATTCAACACTAATTCAGAATTAAAATTTATGGCAAACTGAGAATATAAGGGAATGGCTTTAACTTGAAGAAACCTGGAGCCAACTTCCTGTTTAATGGTAAAATTTAAGAAGCATTAACTTTTTAAACATGCCTACTATAACCATATCCATCCCAAATTATATTAATGTTGTTAAAAAAGAAAAAACAAGCCCAAATTGGAGTCATTTGCCCCCCATGACAGCAAATCAAGACTTACAGTTTCAACCTCTCCCAGGAATATGACCTTGTAATAGTCAATCTGAAATTTCCTGATCAGTGCTAGGGAGCTCATCTGCATAATAAAAGCCCCATTGTTACCCCCCTACCTAACCCCCCCAAAAAGATATCCTGGCTTGAAACAATCCTTTCTTTTCTTTTGCTTGTAAGTCCTTGCCCCAAGCTCCTTCCAATAAAAACCTTCTATCTGTGCAACTCCTAGGAGCATCTCTATTCCTGAATTGCTTAATAAAGCCAATCAGATCTTCAAATTTACTCAGTAGAATTATATTTTTTAACAGTGTCCTAACCAATGAAATAAGAAAGGGAAAGTAATTATGAACCATAGATTGCCAAAGGAAAGACATAGTGCTATTGTTAGTAGGCAAAGTGATTTGTCTAGATATAAAATCTAAGGAAATCAATAGAATTAGTAAGAAAGCTTAGCAGCATTGCTCCATACAAGCTTGATATATAAACAATGGAATTCCTCCTAAACCCAATAATCAATTATAAAATGCGGTTATGTAAAATACAGCATTTATAATAGAAAAAATTATTTTAAAAAACCTAAGCATTATTAAAAGACAAAAAAGGAAACTTATGTTAAATCTTCTCTTACGATATTCAAGAATTCTATAACTCCAAGTTTTTAAGATAACAATTCTACTACAAATACCATTGTTTGTCAATTATAAACACATTTTTAAAAAGCAGCTCCAAGATTGGGATATATCTTACAACCAATGGTTTCTTGTATCTTGTCCCCCAGGACGGAGTGTGATATAGCTGTCATTGCTTGGCCCCGGGTAAACTTTTGCTCATAGCTGTTCATATTCTTGTCACTTCAATTGAGTTATGTGCTTTTTTGGACTATATGTGTTGAGTTTAATGGCTGTTTAAAATGTCTTAAAATGGTAATGTTATGATTTAGCATTAAAATGAAAATTTATTGTGTGTGCAGAAAGGCACAGAAACAGAGCAGAGGGCATAAATTTGATATCAAGAAAGCAAATCTCTTTTATTAGAAGAATGACTGAAATTGTATATTTTCTTGCAGAGAACAAGGACCTAAGGACCTAAGGTCTTGAAGGACCTAAGAAAAGAAGAGACCCACAAGTAGGTGAAGCTGAATTATGTTTTGGTACTGTGGCTGGGAACAACATTTCAGAGACTGCAGCAGATGTACTATTCTTATAAGAATTGCTGCATGACCTATGTCTTTCTTGGTACAGAGGCTATTTTTCTGTGGAAAAACACAGATATTGAAATTTTAAAGTGATTTGGAGAAGTCAGACTCTAAATGTCAAGAAGTTTTAGGGATATTTCAACCAATTCATTTCACTTATATTTTCATTTTAATGGACACACAAGAAAAAGAATGATAATATATATCAAATAAGTCTAAAAGACCTTTTTCAATGAATATAAAATAAAAAAGCCTAAGTGATAAGAAAAGATTATGTCATAGTTAAATGGGCAGCAATTTTTCTTTCCTAAGTGGCACAGAAAATAATGATATGTCTTACAATCTATGTCATTACAGAATAGATGAGGACTACAAATCCTATGCAATTCAACCACAAACTAAACATGAATTTTCTTGGAACTTGACAATTCAATTCTAAAACTCATATGAACAAATAGAGGTACAAGATGGAAGTTACCAGGGGCTGATCAAAGAGGGCTTTGTGGGTCAGGATAAGAAATTTAGACACTCTTTCTTTCTTTCTTTTTTAAGATTTGATTTATTTATTTGAGAAAGAAAGAATGAGAGCCCAAGCAGGGGTGGGTAGGTGGGGCAGAGGGAGAAGGAGAGGCAGACTCCCCACTGAGCAGGGAGCCCAACATGGGGCTAGATCCCAGAACCCTGAGATGACCTTAGCCAGAGGCAGACACTTAACCAACTGAGCTACCCAGCTGGCCCCTAGACAATTTTTGTAAGTATAGTAAGGACTGATTGTTGCTTTCTAAGCAAGTTAGTGTTCATTTACAATTTTAAAATGTTTTAATAAAAAGAATAAACATCCCATCTGCAATATGAAGAAATTTCATATAATACCCTGAAGTATAAGGAAGAATCTCCTGAAGAATAAGGAAGTTTCTTTCTTATTTGCCTTACCAAATATTAAGGCTTATTATAAAGCTATAGTAACATAAACCAGTGTACTAATAGAACATAGATAGATTGATTGAACATAGTGAAAATTTTAGAGGAAGATGCAAACAATTATGGAAGTTTGATATATAGCAGAGGTAGCAGTAAAAATCAACAGTAAGGGGATACCTGGGTGGCTCAGTTGGTTAAGTGTGTGCCTTTGGCTTAGATCATAATCCCAGGGTCCTGGAATTGAGCCTTCCCTCAGGCTACCTGCTCAGCGGGGAATCTGCTTCACCCATCCACTCTGTCCTGCTTGGTCTCTCTCTCTCTCCCTTTCTCTCAAGTAAATAAATAAAATATTTTAAAAAAAAATAGAAATCAGGGGAGGAGCCAAGATGGCGGAGAAGTAACAGGCTGAGACTAGATCAGGTAGCAGGAGATCAGCTAGATACCTTATCTAATCATTGTGAACACCTACAAATCCAAAGGGAGATCGAAGAGAAGAAGAGCAACAATTCTTGAAACAGTAAAAGGATCACTTTCTGAAACGTAGGGCCAGCGGAAAAGTGAATCCAAAGCGATGGAGGATAGACCGCGGGGGGAGGGGCCGGCTCCCGGTAAGCGCAGAGCAATGGAGCGCAGAATCAGAACTTTTTAAAAGTCTGCTCCACTGAGGGACATCGCTCCAGAGGCTAAACCGGGGTGAAGCCCACGTGGGGTCAGCATAGCCCCAGGTCCCGCAGGGTCACAGAAGGAACTGTGGAGTCTGAGTTTCGCAGAGCTCGCACGTATTAGAGTGGGGAAGCCAGCTACAGAGACAGAGCCAAGGAGTGAGCTCCCAGCTCGGGGTTACCTTGAACAGGTCGCAGCCTGGGTGAGCTTGGAGCCCGGCCCAGAGGCCAGGGAGACGGGAGTGATTGAGCGCTTTCCTCCAAGCATGGCTGAAGGCCTGGGAGACAGGAGTGACTGAGCACTTTACTCCAAGTGGGAGTTATTGAGCGCTTTTCTTCAAACATGGCCAGGGGCCAGGGAGACAGGAGTGTTTGAGCGCTTTTCTCTGAGGGGCCACTGAGAAGTGGGGCCCTGATCTCACGGCTCCTCTGGGCCAGAGGCTGGGAGGCTGCCATTATCATTCCTGTCCTCCAGAAATCTACGGAAAGCCTTCAGGGAACAAAAGCTCCGGAAAGCTAACCCAAGTGGATTACTTAGCCTGGCCCCTGATAAGGGTGGGTCAATTCCACCTCGGCCAAAGACACTTGAGAATCACTACAACAGGCCCCTCCCCCAGAAGATCAGCAAGAAATCCAGCCAAGACCAAGTTCACTTACCAAGAACAGAGGAATTCCAGAGGAGGAGAAAGCAAAGCAAGGAATTCATGACTTTCTCCCCATGATTCTTTAGTCTTGCAGTTAATATTTTTTTTCTTCTGCTAATTTTCTTTTAACTTTTACCCTTTCCTCTTTCAACGTTTTTTAAAAAACTAGTTTATCTTAACAATACCTTTCATAAAAAAAAATCTTTTTTGAACCTTCATTATTATAGCCATATTTTATCCTCCATTGTATCTAACTATATTTTTTGTATACACATAGGGTTTTTTCTTCTAAAAAATTTGGGGTACAACTTCTCCTAATAGATCAAAATATACCCTAAATCTAGCTCACGGCTTGTTCTAGTCTCCAGCCCAAGCAAATTCTCTCCACTTTCTTTTTCTTTATTCTCCCAAACAACTTGCTTTATCAACTCATTTTTTTAGAAATTAAAAAAAATTTTTTTCTCATCTTTATAGGCTTATTACATCCCTTCTTTTTGTCTACCCTTATATATGTTTTTCATCCTTTAAAATTTGGGGAGGTAGTTTCTTCTAAGAGACCAAAATACTCCCAAAATTAAGTGAGTGACCATGTTCTAGTCACCAGTCAAATATATATATATATTTTTTTTTCTTTTTATATATTTTTTCTTTATTTGTTTTTCTTTTTTTAACTTTTTTTTTTTCTGAACTTCTTTTTTATCCCCTATCTCTGTCTCATGATTCGGGGTCTCTTCTGATTTGGTTAAAGCACATTTTCCTGGGATCTTTGCCACCCTTTTAGTATTTTAGTTGCTCCTTCATATATTCTTATCTGGACAAAATGACAAGGTGGAAAAACTCACCACAAAAAAAAAGAACAAGAGGCAGTACTGAAGGCTAGGGACCTAATCAATTTGGACATTGGTAATATGACAGATCTAGAGTTCAGAATGACGATTCTCAAGGTTCTAGCCAGGCTCGAAAAAGGCATGGAAGATATTAGAGAAACACTCTCCAGAGAGATAAAAGCCCTTTCTGGATAAATAAAAGAACTAAAATCTAACCAAATTGAAATCAAAGAAGCTATTAATGAGGTGCAATAAAAAATGGAAGCTCTTACTGCTAGGATAAAGGAGGCAGAAGAAAGAATTAGTGATATAGAAGACCAAATGACAGAGAATAAAGAAGTTGAGCAAAGGAGAGACAAACAAATACTGGACCATGAGGAGAGACTTCGAGAGATAGTGACACCATAAGACGAAACAACATTAGAATAATTGGGATTCCAGAAGAAGAAGAAAAAGAGAGGGGAGCAGAAGGTATATTGGAGAGAATTATTGTGGAGAATTTCCCTAATATGGCAAAGGGAATAAGCATCAAAATCCAGGAGGTGCAAAGAACCCCCCTCAAAATCAATAAAAATAGGTCCACACCCCATCACCTGATAGTAAAATTGACAACTCTAAGCGACAAAGAGAAAATCCTAAAAGTGGCCCAGAAAAATAAGTCTGCAACATACAAGGGTAAAAACGTTAGATTGGCAGTGGACTTATCCACAGAGACCTGGCAGGCCAGAAAGAACTGGCATGATATATTCAGAGCACTAAACAAGAAAAACATGCAGCCAAGAATACTATATCCAGCTAGGCTATCATTGAAAATAGAAGGAGAGGGCACCTGGGTGGCTCAGTGGGTTAAGCCGCTGTCTTCGGCTCAGGTCATGATCTCAGGGTCCTGGGATCGAGTCCCGCATCAGGCTCTCTGCTCAGCAGGGAGCCTGCTTCCCTCTCTCTCTCTCTGCCTGCCTCTCCATCTACATGTAATTTCTCTCTGTCAAATAAATAAATAAAAAATCTTAAAAAAAAAATAGAAGGAGAGATAAAAAGCTTCCAGGACAAACAAAAACTGAAAGAATTTGCAAACACTAAACCAGCTCTACAGGAAATATTGAAAGGGGTCCTCTAAGCAAAGAGAGAACCTAAAAGTAGTAGATCAGAAGGGAACAGAATCAATATACTGTAACAGTCACCTTACAGGCAATACAGTGGAACTCAATTAATATCTCTCAATAGTTACCCTGAATATAAACAGGTTAAATGCCCCAATCAAAAGACACAGGGTATCAGAATGGATAAAAAAACAAAACCCATAAATATGCTATATACAAGAAACTCATTTTAGACACGAAGACACCTCCAGATTTAAAGTGAGGGGGTGGAAAACAATTTACCATGCTAATGGACATCAGAGGAAAGCTGGGGTGGCAATCCTTATATCAGATCAATTAGATTTTAAGCCAAAGACTGTAATAAGAGATGAGGAATGACACTATATCATACTCAAAGGGTCTGTCCAACAAGAAGATCTAACAATTTAAATATCTATGCCCCTAACATGGAAACAGCCAACTATATAAACCAATTAATAACAAAATCAAAGAAACACATTGACAATAATATAATAATGTAGGGGACTCTAACACTCCCCTCACTGAAATGGACAGATCATCTAAGCAAAAGATCAATAAGGAAACAAAGGCCTTAAATGACACACTGGACCAGATGGACATCACAGATATATTCAGAACATTCCATCCCAAAATAAAAGATTACACATTCTTCTCTAGTGCACGTGGAACATTCTCCAGAATAGATCATATCCTGGGTCATAAATCAGGTTTCAACCCGTATCAAAAGATTGGGATCACTCCCTGCATATTTTTAGACCACAATGCTCTGAAGCTAGAACTCAATCACAAGAGGAAATTTGGAAAGAACCCAAGTACTTGGAGACTAAACAGCATCCTTCTAAAGAATGAATGGGTCAACCAGGAAATTAAAGAAGAATTGAAAAAAATCATGGAAACAAATGATAATGAAACACAGTGGTTCAAAATCTTTGGGACACAGCAATGGCAGTCCTGAGAGGAAAATATATAGTGGTACAAGCCTTTCTCAAGAAACAAGAAAAGTCTCAAATACACAAGCTAACCCTACACCTAAAGGAGCTGGAGAAAGAACAAGAAAGAAACCCTAAACCCAGCAGGAGAAGAGAAATCATAAAGATCAGAGCAGAAAGAAATGAAATAGAAACAAACAAACAAAAAAAACCCCACAATAGAATAAATCAACAAAACTAGGAGCTGGTTCTTTGAAAGAATTAATAAGATTGATAAATCCCTGGCCAGACTTATCAAAAAGAAAAGAGAAAGGGCTCAAATAAATAAAATCATGAATGAAAGAGGAGAGATCACAACCAAATTTGCCAACAAATTCGATAATCTGGAAGAATTGGATACATTCCTAGAGACATATAAACTACCACAATGGAACCAGGAAGAAATAGAAAACCTGAACAGACCCATAACCAGTAAGAAGATTGAAACAGTCATCAAAAATCTCCAAACAGGGGCGCCTGGGTGGCTTGGTGGGTTAAGGCCTCTGCCTTCAGCTCAGGTCATGGTCCCAGGGTCCTGGGATAGAGTCCTGCATCGGGCTGTCTGCTCTGCGGGGAGCCTGCTTCCTCCTCTCTCTCTCCCTCTCTCTCTCTCTCTCTCTCTCTCTCTGCCTGCCTCTCTGCCTACTTGTGATCCCTGTCTGTCAATTAAATAAATAAACATTTTTAAAAATCTCCAAACAAACAAAAGCCCAGGGCCAGACAGCTTCCCGGGGGAATTCTACTGAACATTTTAAAAAGAACTAATTCCTATTCTCCTGAAACTGTTCCCAAAAATAGAAATGGAAGGAAAACTTCCAAATTCATTTTATGAGGCCAGCATCACCTTGATCCCAAAACCAGACAAGGATCCCATCAAAAAAGAGAATTATAAACCAATATCCTTGATGGACACAGACGTGAAAATTCTCACCAAAATACTAGCCAATAGGATCCAACAGTAGTTTAAAAGGATTATTCACCATGACCAAGTGGGATTTATTCCAGGGCTGCAAGGTTGGTTCAACATCCACAAATCAATCAATGTGATACAATGCATTAATGAAAGAAAGAACAAGAACCATATGATACTCTCAATAGATGCTAAAAAGCATTTGACAAAGTACAGCATCCCTTCCTGATCAAAACTCTTCAAAGTGTAGGGATAGAGGGCACATACCTCAATATTATCAAAGCCATCTATGAAAAACCCACCACAAATATCATTCTCAATGGAGAAAAACTGAAAGCTTTTCTGCTAAGGTCAGGAACACGGCAGGGATGTCCATTATCACCACTGGTATTTAACATAGTACTAGAAGTCTTAGCCTCAGCAATCAGACAACAAAAGGAAATTAAAGGCATCCAAATCGGCAAAGAAGAAGTCAAACTATCACTCTTTACAGATGATATGATACTATATGTGGAAAACCCAAAAGACTCCACTCCAAAACTGCTAGAACTTGTACAGGAGTGTCAGGATATAAAATCAATACACAGAAATCGGTTGCATTTCTTTACACCAACAAGACAGAAGAAAGAGAGATTAAGGAGTCAATCCCATTTACAATTGCACCCAAAATGATAAGATACCTAGGAATAAACCTAAACAAAGAGGCAAAGAATCTATACTCAGTAAACTAATGCCTAAAATTTATATGGAATCAGAAAAGACCTCGAGTAACCAAAGGAATATTGAAAAAGAAAGCTAAAGTTGGTGGCATCACAATTCCAGACTTCAAGCTCTATTACAAAGCTGTCATCATCAAGACAGTATGGTACTGACACAAAAACAGACACATAGATCAATGGAACAGAATAGAGAGCCCAGAAATAGACCCTCCACTCTATGGTCAACTAATCTTTGACAAAGCAGAAGGAATGTCCAATGGAAAAAAGACAGCCTCTTCAAGAAATGGTGCTGGGAAAATTGGACAGCCACGTGCAGAAAATTGAAATTGGACCATTTCCTTATACCACACATGAAAATAGACTCAAAATGGATGAAGGACCTCAATCTGAGAAAAGAATCCATCAAAATCCCTGAGAAGAACACAGGCAGCAACCTCTTTGACCTTAGCCGCAGCAACTTCTTCCTAGGAACATCGCCAAATGCAAGGGAAGCAAGGGCAAAAATGAACTATTGGGATTTCATCAGGATCAAAAGCTTTTGCACAACAAAGGAAACAGTTAACGAAACCAAAAGATAACTGACAGAATGTGAGAAGATATTTGCAAATATATATATCTGGATACTAGCCCAGATAAAGGGCTAGTATCCAAAATCTGTAAAGAGCTTAGCAAACTCAACACCCAAAGAACAAATAATCCAATCAAGAAATGGGCAGAGGACATGAACAGGCATTTCTGCAAAGAAGACATCCAGATGGCCAACAGACACATGAAAAAATGCTCCACATCACTCAGCATCAGGGAAATACAAATCAAAACCACAATGAGATACCACCTCATGCCAGTCAGAATGGCTAAAATTAACAAGTCAGGAAATGACAGATGCAGTCAAGGATGCGGAGAAAGGGGAACCCTCCTACACTGTTGGTGGGAATGCAAGCTGGTGCAGCCACTCTGGAAAACAGTGTGGAGGTTCCTCAAAAAACTGAAAATAGGCCTACCCTATGACCCAGAAATTGCACTACCCAGTAGTGCACTACTGGGTACCCAGTAGTGTACTAAAGATACAAACATGGTGCTCTGAAGGGGCACGTGCAGCCGAATATTTATAGCAACAATGTCCACAATAGTCAAACTGTGGGAAGAACCTAGATGTCCATCAATAGATGAATGGATAAAGAAGTGGTGTATATACACAATGGAATACTATGCAGCCATCAAAGGAAATGAAATCTTGCCATTTGCGACGATGTGGATGGAACTAGAGGGGATTATGCTTAGCAAAATTATTCAGTTGGAGAAAGACAACTATCATACGATTTCCCTGATATGAGGAAGTAGAGATGCAATGTGGGGGGTTTGGGGAGTAGGAAAAGAAAAAAAAATGAAAGAAAATGGGATCGGGAAGGAGACAAACCATAAAAGACTCAACCTCACAAAACAGGCTGAGGGTTGCTTGGGAGAGGGGAGTCAGGAGAAGGTGGTGGGGTTATGGACATCGGGGAAGGTATGTTCTATGGTGAGTGCTGTGAAATGTGTAAACCTGGTGATTCACAGACCTGTACCCCTGGGGATAAAAATACATTATATATTTTTAAAAAAAAGAAAGAAAGAAAGAAAAGAAAAGAAACACACAAGTCAAGAAATAGAACATTAAAAAAAAAAAGGAAAGAAAATCAACAGTAAAGTGTCCTTGGGTGGCTCAGTTGGTTGAGCATCTGACTCTTCATCTGAGCTCAGGTCTTGATCTCAGGGTCATGAGTTTAAGCCGTGTGTGGGGCTCCACAGTGTGGAGCCTACTTAAAAAATGAAAAAGATAAAAAAGGAATCAATAGTGAAAGGCTGGTCTGATCCTGGGGTGACTGGGACAAATGGGAATTAAAACCTATTTGATGCTTAAACAAGGGAATTAAATTAAATTAAATTAAACAGGTGAATTCAAGGGTTAAATATGAGAAGAAAACCTTTTAAAATTTCAAGAGAAAATGTATAGTTTCTTCAGCAAGACATAAAATAAATACAAACAATCAAAGAAAAGATCAATAAATTTGACTGCATTAAAATTTTAAAAATCTATTTAAAAAGGGCCCATAAACAAAATGAAAAAAGTCAATGACTAAGAAAAAGTTATTTACCATCTATATAACTGACTGAGGATCAGTGTACAGATACATAAAGAATTCCTCTAACCCTAAGAAAAGAGCAATTGGCCTTTCATAGATGAGGAAACCTGAATGATCAAAAAACATATGAAAGGGTATAAGAAAATGCTTAATACATAAAACAAAAGTAAATATTATATTTGTAACCATGAAGTTGATGAAAATTGTACAATCTGACAACACCAAGAAAGGTCATGATAAAATAGGCATTTTCATCCATTACTAATAAAACTATAAATGAATAAAATCACTTTGGCAATTTCTAGTGAAGTTAAATATGCACATGCTCTGAGCTTCGAAATTCCTTCCATTGATAGGAACCTAAGAAGTCTTCATTCATATATATAAGGGGAAACCCTCAAGGATGTACATTTCTCATATTAGCTAAAACTGGAAACCTCACTTAACTTAGCACTGTCTCTCTTTAGTACATTTGGTATACCACTTCACATACAGTATTAGAAGCTTACTTTACACCTCTATTTCTCCTCTCCAGGTTTTTGTGTTATTGTTGTCATATATCTTACTTTTACATGTGATAAAGCCCACAACATGCTATTTTTACTTTTGTTTTAAACAGTCAATTATATTTTAAAGTTATTTGAATAGTAAGAAAACAGTCTTTCATGTTTACCACCATAATAAGCAGAATAATAGCCCCCCCCCAAAATGTCCATGTCCTAATCCTCAGAACCTGTGAAGATGCTACCTTACAATTTGAAAGGGACTTTGCAGATATGATTAAGGATAAGGACTCTGAGTCGAAGATATTTTCCTGGATTATTAAATAGACTCAACCTAATCACACGAGTCTTACAAGTAAAAGAGGGAAGTGAAAGAGTGAGTTAGAGAAATGGTAGTGTGAGAAGAATTCTGAGATATATGGGGCTCAGCACACTTATCTAAGAGAACTCTAAGTGCTAAAGGTAGCCCCACACTGACAGTCAGGAACGACACTGATTCTTCCCTGTGGCCTCCAGAAAGAACACGACCCTGCCAATATCTTGATTTTAGCTCAATGAGAAATGTGTCAGACTTCTGATATGTGGAACCTGCAAAATAATACATTTCTGCTGTTTTAAGCTGCTAAGTTTGTGATCATTTGTTACAGCAGCAACAGGAAACTAATACATCCCCGCCAATATATATATCATCTGTAGTGTTCTTCATTCTTTCATATAGATCAAAGTTTCCATTTACTATCATTTCCCTATGGCCCAAAGGACATTCTTTAACATTTTTTGTAGTGCAGACCTGCTGGTGGTAAGTTCAAAAAAGTCCTCATTTGGTCTTAGTTTTTAGCAGATATTCTCACTGGACATAACATTCCAATACCTTAAAGATGTCCCCCCACTGTCTTCTAATATTTTCCCCCCCTGGAAGATAAATAAAAGAAAATATTCATGAGCATGGGTTAGGAAAATATTTCCTAGATGCAGCATCAAAAACACAAGCCAAACAACAAGAAAAAATTGAAATATTTCATCAAAATTAAGAACTTCTATTCTTCAAAAGACACTGACAGAAGAATGAAAACACAAGTCATAGACTGGTAGAAAGCATTTGGAAATCACATATTCAAAAAGGACTTGTATTCTGAATATATAAAGTACTCTCAAACTCAAAAATAAGGAGACAAACAACTCAGTAAAAGAATAGGCAAATATTTGAAAAGGTAGTTCATCAAAAAATACACAGATGGCCAAGAAACACATAAAAAGATGTACAAAATCATTAGTCATGACAGAAGTACAAACTACATCACAATGAGATATTGCTATATACATATTAGGATATCTAAAATGCAAAAGAAAGGAAAAAAAAGAAAATTTGACAATATTAAGTGTTGACAAGGATAAGGACACCTGTAATTCTCATATCTTGCTGGGGGGAGCGTTGAATTATACTTTGGAAAACGGTTCGGCAATTTCTTACAAAAGTAAATCTACATCTACTGTATGACTCAGTAACACCATTTTTAGGCATTTTCCCAGGAGAAACAAACACTTATGTCCATATAAAGAGTTGCACATAGAAGCTTTATTCAAAAAGCCAAAAGCTAGTAACAACCCAATTATCCATG
This sequence comes from Neogale vison, assembly GCF_020171115.1. Taxonomy (NCBI): domain Eukaryota; kingdom Metazoa; phylum Chordata; class Mammalia; order Carnivora; family Mustelidae; genus Neogale; species Neogale vison. The sequence goes on from NC_058105.1 coordinate 92,639,394, forward strand.
GATACATATACAGATAAAGAAATCACAGTATACCCATACAATGGAATACTAGTTAGCAATAAAAATAAATGAGCTACAACCAACAACATGAATGAGACTTATAATTACTATGCTGAGTGAAGGAAGCTAGATGAAAAAAAAAGCACATACTGTACAATTCCATTCATATAAATTCTAGAAAATGCAAAGTAATTAATAGTAATATCAAGCAGATCAATGATAGGCTGCAGTATGGGACAGGGAGAGAGAGAGAGGCAGATAACAAAGGAGCAGCACAAGGAAACTTTCAGGGATGGTAGATTTGGTGATTATTGCTTGTCAGGATATAGTGATGGTTTGGGGGGTGCCTATTCATATTAAAACTTGTTAATTTGCATACAAAATACATGCAATCTATTATATTTCAACTATAACCCAGTAAGACTGCTAACAACAAACAAAAATCAAGCCCATCAGTTTGACAAAAATAACTACCAAGTATTGGTGAGAATTGGGGAAAAAATGAACTTTCACACTGGTGGTGGAAAGAAAAATGGTACAAACATATTCCAGGACACTTCAACCACATACAGTAAAATGTAAAATGTCAATCTCCTAAGATTCAAAAATATGACTTCTAGGACTATAACTTCTAGATTCAAAAATATGACTTCTAGGACTCTCCCCACAAACACCAGGATATGCAGTGGTGTGTTGATAAAGACAAGACCACTGGCTCTCTGGAGAAATAAAAAAAGTCCTGTTTTCTAGCATTTGCCCATTTCTCTGGATTAAATAAACTGTGGCTGATTGCTAGGTACTGACATCACTACATACAAAATTGAGAGGAGATACATACACCGGGTAAATGTCCATCAATAACGGAATAGATAAACAAATGTAGGGTACTTGTACTATGAAGCATATAGATGTACCTCAAAAATATATTGAGAGAAAAATGCCAGTTGTGCAACATGTACAGTGTGATACCATTTATATAAATCCAAGAATTCATGAAACAATAGTGTCTTAGTGCATTGGGGCTGCTGTAACAGAGTACCACAGGCTGGGTAGCATAGCTTATAAACAGTTTGGAAGGCTGGTTAAGTCCAAGATCAACGTACTGGTAGATTTGGCATTTGAGAACTCACTTTCGGGTTTATAAATGTTTTCTACCATGTCTTCACATGGTAGGGGTGAAGGATCTCTCTTGTCTCTCTCTTTTTTTTTTTAATAATTTTTTTTATTTTTTATAAACATATATTTTTATCCCCAGGGGTACAGGTCTGTGAATCGCCAGGTTTACACACTTCACAGCACTCACCAAAGCACATACCCTCCCCAATGTCCATAACCCCACCCCCCTTCTCCCAACCCCCCTCCCCCAGCAACCCTCAGTTTGTTTTGTGATATTAAGAGTCACTTATGGTTTGTCTCCCTCCCAATCCCATCTTGTTTCATTTATTCTTCTCCTACCCACTTAAGCCCCCATGTTGCATCACCACTTCCTCATATCAGGGAGATCATATGATAGTTGTCTTTCTCCGCTTGACTTATTTCGCTGAGCATGATACGCTCTAGTTCCATCCATGTTGTCGCAAATGGCAAGATTTCGTTTCTTTTGATGGCTGCATAGTATTCCATTGTGTATATATCACATCTTCTTGATCCATTCATCTGTTGATGGACATCTAGGTTCTTTCCATAGTTTGGCTATTGTGGACATTGCTGCTATAAACATTCGGGTGCACGTGCCCCTTTGGATCACTACGTTTGTATCTTTAGGGTAAATACCCAGTAGTGCAATTGCTGGGTCATAGGGAAGTTCTATTTTCAACATTTTGAGGAACCTCCATGCTGTTTTCCAGAGTGGTTGCACCAGCTTGCATTCCCACCAACAGTGTAGGAGGGTTCCCCTTTCTCCGCATCCTCGCCAGCATCTGTCATTTCCTGACCTGTTGATTTTAGCCATTCTGACGGGTGTGAGGTGATATCTCATTGTGGTTTTGATTTGTATTTCCCTGATGCCGAGTGATATGGAGCACTTTTTCATGTGTCTGTTGGCCATCTGGATGTCTTCTTTGCAGAAACGTCTGTTCATGTCCTCTGCCCATTTCTTGATTGGATTATTTGTTCTTTGGGTGTTGAGTTTGCTAAGTTCTTTATAGATTTTGGACACTAGTCCTTTATCTGATATGTCGTTTGCAAATATCTTCTCCCATTCTGTCATGTGTCTTTTGATTTTGTTAACTGTTTCCTTTGCTGTGCAAAAGCGTTTGATCTTGATGAAATCCCAATAGTTCATTTTTGCCCTTGCTTCCCTTGCCTTTGGCGATGTTCCTAGGAAGATGTTGCTGCGGCTGAGGTCGAAGAGGTTGCTGCCTGTGTTCTCCTCAAGGATTTGGATGGATTCCTTTCTCACATTGAGGTCCTTCATCCATTTTGAGTCTATTTTTGTGTGTGGTGTAAGGAAATGGTTCAATTTCATTTTTCTGCATGTGGCCGTCCAATTTTCCCAACACCATTTCTTGAAGAGGCTGTCTTTTTTCCATTGGACATTCTTTCCTGCTTTGTCGAAGATTAGTTGACCATAGAGTTGAGGGTCTATTTCTGGGCTCTCTATTCTGTTCCATTGATCTATGTGTCTGTTTTTGTGCCAATACCATGCTGTCTTGATGATGACAGCTTTGTAATAGAGCTTGAAGTCCGGAATTGTGATGCCACCAACTTTGGCTTTCTTTTTCAATATCCCTTTGGCTATTCGAGGTCTTTTCTGGTTCCATATAAATTTTAGGATTATTTGTTCCATTTCTTTGAAAAAGATGGATGGTACTTTGATAGGAATTGCATTAAATGTGTAGATTGTTTTAGGTAGCATAGACATTTTCACAATATTTGTTCTTCCAATCCAGGAGGAGGGAACATTTTTCCATTTCTTTGTGTCTTCCTCAATTTCTTTCATGAGTACTTTATAGTTTTCTGAATATAGATTCTGTGCCTCTTTGGTTAGGTTTATTCCTAGGTATCTTATGGTTTGGGGTGCAATTGTAAGTGGGATTGACTCCTTAATTTCTCTTTCTTCTGTCTTGTTGTTGGTGTAGAGAAATGCAACTGATTTCTGTGCATTGATTTTATATCCTGACACTTTACTGAATTCCTGTACAAGTTCTAGCAGTTTTGGAGTGGAGTCTTTTGGGTTTTCCACATATAGTATCATATCATCTGCGAAGAGTGATAGTTTGACTTCTTCTTTGCTGATTTGGATGCCTTTAATTTCCTTTTGTTGTCTGATTGCTGAGGCTATCTCATGTCTCTTTTAATGAAAAAAGGGGCACCGATTCTATTAATGAGGGATCATGACCTCATCACCTCGTGACCTCATCACCTACCAAAGGCCCCACTTCCTATTACCATCACGTTGAGGATTAGGATTTAACATGTGAATTTGGGTTGGAGGGGGAGACACAAACTTCAGTCTATGGCAGTGTAGATTGTACATCAGTAAGCATGTATGGAGGAAAGTTATTTAAACATGGGGACAAGGACATATACCAAATTCCTGGTGGTGCTTCTACTTGGAGTGGGAGGAGATGGGATCAGGTATTTATTTATATATAACGTCATTGCCACAAATTTAGTGACTTCAAATGATATAGGTTTACTATCTCGTGGTTTCTGTGGGTTAGAAGTCTGGGCAAGGCTTAGACTCTGTTAAGGGTCTTAGAAGCTGCAGTCAAGGTGTTGACAAGGGTCTTAACTGGAGTCTTGGCTATGGAAGCATTCCTTTCCACACTCACACGGTGTTGGAACATGTAATTCCTTGGGACTGTAGGATTCGTGGCAACTTCCTTCTTCAAAGCCAGCAGCGGGAGAGAAGGACTCGTGTAGAGAGTTGGTTTAGCAAGACGGAATCATATAATGTAATGTAACCACAGGAGTGGATTCCCATCATGTCTGCCATAATCTATTAGTTCAGAAGCAGATCACAGGTCCCACACGTTCTTTTTTTTTTTTTTTTAGATTTTATTTATTTATTTTAGAGAAAGAGAGAGAGAGAGAGCACAAGCAGGGGGAGTGGCAGAGAGAGAGAGAGAAGCAGGCTCCTTGCTGAGCAAGGGGCCCGATGTGGGGCTCAATGCAGGGGCTTGATCTCAGGACCTTGGTATTATGACCTGAGCTAAAGGCAGATGCTTAACAAAATGAGCCACTCAGGTGCCCCAAGTCCCACCCACTCTTAAGGGCAAGGGCATCCACGGGACAGGGGGGTCGTGAAGGCCCATCCTAGAATCTATGTGCCATAACTGGGTGAGAAACAGAGGTCTTAATCTTCATCTGCAAAAATTTGCTTCTTCTATTTAAAACAAAAACAAAACAAAACCTCACACACAAGAAGGAAACTGAACAGCAACGTATACTGTACAAACAATGTGGAGCAACATAATCAAATCTCATAAAAATGAAAAAGTAGGAGTGTCTAATAGAAAATATAAACCTTTTATGTAGGTTAATAAAAAACAGTCTTACATCATAAGCTACTGCTATGCAGGAAGCAATCTTTTGCAATTGTAGATGATTTCGTTTAATTTTCTGACATGGTTTATTAATAACACGTGAGACATCTCTGCTTACATTTTGCAGCCTCTAATTCCTTTAGGGCAGGGGCCCTGTCTGTTTGTTTTTCATTGCTGTACTGTTAAATCAAGCCATCTTTCAGTAGGTGAGCCTGTAGAACGTTTTGGATGGGTTTCTATAATTCCTTCCAGGCTCTTGACTCCCCAGTCTCCCAGCTGCTGTCTGAATTGTGGTTATAGCTGTGTGTACATTTATACATGCATTGGCGTAAAGTGGAGAATCCATTGATATAAATGTTGTCATTGTATTGGAGTTTTAATTTCATTTTTCCTTTGGGTGAGAATGAAATTCTTTATCCTAATAAGCAAAGTGTTACTATTGCCTTCTCAGGAGCCGGATACAACATTCTTTTAATTTGTTTACAATCTTAAACTCACGGTGACAAAATGGATCTTTGGATCTTCTGTGTTTATTACATCTGTTGTCACTAGGCAGTCTGCATTTATTGAAAACACCAAACATCTTGTTGTGTTAAAAGCAAAACAGCGTGACATTCAACGTCAGTTCTGATTTGAAATTCCATTGTTTTTTTAATTTTCTTCATCCCATGTTAATAAAAATTTTTTGGAGAAATTTTTGCCTGTGCATACTCGAAGCATTTTTTTTCTCCTTTTTAAAAAAGATTTTCTTTTTAAGTAATCTCTGCACCCAGTGTGGGGCTTGAAATCACAACCCCGAGATCAAGAGTCGTCGTGCCCTACCGACTGAGCTGGCCACACACCAACCACCATATCTGATGCATTTCTTATAGAAATTGGATTAGACAGAGAAATATGCAGAGCATCAAACTATAAATAGTTAGAATATGGCACCACCGCCAAAGAGGGAAACAATTATTTAATAAGTTTCTAAGTGCCTGACAAAGGAAGAAATCTGTGGGTTGGAACTGCTATTAGTTTTAGTGGACAGCTACTTAGCTTAGTACAGTGGCTTGTACTGCATTAAAGGAGGGCCAGCACCTACCATATTCTCTTATAAGGAAGGCTGCTGTTAAAGATAATATTTGCTCACCATCTAATAGTCTCTCACCACAGAAACTGTAATGTCTTACAAACATGTAGTCAGATAACACATCAATATGGGGGGCCTACACCCTGAAGTTTATAATCTGGCAAGTAGAGGATGTATATAAATAATGGCAACATAATAACAGCTGCAGGAGAGACAGCGGGAAGGAGGGGGGCAGTGGTGCAGGCTGGCTCAGTTAGTAGAGCATGCAACTTTTGATCTCAGGGTTGTGAGTTCGAGCCCCACCTTGGGCATGGAGCCCACTTAAAAATAAGATTTTTTTAAAGATTTTTATTCATTTATCTGATAGACAGAGATCACAAGTAGGCAGAGAGGCAGGCAGAGAGACAGAAAGGGAAGCAGGCTCCCTGCCAAGCAGAGAATCCGATGCAGGGCTCGATCCCAGGACCCTGGGATCATAACCTGAGCCGAAGGCAGAGGCTTCAACCCACTGAGCCACTCAGGTGTCTCAAAAATAAGATTACTTAAAAAAAAAAAAGAAAAAGAAGAAGAAGGAAGGAAGGAAAGGAAGGAAGGTACCATAAAAGTTCAGAAAACAAGTTACGATAGCTACCACGTATTTATCAAGTACTATTTGTCCAAGTACCTTCCAAGGGTGATTACCAATACAAAAACTCTAATACTAAGACTCACAGATATGAATTGGATACTGGTGCCAGGCACTCTTCCAGGCATAGTACATGTATAGGGGACTAGAATATGCCTTCCTGAAAATATACCACTTTGGCATAAGGATTATTTTGAGTGGAAGACAATTGAGAAATAGCAGGTACCAGAAACAGGCTCTCTGCCCCACTCACCCCCGCCCCCCATTTGCCTAAAAGCAGGCTCTGACTCTTAATCACCTGCAAAGGAGACACTTATCAGCCCTGAGACTGCACTGAGAGGAACCCACATTACAAACCTGCTGGGGAGTGCCTGAGTGGTTCAGTTGCTTGAGTTTTTGACGGTCCTGATCTCAGGGTCCTGGGATCAAGTTCTGTATCCAGCTCCTTGCTCAGCAGGGAGTCTGCCTGCCATTCCCCCTGCTCCTGCTTTCTCTCTCTGGCAAATAAATAAATAATTTTTTTAAAACCTGCTAGGAAGCAAATCACCCAAAATTTAGTGGATTAAGACAACAATGATGTATTTATTTCTCCTGATTCGGTGCATTGGCTGACCAGTTCTTCTACTGGTGTGGTCTGAGTTACTCATGCTGCTGGAGGCTCCGCTGGGCCTGTGATGTCCAAGATGGCCTCATTTACAAGTTGGGCCGTTGTTGCAGGCTGTGGACTGGAGCCTCTGAACTCACCTCCATGTGGCCTTTCACCCAGGCTTCTCCATAGCTTAATGATTTGTGGGCTGCTCCAATGGGAATGTGGGGGGGGGTGCACCAAATGTGGACCGTCCAGTTGGGTGGGGGCTGGTGGTGCAGGAGGTGAAAGAATTCACCCGAGGTAGAACCAAACAGAAGTTTATTGAATGAACTGTAAGGGAGCGGCAGGCAGGACGGCGAAGGAGAGACTATCTGCCACAAGGCAGTGGTGAGCTACCACAGTTACAGGGCAGAGTAAGGGAATATGGGGACTTACGGAACTTTCCCTTTTTTGGTAATCTTAGAAACTGCCCCTGGTTGTAACTGGCCAGTTAAATGAGCCTGTTTGCTTTCAGCTTGGTGGCTGCTATGGGCCCTTTTGCCTTGTTTCTATCGCAGAAGCTCATTACCTAAAAGCACCCTCCAGATAATTCAACACAGGAGTATCAGGGTTTCAAGAGAGTAAGACCCAGTGCATAAGGGCTTAATAAACCTCTACTCCTGTCACATTTGCTGACGTCCAGTTGGTTAGACCAAGTCACGCAGTGAAACCTAGAATAAATGTGAGAGGCTGTGCTAGGGCCCAGACACCAGGAGCTGTGATTCATCGGGGGCCATTCATGTAGGTATCCACCACATTTATCATTAAATACTTATTGTTAACATTTATCATTTAAATTTATCATTAAAAAATCCACTGAAACTCAGGTTCTTCATCTGTGAAAGGAGGAGATGGAACTGAGTTAACACTGAGGTCCCGGTCTCACTTGTGGCCGGAAAATGGAGGGCAGGGCCGGGGGTAGGGGGCACACTACGTAAGCTTGTTTTCTCCAAGTCAGCTCCATAATCCCTTCGATGCAGGCAGGCCAGGTCTGAGGACCCAAGGGGACTCCTGCAGGACGAGCCAAGAGGATCCTTGGCTTCACACGGTATGGAAATCAAGTGCGGGCCAGCCGGAAGTGAGATCAGAGTTTACTGAAGATATAGAGAGACCAGATAGAGATGGAGTGTCTGGAAGACTCATAAAGGGAAAGGATAAGAAGTCTGATCTTTGCTTGAGGGCCTGGAGTTTTTATTAAGGATGGTGTCCAGTGGACATGTCTTCTCAGGCATCATGATCTGGTGGATGTGTCCTCTCAGACATCCAGAACTGGCTGAATAAGGACCAGTGTTCATGTGTCCTCCATAAATCACTTAGGTCTTTGACATCAAGGTATTTGGAGTCAGTGGTGATGCCTGGTCACTCCTTAGATATTATCTATGGTTCCAAAAGATTCCAAAGAAATTATTAGGTCCTCAACATTTACAAGATGGACATACATTAAAACATGTGTTAAGGCAGGGGTGCAGGTCCTAGCAAGAACAGAAGCACGAAAAGGAGCAAAGGGGGGAAAAAAAAAACCACAGCTTTTTTTTTTTTTCATGGAATCCCTTCAGTTTTCCTGTCTCACCTTGACATGCTGCTCACTAATTTCCTCCTTTCCCTCAAAGAAGACCTTCTTAAACCTCCTCAATAGTCTCTCCCCAGACATCTTTTTATGATCTGTCTTGTCTACCTCAACTTAGGTGGGAAAAAAAAAGGAGGAAAGGAAAATGAGAAAAGTATGAATTAAAACACTGTAGTGCAGCGCTTCTCAAGTGTGCATTGTAGGCCACTGAAGATGCCTGGAAAACAAGAGGATGGAGGGACTGTAGTGTGTCTGTCGATGGTATGCTAGCTTCAGGAGAAAAATAATGAGGGGCGCCTGGGTGGCTCAGTCAGTTAAGCGTCTGGCTCTTGATTTTGGCTCAGGTCAGGATCTCAGGGTCGCAAGATTGGGCTTTGGGCTGGGCAGTGGATCCTACTTGAGAGTCTGTCTCTCCCTCTCCTTCTAACCCTCCTCCCACATGCCCGCACGCACGTTGTGTGTGTATGTGTGTGTGTGTGTGTGCGCGCGCGCGCGCGCGCGTGCGTACTCTCTCTCTCTCTCTCTCTCTCTCTCTAATAAAAAGAAAAGGATGCCTGGGTGGCTCAGTTGGTTAAGCACCTGCCTTCAGCTCAGGACATAATCCCAGAGTCATGAGATCGAGTCCCACTTTGGGCTCCTTGCTCAGCGGGGAGCCTGCTTCCTCCTCTACCTGCAGCTCCCCCTGCTCATGCTCTCTCTCTCTCTCTGACAAATAAATAAATAAAATCTTTTAAATAAAGAAAGAAAAAACAATGAAACAATGTCACTCATCCACTTTTGTCATATTTGAAATATAAGATCATCATTTTCACAGGGGTCTTTTTTTTTTTAAATGAGTATTGCCTTTTTATTGTAGCTGGGGGACGGAGGCATGGTAAGCAGGGAAGATCCTTGAGCAGATCCAGCAAAAGGTTGACTTTCCTGCAGTGGTCCAGGTACCATGTTAGCTTGACAATTGTTAACATTGCGAAAGGCTGTTAATGAAGCAATGGAAAACTCCACACCTTAACACAAGGAGCAAGTAACAAGAGGGCCCAAGTCCTTTTAATGTGCTTTTTTTTTTAAAGATTTTATTTATTTATTTGACAGAGGGAGATCACAAGTAGGCAGATAGGCAGGCAGAGAGAGAAAGAGAGGAGAAAGCAGGCTCCCTGCCAAGCAGAGAGCCGGATGCGGGGCTCGATCCCAGGACCCTGAGATCATGATCTGAGCCGAAGGCAGAGACTTATTAACTCACTGAGCCACCCAGGTGCCCCTTTTAATGTGCTCTTACTGTGCTCATTCTCTCACCAACCTGCGGTGTGGGCCCAGCCTCCTTTCAAGTCCTCAGCCTTGGCTGCGGGCATGCTTTCCCTCAGTTTCTGAGCTTGTGTACCTTTGGCTAAACATAAATTCTGCAAGCACCACTTTCATGGCTTTGTGGAGGCTAACATTAAGTTAGCTGTGTTCTTGGCCTTCGCTAATATTATCTCATATTGTTTCCAGGCTATTGAGCACATTGGTTAAATTTGCATTTTCTCATGGTTACCGTCGCGTGCTTATGTCAGATGCACAATTCACCTAAATGGGTCAATGGCTCACAAGTGGCTCATTGAAAAGCAGTGATGAAAACGGTCATAATCAACAGGCTCTAGTTTAATATTTCCTGTGAATCTGGAGATGCTTGCAAAGTGAATCTGTTAGTCAGGATTTCTGACAAATAGTTGAAAAAGAATAGCTTGAATCGAAAGTATAATGAAAAATATCTGAAGATTGGATTTTACTGGACCTGTGATCTGTTTAAAAGCCCCCCAGAGTGTAGTCTGTTAGGTAATTTTGTTAAGTAGTGGGAGGAAGACATTGAAAACACTGTCATTTTCAAATCAAACAGAATGACCTCCCTGGTAAATTGACTGTGTGTATTCAAGACGAGCATGAAATACTGCTTCCCATTACATGAATTATTAATTTTATATATAAAGACAGAGAAAAGACAAACCCAAAGAGTCGTGATTCCAAGTTGTCCTCGTGGCCAACACACACATGAAAAAGCAGACTCAAAATTGATGCTATATATTAAGCTCGAACTAAAAACAGATCTGCTACTGGCAAAAATTACATCACGCACTAGGTTGATATTTTGCTTTACAGTGAGGTGAAATCATGGAAGTGCCAAGTATGACTCAGCGCTTAGCAAATAAGTCGCGTGTATCGGAAAAGGAAGGGCTGGATGGCAGATTTTGTTTGGATTATAACGGAGAAGTCATGCTATAGGAGCAGAGCTGTTTTGTTCACTGGCGATGATTTGATGAGCCACCATGTAGCCTGGCAAAGCAAGAGGTGTACCTGGAGCAGGTTCAACCTGATGCCAATTCATACCCTGCCGTATTTCCAGAAAATAAGCCAGGGGAAACAAGCAAACCACCTGACTCTGTGTGTTTCAAGAAAAGTGAAATCTCTGCATGTTGTTAGATCTTGTTTTGTTTTTATTTGTATTGTTGTTGTTGTTGGTTGTTGTTGTTTCCAGCATCGTATGTGAAGAAATGAGCAGTATTAGAAAATTAGAAGACTGCTCTTTTTATAGTGAAGCATGTTCTGTTCTAGGGGGAAAGGTGCTCATGTGAGTTTAAGAAACAATGAATGTGATTACCAAGAAAAGGTCTTTGACACACTGATAAGGTCAGCAAAGGCTATTTTGATGACTTCAAATGGCTTGCTCACATAATGTACCTCAGTCAAATAATCAAGGTCTTGAACAGACTGAACTTGTCACTTGAGTGCCTGTGTTTAATCATTCTACAACTGCTTCCTGAGTGCCAGAAATGTGCTAGATGGATGGTCAGCCAAAAATCTCTCCTAAATTCCCAGCCTTTGAGTAATGAAGTGTACAGATGAGGTACCTACATTTCCAAAGCGGCCAGAGTAAATACTTTTTTTCCCTTCAAATCATAAAACAAAGAGTATCCTTTGTCTGTATCCCAATAACATGTAAAACGTGGCTTGCTGATCGGCAGGATTTACAAATCCATAATCGATATAGGAAAAATGACAGTGTAACTATATTGTGAAAATGGCCATCCTGGGAAGGGAGGCATGCCTGTGTGAAAGAGGTAAATCCTCTTTTAAAGAGAGAAATTGATAGGTGTAAGGGCCTATTTAGCGAGAGTGGCCCCACCTCGGTTGAATAGCCATTTTGTTGTTTATGCAGTTACCCCCCACCCCGCCAGCCCAGGGGACCTTATGTAAAAGCAAGTCCAGGAAACCAGTCCCAGGTAACAAAGCCCAAATACAAGGGCGGGTCAGGTCAGGTGGAGACATCCAATCAGTGGGGCGTGCATACTGTCTCCATAGCTACCAAGGAGTATGGGCCCCGCCTTTTGGGCGCCAATTCTGACCAAGGTGATAGGCTAGTTCAAATGTCTACTATGGGGTGAATTGTAGTTCAAGTGGCCACCCGTGTGTGACCTAGCAGGACTGTGCAGCTTTCTCTGTGTGTTGCAATCTCATTGGCCACCTGTGTGTGGCCAGGCTCAACCCCATGGCCTTTGCTCTATAAAAGTCAGTCTGTGAGGCAGGGAGGGTTGCGCTCTCTGTAAGAGGCGTGGCCCTGACCGGTTCATTTGATTCTCGATGCTTGGCGCGAAATAAAGCTTTGCTTGACCTTCGCTTTGTATCAGTCCCACTCCTTTAATCACGGACCCATTATTGGGGGACCCAACATTGGGGACCCAACCATAGGTAGGCCCCAAAACTACAACATTAAAAATTTTTGGATATCTTGAGGTACATGCCAATCAGTCAGTTAAAGAATTGAGGGGTGCCTGGGTGGCACAGTGGGTTAAGCCTTGCCCCTGACTCAGGTCCTGATCTCAGGGCCCTGCTCAGCGGGGAGTCTGCTTTCTCGGCCCCACCCCCCTTCCCGACCCCCCGCTTGACCCCCACTTGTCTCGTTCTCGCTTGCTCTCTTTCTCAAGGAAATAAACAAAACCTTAAAAAAATTAAATTACATTTTTTTAAAAAAGAAAATTTTTGCCTCTGAAGATACGGGCTTGTGGGCTTGGGAGACTGCTATTCTTTGTAGTAATGACTATTAGGTTATAGGCACCTCTAACTTTGCTTAAAAAATTTTTTTTAAGTTATGTCAGAAAATTTGGGAAATAGGGAAAATCATAAATAAGATAAAAATCCCATATAAACACATCACCTAGTCATTTAAAAGCCATACATTTGCTTCAAAATGTCTTTAAAACAACTTTAAGATTGCTTTAAAATGGCTTTTTTAAATCAGTGGATTAGTATGTTTATCATTTTCATTTTTCAATAATAAAAAGAATGCTACCTTACAGGGCTCTTTCATGACCCTGATATCAAGAGTCACAGTCCACTGACTGAGTCAGCTGGGTGACTCACCTTACATGTATCTTTATGCAAAAAAGAATTAAGAGCTGCGCCTCCACCAAAGTAGAATATCTGTTAAAAACAAGTTGCTTGGGGAACCTTACTGGCATGCAACTCTTGATCTCGGGGTCATGAGTTCAATCAAGCTCCACATTGGGTGTAGAGCTTACTTTAAAAAAAAAAAAAAGCTGCTAACTACCCTCTTAAATGAAAGTGAAACATAATTGCACTAAGTCAGATTTTTTTTTTAATGCTTGCAATGATTTTTAAAATTCATCCAGTGCTAGAATAATTGACTACGAGAGGATGGAAATGAACTCTACTAATTGCACCTTGTAGAACTGAGGGATCAGCGTTTTCTCCAAGATGACTTTTTCAACTGTGAGAGTAAACCCGCAAAGCTCACCTCACTCCTCCCACCTACCCTCTCCCCTCACCTCCATCTGCGAAATGTTCGGATGCATTTATAAGTGAATAAAGACCCTGAGGTTGTATCAGTCTCTAGGCAAACATCCTTCTTAATATTTGTCCTTCCAAGTGCGGATGACAATGGCTCAAACACACACACACACACACACACACACACACACACACCCCTACTTGGGAAAGGGTTTGAATCCAGAAAAAGGGAATTGGCTGCCTGCCCTGAGTGGGGCAACATCTCATTTAGCTCCTGACCCTGGAGACACCGCCAGGTGATTGTGGCACAGCAGATTGCTGGCAACACTGGTCTTCTTTTATTTGTTTTGTCTTATATGTTTGTTTTTAATGGTCTGATGTTCTGAATGTTTCTCCATTGAAGGTAGGGTCTCAGAAGTTTTGCAAGAAATACCTTCTCAAAGCACCCCCCGAGAACAGATCCAATTTCACCATTTTCGTGAACTGTCAGAATGTGCAAGATATTCTGGAGTGAGAAATGTTATTTTGAAATCTGCTTATGGGTAGGAAGATATACATTGGGGAATGGGCTGTTGGCAGCCTTCCCGTCTCCTGACGTACTCAGGGCTGACTGCACGGACCACGTGTTTGCTTTTAGTCCCTTGAGGAAGTGTGTTGAGTTACATAAAACCTAGCCAGAAGTGATAAGGCCACAGAAGGAGTTTTCCTGGGAACCACCAATGAACTTTGGACTGCCTCTGATTAGCCAGATGATGCGATGAATTTTATCTATGACTTCAAGCATTTGTATCTGATTGAGAGTTATTTCCTTTGCCATCTCTGACTCACTTGAACAATTATCTTTTCTGTATACTTTTATTTTTAAAGATTTTATATATTTATTTTATTTATTTATTTGCCAGAAAGTGAGAGAGCACAAGCAGGGAACAGCAGGCAGAGGGAGAAGCAGCCTCCCCTGCTGAGCAAGGAGCTCGATGTGGTATCCCAGGAGCCCTGGATCACAACCAGAGCAGAAGGCAGATGCTTAACCAACTGAGCCTACCCAGGCATCCCTCTTCCGTATACTTTTTAATAGTAGTATGTTTACTGATCTGAGTACTGCCTTTTCTCTTTTTTCAAATTACTGGAGGATATTACTAATATCGTGTTATTCCTTCTGTGCCTTTCTTCGAGAAATGAATGATTTTTCTCTTGCTGTGGGATTTTTTGGTTACGGTAAGAGACAATGGCTTCTGAATCTCCTTTTTCTGGTCCTCGGCCATTGGAACACTACTTTTTTGGAAGAAGGTATGAAGCAGTGCAAATTTAATTTCTCCTGCAATGCTATCTACTCCTGACAGAACCGGAGAAATTCAGCTTTATTTTGTATTTCATTTGTTTCCCTGGGCACTCGACTTTCTTCAACCACTGTTCTCCTCCTATGGAGCTTATTTTATTTTCTATACCAGAGTATTGTAACTTGAAAAAGAGCACAATAATATTATTAGCAAAGCTGTGTGCTGTTTACAAGGATCATTATTTTAATATATTCATCAGAGGTTAAAATAATCAGTATCATTTGATATTCGTGTCCTTTGCATAAAAGAAAAACTTAATACTCGTTGTTGAATGAATAAATTAAGTAGCTAAATTATTCTTTACTCAATTTGAACTTGTAGAAATAGCTCATTGACTGGAGACTAGGTAACTTCTTTTTTTAAAAGATTTTATTTATTATTTGACAGAGAGAGAGATCACAAGTAGGCAGAGAGGCAGGCAGAGAGAAAGGGGGGAGGGGGAAGCAGGCTTCCCGCTGAGCAGAGAGCCCAATGCAAGGCTCCATCCAAGGACCCTGAGATCACAACCTGAGCCAAAAGCAGAGGCTTAACCCACTGAGCCACCCAGGAGCCCCGAGACTGGGTAACTTGCTACTCATGTCTACTTTGTTCCTTCACCCTCCCCATAGGTGGGTTTCTACCTTAGGTAATGGTAGTGACCTTGCTGTTAGTAACTTAAGAATGTCACAAGATTTGGATGTTTTGCTTAGGTAATACATGTAAGATTGTCAAAATTGAAAACAAAATTAAAAGGTGTGCCAAATAAGAAGTCTTAGTCTACATATCTACGTACTCGTTTCCTTCCTCACCCTCAGCCACTTTTATTAGTGTTGAAGGCCACAAAGCATGCCATCCCAGATATGCCTCTTTGGCATAAGGGTTGTTTTTGAGCTGATTATTTTTGAGAAGCTGCACACACACAGGAGAATCTCTGAAAATGGAAAATTTACCCTTTCATAAGGGAAATTTACATTTATAAAAGAAATTGCCATTTGTAAGAATGCCTTCCCCCTCTCTGTACCAGCAAGGGAAAGATGACTCTTAAATCACAAGAAACTCCATGGGGGAAGGCACCTAACTTAAACCTACGTAACAAACTTGCCCTTGTTTACTGTGTTTTTCCTGATAATCCTCCATATCTGGCCTCCCCAGCCCACAACATCTTTCTGTTATCTTTAAAATTTTTTAAAGGTTTATTTATTTATTTATTTGACAGAGAGAGAGAGAGAGAGAGAGAGAGTGATCACAAGTAGGCAGAGAGGCAGGCAGAGAGAGAGGGGGACGCAGGCTCCCTGCTTAGCAGAGATCCCGATGTAGGGTTCGATCCCAAGACCCTGACCATGATCCCAAGATCATGACCTAAGCTGAAGGCAGAGGCTTAACCCACTGAGCCACCCACTCAATAATTTGAGCCACGACCCAAATTATTGCCCCTTTCTGTTTCCTTTAGCTGAAGACAGTAAAGTGAAGGTTTGGGCCATTGGAGGGAGTGTTTACTGCTTTCCTGGGTGTCTCCCATGTATACAGGATGTAAACATGTTATTAAACATCTGCTTCTCCTTGTTTTTCTTCTTATTAATCTGTCTTTTTGAAACAGAGAAACTATAGGGACCCCCAGGAAAAACTGCTTTCTTTGCTCCTTTCCCTGCTTCTGTTCTTGCTATGACCTGCACTATGGCCTTAACATACACCTAATAGAATAGATAATGTACGTCCTCCATGTAAAGGTCGAGGATCTAATGATTTCTTTGGAGTTTTCCAGCACAATAGATAACATCTAAGGAGTGATTGGTCAGGATTGTTATGAACCTTTTCCAAGAACACTGACTCATCAAGACCCCTGGTTCTAGGGCATAAATGACTTCTAGGGGGCACCTGAACACTCATCTTTGTTCCTGGATTACTGAGAAGACACATTCGCCAGATCATCACCCTCAATAAAAACCCCAGACCCCAAGCAAAAATGAGACTCCTCCTCTTCTCTCCTTTCCTCTCCTCTCCTCTCTCTATACTATATCTTTCTGTATCTATACTCTGTCTCTATGCATCAGTAAACTCTGTTCTCACGTCCTCTCAGATCCTGTTTAACTTCCATCCTGCACAAAGCCAAGGACCCTCTTGGCTGGTTCTGTGGGAAACCTCTCTGGGTCCCTGGACCCAGTCAGCCTGCATCATTTCGTTATAGGGAGTCTCGCTCAGGAACCTAGAAAGCTAGAGAAAAATTATTGCTCTCCAACTATAGTTTTGGCGATTCAGTTGGGTCCTGCTGAGATACCCTACCTCTTCTAGAGCCTACAGAATGGGATTTTGGAAAACTGGTGATGTTATGGAACCTGGACTGGATTGCCTGACAGAGGAACCAAGCGGCACTTAGAGTTCTTGGAGGATAGGAGGTTTATTTAACACCGGTGTGCTCAGAGAAGAATGATCTCCAAAGGTCTGAGTCCTGAGCATAAGCAAGCGGGGTAATTTATACTCTTCTTCCACATACTTGGCACCTTTGGCACGTGTGGGAAGTGAAGCAGGGAGAAGAACCCAGAAGAGCCTTGGGACAGGGACCAGGACTCCCCTGATGGTTCGGCCAGCCGTCTTAGGACACAGATTTTTCCTCTTCAGCAGAAGCCCGTGAAGGTTAAGAATTCTTAACAAGGTCAGCTCTCTCTCTGTAGTGCTCAATCCAGAGAGGAAGAGAAAATTTTAACATTGTCCTTCCCTTCCAAATTCAGATTCATAAGTGAAAAACATTTCTAAGACTTAGTTCTTAGGATTGCGACTCTCATTAAAGTTTGGCTTAGAGGTACCCATTTGTTATTGGTCCTTTCCCCCTCAAGAACAGTTATTGCTTTCCTGTTTATCTTGTCATCTGTTCTGAGAATTTAGCTTGGTTTTTCTGCTTGCCTAGGACATGGATGTTTTTGGTTCTGTGTGTGTCAGTGGCTCAACTGTAAGATTGGGCCAGACAGGAAATGTGGGTTGGGCCTATTTGCAGCTAGAATCTTACCAACCATTGCCAGCTCTCAGGGGAGTTATCTGAATATTCCTTTTGGTTAGCTTTGGGAGTGACCCAAGATCTTGGGAGGGTAATATCTTTTGCACCCTCTTTGGGGACCCCTCTTGCATCCGTGGGTAAACCATAGAAGGCTTATTGGTTTTGGTTTTGAGTCATTTGATAGGTATGCCTTTGGTTTAACAGAAAAAGTTTTTTTTGAAAAAGTTGTTTAATACCACCAGAGATATCTATTGCTTGTCCCAGCTGAAGCCTATTAAAATATTTGAGGGGGTTCTTTAAAAGTAGCTCTGGTCAGAAGTTGGCTATACTGGAAGCTGATATTCAGGGTTTGAAAGGAATTTCTTTTTAGGACTTCTCCCCTAATTTTTTGATTCCCATCTTAGATGGAAATCTTCTTGTTGATTAAAGGAAGCAAATTGAAGGTAATGTACTTGGATCAGCCCCTTCATGCCATTCAAGTTGCAACCCAATACTTTGAGAAATTAAAAACAATGTCCTTGTCTTATAAATCGAGTTTTTATAAGAATAGGAAGGCAACTCTAGAAGGGGTTCAAAGCTCATCTATCTTTTTACCAATCCCCAAGCCTCGCTATTCATTTTAGAAATTGGATATCATAAAAAATCTGGACTTAGTAAGCCAAAGTCCTTCTTGGAGAAACTTGCATGCTTTCTCTGTGCCTTGGAGATACAAATGTTCTACCTCGTCTTCTCTAGGATCCCTGAGTCATCTCTCTGAAATGCAAACTTCAGGGAAGTAATTCTTATCAGAACGACAAAACAAAACAAAGTTTACTTGGAAACTAGGGAATGAAAATCCTTAAAATTCTTCTTTTACTAATAAATATTAGTAAAAAAAAAGTTCAGCCACCTGAGCAGGTAACCTTAAATTATTCCATCTGCCAGAAACACAGTTTGGATCCAACTGCTCTTTTTTTTACCCCTCTCCAACTGTGCTTTTATAAACAAGTGAGTGTTGCATTATCATACCTGTCTCATGGCTAACATTTTAAAATGAAAGCTGTAAGATCTCTGTTTGCATCCATCTGTATGTTTATGTATGATATAGATGTGTGATTTTTCTCCCTCTGGATGGTATTGCCAAAATTAATTATAAAGTGCTCTGTTAAACTGGCTTAAAGAAAAAGAAACACTTATATAAATTAAGTACTCCGAAAACTCGGGGCACCTGGTGGGCTCAGTGGATTAAGCCTCTGCCTTCGGCTCAGGTCATGATCTCAGGGTTCTGGGATCGAGCCCTGCATTGGGCTCTCTGCTCGGCAGGGAGCCTACTTCCTCCTCTCTCTCTCTGCCTCTCTGCCTACTTGTGATCTCTGTCTATCAAATAAATAAAATCTTTTTTTAAAAAAAAAGTACTCTGAAAACTCGAAAATATAGAAACTATCCCAAATGTTTTTCAAGTATATGCGATCAGGGATCATCTTTAGTAAGTAAAAGCTAGCTTGAGTTTGTTGGTTTAATTAAAATGGGCATGTTTTCAGAGTCATCAAGATTTAATATAATGCAGACATACAAATTCTATTCTATCTAGATTTACTAATCAAATCAGTTATGTTCAAGTCCTTCCCATTAGAGAATTTGTTAGCAAGGAAAAAAAAAACTTGAAATAATGGTTAACTGTTTGATGTCTCATGAAATTTTCCCAAGTAATCTAAATATAATTATTAAGAATGACTAAATTAAATAGATATAAGTAGGATAAAAGTTTATAGATCAACTTTCAACAATAATTATGTTTTATGATATTCTATTTAAAAATAACTTCCAGTGCTCGCTTCAGCAGCACATATACTAAAAAAAAATAACTTCCAAAATCTTTTTGGTAACTTGAAACCTTAAGGTTATACTAAACTAAGTGAAATGATGGATATTCAGTGGCTATCTAGATCATTTTCAAATAAAGCAAAATGTTTTTTTTCTTCAGAGATTTTATTTATTTATTTGAGAGAGAGAGAGAGTATGATCAGGGTGAGGGGCAGAGAGGGAGAGAGAAGTGAGGGGGAGAGACAAGCAAACCCTGTGCTGAGTGCAGAGCCCAACCCAGGGCTCAGTTCCATGACCCTGAAATCATAACCTGAGCCAAAACCCAGAATAGGATGCCTAACCAACGGAGCCACCTAGGTGCCCCTCAAATAAGATAAAATGTTGAAGCATTAGTTATTGAACACAGGATTATCTGCTTTTGACTTCTTATTACAGAGGAACTAAAGATATTTGGGTCCATTGGTAAACATGTCTTGTGACACACTGAAAATTTTCCTATGAGGAAGAATATGCTTCTAGAAATTATGCAAACTATTTATAAGTTTGCCAATCTACAGAATGTTGGTGTAACAGATGGTTCACCAGCACTAACTTACTTCTTAGTTTTCACTAAAAATTACAGTTTCAAAGGGTTAAAAATTCTCATAAATATATGTAATTAAACCTACTAGAAATAATAAGGGAAACGACTGTGTATATAAGGAAAGTAGATGATTTTTTTGTAAGAAAAGGTATAAGGAATGGAGATGAGGTTTTGTTAAGAGAAAAGAAAGTAATTTTTTAAAAAGATTTTATTTATTTGACAGAGATCACAAGTAGGCAGAGAGGCAGGCAGAGAGAGAGGAGGAATCAGGCTCCCGGCTGAGCAGAGAGCCCGATGTGGGGCTCGATCCCAAGACCCTGAGATCATGACCTGAGGTGAAGGCAGAGGCTTAACCCACTGAGCCACCCAGGCACCCCAAAAGGAAGTAATTTTGTCCTAAAGCAGAACAATTGGCTGTTTCGGAATGGGAAAGGGAAGAATAAAAGACAAACTAAATGAATATAGAAATTTGGGAATTGGGAAAGAGAGAACCTTGTGTAGTCAAGTTTTCTTGGACTATGGGTCTGCTCTTAGTAAGAGATTGTGAAAGGTTTTTCTTTACCTTTTAGGTAATCTGCCTAGAAAGTGACGATTTTTCTGCCTTACTAAAGTAATTTCCTGTACTTCATGTTGCCTTTCTTTTCAGGTCTTTGATTATTTAAGAAAACTCCCTGAGGGCTAATGATGATGAACATTTTTTCATGTGTCTTGATAGCCATTTGTATGTCTTGATTGGAGAAGTGTCTGTTCATATCGTCTGCCCATTTTTTTCAATTTATTTATTTTCAGAAAAACATTATTCATTATTTTTTCACCACACCCAGTGCTCCATGCAAGCTGTGCCCTCTATAATACCCACCACCTGGTACCCCAACCTCCCACCCCCCGCCACTTCAAACCTCTCAGATTGTTTTTCAGAGTCCATAGTCTCTCATGGTTCACCTCCCCTTCCAATTTACCCAAATTCCCTACTCCTGAGTCTTAATATTAAAAGAACTAGGTTTTATTCAAGCTGTGCAGCCTGGTTTTGCCTTTGACATCTTTTATTGTCACTTTGGTGAAGTAGATAATTAAGCATTGTTTCATGATGATCTGTGATCCTATTCCGTCAGATGACCAAATCTTTTGATGGCTTTGACAAATGTCCCCAGATCAAATTTTAAGAGAAGTCTTTTGACCTTGACTTTGGGATTTTCCAGAGGGATCCTGGAATATGTCAAAAGGGTTTGTGCTCCAACTTATAAAAAGAGAGATATTAAACTAATTAGGATGATTTGTTATGTTAAATTATATAAGAAGCAGGGGCACCTGGGTGGCTCAGTGGGTTAAAGCCTCTGCCTTTGGCTCAGGTCCTGATCCCAGGGTCCTGGGATCGAGCCCCGCAACCTCCCCCCACCCCCTCTCCTGGGTGGGACAGGTGTGATGCTCTTCCAGGACTCTCCCAACTATCTTATTGTTAATGCCTTGCTAGAGGGGAAAACAACCTTAACCTGACAACTGCAAGGCCTCTGGTATCTTGTAGATATCACATAGGACGGTCCTCTTTAGCATATGAAAGTTCTTTTGATACTTCCCTTTTTCCTTATCTCCCCCAACCCCATAGTATATAATCAGTCATCCCTCACAATCTGGTGCAGCAAGGGTCCTGCCCCTGTGCTTTAATAAAACCACCATTTTGAACCAAAGTCATCTCAAGAGTTCTTTCTTGGTCACTGGCTCCAGACACTACCCCACCAGACTTCACCTATATTCCAAGAACACATCAGTTAATATTTTAATACATTGTATGTCAGAGAAACGGCCAGATTTCCCTGTAAATTGCATTATAATGAACTCTCATCAGCTCTTTCACCATAGCTGTTTTTAAGTCTTTTGCCATTTACAGATAGTTATTGTTTTACTCTGATGCTTTTGTAAAAGTGCTTCATCTTCAGAGAGATCCCTTGGAAAGAACTCTGACAAGTATAGGTTTTTGATAACTTTCAGATCATACTATTGACCTGGTGAGAATTCACAGAACTCTAATGGATTCATAAAATTGCTAAAAAGAAAAAATGTCAAGATCAACAAGATTAAATTACATGGAGTTGAATGAAGTGGTGAGGGTAATTATAATTTTTATGATTTTTTTTTTGTTTGAAACATTGCTAATTATTCGAGGTTCTGATTCTCCAACACCGCCCCCCCCCCCCGATTTAGGGATATCTCTCTTAAGCTGTCTATGACTTACAGCAATTTGGTAAGTTGTAATTGCAAACAGAATTGAAATATTTATCTTTTTCTCCCTACCTTATTCTCCATAATTATGAAATTCTTATCAAATATTCTTATTTGCATAAGTTCAATAAGAACATGTTCTCCTTGTAACAGTACACAATTGGAAACATCAGTTACATTACCAAGGCTTTGATTGGAATGTTATATTTGAGAATGATATGCATAGACGCAGATATGACCAGATAGCTTTAAGGCACTAAGGTTTATGTCTCTTTTTTTAACAGATTTTATTTATTTTTTAATTTAAAAAATTTTTTTAAGATTTATTTATTTATTTGAGAGAGAGAGAGAGTACATGGGGTGAGGGCAGAGGGAGAAGGAGAAGGAGAGTAGACTCCATGATGGCCAGCGAGCCTAATGTGGGGCTCGATCCCATGACCCTGAGATCATGACCTGAGCTGAAATGAAGTCAGATGCTTAACTGACTGAGCCACCCAGGTGTCCCTCCCAGATTTGATTTTTAAGTAATTTCCACATCCAACAAAGGACTCGAACTCGTGACCCTGAGATCAAGAGTCACATGCTCTACTGACTGAACAAACCAGGTGCCCTAAGGTTGACTTCATAGAGCCAATAAAGTTTCTTGAAAAAACAGCCTGGTACCTTGTTTACTGGGTTGCCAATAGCCTTAACAAGTGAGTAAGGAAGATTACTTCCTGGAAGGTCCAGGAATCTCAGGATATTTGGGGGACCTTGAGAAGTGAGGAAATAAATTTTAGAGAAAGCCCCACAATAGCTCATGTTTAGATAATCTTCATGCCTGTTACTATATAGGCCACTCATAAAATTCACCAGAACACATAATGACATCCCCAGAGACACTCAAACTGGAAATCAGGAAAATTTGTCAGGATACCACTGCCTGCTCCCATTCCAGCTGAAGATGCTGGAAGCCCAACATCTAGAAATCTTGACTGACTGCCCTCTAGACTCAAAAACTGAGTTAATAGTTGGTTCTAACCATTAACCTTTGTTTTTCTTTTTTTGTCAGAGAAATGCTTCTTATTAAGTACCCAATGGCTTGCACCATGTAGGCCTAATCCTGGGAGCCCACCTGTGTCATTGCCTCCTAAAATGAGACACAACTCTTGACTTATTCTCAGGACTAGAAGGCTGGTTCACTGAGATACAGAATGATGTGTCAGCTCAGATTCTGGACTGTGAAACTTCATGGGGAACTTACAGAAGTAGACATGAAGGGGGTCAGAATATACTACCCCCAAAATAACCTCTTGGCATAATGACTATTTTGAGCTGAATATTTTTGAGAGGTTGAAAACACAGGAGAATCTGTGAAAGCAGAGTGGATTTTACCCTTTTGTCAGGGAAATTTACACGTGGAAGGGGAATATCCATTTGTAAGGGTGTCTCCCTCTCTGTACCAGGAAGAAAATGATGACTAAATCACAAGAAACTCAATGGAAATGGGACTGACTTAAATCTGTGTAACAACTTTACCCTTGTTTGCTGCGTTTTTTTCTGGTCACCTCCTTTACCTGAGTTCCTACTCCCCAATATATTTTGTTTTTAACTGAAGATGTATTTAAGGTGATGGTTTGGGTCATTTGGGGGAGTATTACTATTTTCCTAGGTCTCTCTAGTGTATACAGGAGGTATATATCTTTTTTTTTTTTAATTTTATTTTTTAAGATTTTATTTACTTGACAGAGATCACAAGTAGGCAGAGAGGCAGGCAGAGAGAGAGGAGGAAGCAGGCTCCCCACTGAGCAGAGAGCCCGATGTGGGGCTCGATCCCAGGACCCTGGGATCATGACCTGAGCCGAAGGCAGCGGCTTAACCCACTGAGCCACGCTGGCGCCCCAGGAGGTATATATCTTATTAAACTTCTGTTTGTTTTTCTCCTGTTAATCTGTTTTTTATTACCGGGAGTCTTAGCCAGGAACCTAGAAGAATAGAGAGAAAATGATTTTTTCTTCCCCCACAGTTTCATGTGTATTTTCCCAGTGTACACAGATAACAAGCTATAAGCGGATGTATATATGTCCGTAAGTGAAGGTTGGTATATAAAAGGTGGCGTTCTGAGCAGGGACTTGAACAGAACTTGTACACCAATGTTCACAGCAGCATAGTTCATAGTAGCCAAAAGGTGGAAACAACCCAAGTATCCATCAACTGCTGAATGGATAAACAAAACGTATATGCATGCAATGAAATATTATTTAGCTACACGAAGAAATGGAGTTCTGATCCATGCTACCAAGTGGATAAGCCTTGAAAATATTATGCTGCACTTAGCAGTAAGTGCAGTAAGCCAGACACGAAAGGTCAAATATTATCTGATTCCATTTATGAAGTACCTGGAATGGAGAAATTCAGAGAGAGTAGAAAGGAGGTTATTAGGGACTGGGCAGAGGAAGAATGAGGCATTATTGCTTGATGATTCAAGACTTTCTGTTTGGGGTGATGAAAGTTTTGTGAATACATAGTGATGGTGACACAACCTTGTGAATGCAATTAATGTCACTGAATTAAAATCTTGAAGTGGCTAAAATGGCACATTTTATGTTAATATATTTACCAAAATTTCTAGTACTAAACTTGATCGAATTGTACACTTTAAGTGGGCAAATTTTATAATATGCAAATTATATTTCAATAAGGCTGTTCAGAAAAAGATACCATGTTGTTTTGCATCTTGCTTTTCTCCTTTCAGCTATATATTCTTGGGGTGCCTGGGTAGTTCAGTGTCTGCCTTCAGCTTAGGTCATGATCCCAGGGTCCTGGGATCGAGCCCCATGTCAGGATCCTTGCTTGGTGGGGAGCCTGCTTCTCCCTTGGCCTGCCACTCACCCTCCTTGTGTGCTCTCTCTCTTTCTCTCTCTCAGTTTATTTATCTGAAAGAGAGAGCGAGAGAGTGGGTAGAGGAACAGAGGGAGAAGGACGAGCAGAGCGTAGAGCTTGTCACCAGGCTTGATCCGACCTAGGGCTCCATCTCATGACCTTGAGATCATGACCTGAGCCAAAATCAAGAGGCAGTCGCTTAACCTACAGGGCCACCCAGCTGCCCCCTTTTTATTCTTTATTCTTTTTTTGAAAAAGATTTTATTTATTTATTTGACAGAGACAGATTATAAGTAGGCAGAGAGGCAGGCAGAGAGAGAGGGGGAAGCAGGCTCCCCACCGAACAGAGAGCCCAATGCAGGGCTCAATCCCAGGACCCTGAGATCATGATCTGAGCCGAAGGCAGAGGCTTAACCCACTGAGCCACCCAGGCGCCCCTTAACAACATATTCTAAGGAACTTTCCAAATCAAGACATAGAGAACTTCCTCATTCTTATTTTTGTATTTACTTACTTAGTACAGCTGTGATTGTATGGATAAACTATAGTTTATTAAATAGTTCCCTAACACTGGACGCTTGGGTTGTTTCCAATATTTTGCTATTCTAGACAGTGCTACAGTGAATAAACTTATACATTCACATGAAGTTATCACGTTAACATACCAAGTGTTTTGTCACACTTAATTGATTTTAGTCAATCTATAAAGTGAGAATTACTATGTTGAGTTATTAGGATCGAGGTTGAGGGGTGTTCATGTGTTTAAGGGCCATTTGTATTTCTTTTTTCTGTGAATCACTTGTATGACTATTGCTGTTCTATCAGGGTGGTTGACCTTCTTTAATCTATCTTTTTAAGGAGCTTTTATATTTTAAGGAGATTAGTCTTTCACATTCAATAAGAATTGCAAATGTTACCCTCTGTTGATAATTTGTCTTTGGACTTTGCTTGTTTTTTTTATGTTTAAGTTTCATTTTTATGCAGTCATATTTATCAATCTTTTGAGTCATCCATGAAAGGCCATCACTGCTGCTAAGCTAAAAATGAATTTTCTCATGTTTTCTACAATTGTTTTTATTATTTCAATTTCTACATCTAGATATTGGAGCCATTTGGAGGTCGTTCCAATATGCGTTCTAAGGGATGCATCTAGCTATAGCTTTTTTCAGATGTCAGATACCAGCCTTAGTTGTTCCAACAACAGTGGCTTGTTTGTCTGTTTTTAAAGATTTTATTTATTTATTTGACAGAGAGAGAGAGAGCGCCCAAGTAGGCAGAGTGGCTGGCAGAGGGAAAGGGAGAAAGGGAGAAGCTGACTCTCCTCTGAGCAGAGAGCCCGATCCGGGGCTCAATACCAGGACCCTGAGATCATGACCTGAGCCAAAGGCAAACTCTTAATTGACTGAGCTACCCAGGCGCCTCCCAATAACAGTTTTTTAATAAAATTCATATTTAGCTGATTTGAGAATCCACCTTTATCATATTTCTTAGTCTGGTATGTATTGTTTTTATTTCTGGACTTTGTATTCTGGCCCATTTGTCTGTCTGTTCATACACCAATATCGGACTGTTTTAATCAATACCTTTTTAAAAATTATATTTGCATGCCTGGACAGGCTAAGCTCTCATTGCTCTTCCACTTTAAAGTTTTCCTGGTTATCTTTGCTTCTTTTTCCGCCCAGTACTCTTCTACCACTGCCTTATAAACTAGTTCAGCCTAACACAGAGAGAAATGCCAAAGGGCCAGAATCAATTCTGCAATGTAATCCATTCCAGTTTATCAAGTCCATGCATTTTTAACAGGAATTGAGTAAATCACTTGCAGTAAAACCATAAATACAATTTGGCATACAATTTTTCTTTTCACTTAAGCACTTCCTTGTTATTACAGTCTTTTTAAACATAACATTCCTTAATTTCCATAACTATTCATTTACTGTTGGACACTTTCCATTTTCCCCTATTGTCTTCATTCCTTTTCATTATGAAATACAAAATAAAACGAAACAAAACAACAACCATATAATGAATATCTTTAAGCATACGAGCTCTTTATGCAATCTTTGGCACTGATTTCTAGGTGGGTTTATTGAGTCCAAGGACACGGGCATCTTTAAGACTGTGAACACACTCTACTAAAATTTGTACCTGTTTACACTCCAACAAGCTTATGTGTGCGGTATCAACTTCACGTGCTTTGTTCATCAGGAACTGGTTATCTCAGGCCTCTGAAAGTTCCTGTCAGAACATCTTAAGTCATGCAAATGGAGGGTGAGTGGGTTTCACTGTGTTGAGATTAAGGTAAAATAATACCACTTACAAAATAAATTTTGCACAAGGTTTCTCCCTCTTGGAATGCTGATATAATCTTCTGAGGTTAAGTTTATTTGCATAATGGCCCAGGTGTCCTCTGGGTGTTACCTGCTACAAGTCTCCTACCCACTCTTCAAAAAACCCTTTCGGATCTTCAAAGTATGAACATCTTTGAGGGTGGGTAAGGGAGTCCTTGTGGCTTAAACCAACAGTAATAAATTGGAAGGGGAGGTGAACCATGAGAGACTATGGACTCTGAAAAACAGTCTGAGGGGTTTGAAGTGGCGGGGGGGGTGGGAGGTTGGGGTACCAGGTGGTGGGTATTATAGAGGGCACAGCTTGCATGGAGCACTGGGTGTGGTGAAAAAATAATGAATACTGTTTTTCTGAAAATAAATAAATTGGGAAAAAAAAGGATAAAAAAAATAAATAAAAAAAATAAAAAAATAAGTATATGAATTAAAAAAAAAAACCCAACAGTAATAGTTTTGAAGTTAAATATCAGAAAGGTTAGGATACTTGGAACTACAGGTGACCCTTGAACAATGTGGGGGTTCAGGGTACTGACCCCCAACACAGTTGAAAACCTGTGTATAACTTGGCTCCCCAAACACTAATAGCCTGCTCTTGACTGGAAGCCTTACTGATAACATAAACACTTGATAAGCACATATTTTATATGCTATATGTCTTGTATACTATTTTCTTTTTTTAAATTTTATTTTTTTATAGCGTAACAGTATTCATTGTTTTTGCACCACACCCAGTGCTCCATGCAATCCGTGCCCTTTCTAATACCCACCACCTGGTTCCCCCAACCTCCCACCCCCGCTCTTTCAAAACCCTCAGATTGTTTTTCAGAGTCCATAGTCTCTCATGGTTCACCTCCCCTTCCAATTTCCCTCATCTCCCTTCTCCTCTCCATCTCCCCTTGTCCTCCATGCTATTTGTTATGCTCCACAAATAAGTGAAACCATATGATAATTGACTCTCTCTGCTTGACTTATTTCACTCAGCATAATCTCTTCCAGTCCAATCCATGTTGCTACAAAAGTTGGGTATTCGTCCTTTCTGATGGAGGCATAATACTCCATAGTGTATATGGACCACATCTTCCTTATCCATTCGTCCGTTGAAGGGCATCTGAGTTCTTTCCACAGTTTGGCGACCGTGGCCATTGCTGCTATAAACATTGGGGGTACAGATGGCCCTTCTTTTCACTACATCTGTATCTTTGGGGTAAATACCCAGGAGTGCAATGGCAGGGTCATAGGGAAGTTCTATTTCTAATTTCTTGAGGAATCTCCACACTGTTCTCCAAAGAGGCTGCACCAACTTGCATTCCCACCAACAGTGTAAGAGGGTTCCTCTTTCTCCACATCCTCTCCAACACATGTTGTTTCCTGTCTTGTTAATTTTGACCATTCTAACTGGTGTAAGGTGGTATCTCAATGTGGTTTTAATTTGAATCTCCCTGATGGCTAGTGATGATGAACATTTTTTCATGTGTCTGATAGCCATTTGTATGTCTTGATTGGAGAAGTGTCTGTTCATATCTTCTGCCCATTTTTTTTATATGATTGTCTGTTTTGTGTGTGTTGAGTTTGAGGAGTTCTTTATAGATCCTGGATATCAACCTTTAGTCTGTACTGTCATTTGCAAATATCTTCTCCCATTCCGTGAGTTGCCTCTTTGTTTTCTTGACTGTTTCCTTTGCTGTGCAGAAGCTTTTGATCTTGATGAAGTCCCAAAAGTTCATCTTTGCTTTTGTCTCCTTTGCCTTTGGAGATATAGCTTGAAAGAAGTTGCTGTGGCTGATATTGAAGAGGTTACTGCCTATGTTCTCCTCTAGGATTCTGATGGATTCCTGTCTCACGTTGAGGTCTTTTATCCATTTCGAGTTTATCTTTGTTTGTATACTATACTCTTACATGAAGTAAGCTAGAGAGAAGACAACATTATTAAGAAAACCATAAGGAAGAGATAATACATTTACACTACTGCACTGTATTTATCAGAAAAAATATCTGTGTATAAGCACACCCATGTGGCTCAAAGGTGTGCGGTTCAAGGGTCAGCTGTAATGCGTTAGCCTTGCCATTGAACGGGAAGAAGAGGTAAAGGTGATCAATTCCAGATGCTGAGAAAGCTTGAGTAGAGAGAGCTGCAAATCTCTTCAATGGAGTCCCACACCAGAAGGCTGCTTTACCTACAAATTCCATCTGTTGAGCTTTCAAGATTATACCTTAAAAGCTAGGGCCTGAAGTTCTTGCTTCTGTGTTTGTGACCCTCTCTCCCACAATGCCAGACCCTTGTTGATAGCGGAGTCTTCTCCATTTGGGTCTAGATTTCAAGGCCAATCCAGTCTGCATGGGACTTCTGTCACTCAAATTTCTGGTAACTTCTTTGGAATCCCAAGACACATGGAGTGGGTAGTGGCTGAGGAACTGTGTTAGTCTGTTCCGGCTGCTGTAACAAAATACCACAGACTGGGTGGCTTAAACAACAGAAATTTATTTTCCCGTAGTTCTAGAAGCTGAAAGTCCAAGATCAAGGTGGTATCAGCCTTGGTTTCTGATCAAAGCTCTTTTCCTTACTTTTAGATGGCTGCTGGTGGTGGATACTCTCTGGTGTTTCTTTCCTTTCTTACAAAAACACCAGTCCTATTGAATTAGGGACCCACTTTTAGGGGTGCATCCTTAAAAGCCCAAGCTCCAAATATAGTTACATTGAGGGTTAGGATTTCAACATATGAATTTGAGGAACCTAATTCAGTCCCTAACAGTAACCTTAGGAGGTGCAGCTTGTAGCTCTGAAGTTCTCACTAATAATGATTGTTTGGGGGGTGCCTGGGTGACTCAGTCATTACCCATCTGCCTTCAGCTGAGGTCATGATCCCAGGGTCCTGGGATCGAGCCCTGCATCAGGCTCTCTGCTCAGAGGAAGCCTGCTTCTCCCTCTCCCATTTCCCCTACTTGTGCTCCCTCTCTCTCTGTCAAATAAATAAATAAAATCACTAACAACACAACAAATATTGGTGGTTTGGGTAGGATTGTGGAGAAAAGGAGAACTGACTATGGGATATTACATACAGAATTGGGAGTTGGAAGAAAGTTTAGAAACGTAATACTTATTTTGTAGTTAAGGAAGGCTCCAAAAGCTTGGAAGACATGTCTAAGTTAAATTTGGGATTTAATCCATTATAACCTCAGTAGATCATTGATTATACATATCAAGCCTTTTATGCCCTTTACATTTCTTTCCTTGCACTAATTACAATCTGTTTTACTTTCTTGCTGTAAGTCCATGAAGACCAAAATCTGACCCATCTTGTCGACCCATCTATCCCTGACAGCACCTAGCACATTGCCTAGCCCTTTGTAAGGGCTGAATAAATATTTAGTGAATGAATAAATGACTGAACAAGAAAAGCTAACCTTTATCAAATATTCATAATGGGCCATGCATCAAACGTTCTACATGCTTGATTTCATTATTTTATTTTCATAATAATTTCACAGTAAATAATCTTTCTAATTTTTTTTAGAGGAGGAACCTGAAGCTCAGAAAGGCTGAAGCATTTTCCAAAGACGAAGCTAGGAAGGATAGAGTTGGAATTTGAACTCAGATCTGGCCAACCCCGAAATTCACCCAAATGTTTAACTAAAATGCTAAACTACTGCTTCAAATTCAACACAAGGAAGGGAGGAAATGGAGAAAAAGCTGTAAGTTACTTTTTAGTTGTATCATTTTTTTTTTAAGATTTTATGTGTTTATTTGAGAGACAGAGAGGATGAGCAGGGAATGCAGTAGAGGGAGAGGGAGAACCAGAGCCCCACCCCTGCAGAGGAAGGAGCCCGACCTCCAGGGACCGGGGGCTCAATTCCAGGTTCCAGGGATCATGGCCTGAACCAAAAGCAGAGACTTAACCAACTGAGCCATCCAGGTGCCCTACTTTTTAGAGGTATCTTAATACATGTATATATGTTTCCTGGCAGAAAAGAGAGACTTAGAAGGGGACTTAGAAGGGGAGGAAAGTTGGAGCAAGCAGCACCTCGAGGCCAGAGAGTTAACTTGGGCCCCAAATGTGAAGGGTCCTGTAGGCCAGAGGTCAGCAAACTAAGATCCCAAGCCAAATTCACCCCAAGCTCTGTTTTTGTAGAGTCTATGATCCGAGAAAGGTTTTTGCATTTTATTTTTACTTTACTTTAGTTTTTTTAAGGAAGATCTAGGTCCAATGTGGGACTTGAACTCATGACCCAGACATCAAAACTCGAATGCCTGACTGACTGAGCCAGCCAGGTGCCCCTGATTTTTACATGTCTAAAGGATTGTTTAAAAAGTAATAAGGAATATGTGACAAAGATGATACATGACCAGCAAAGCCTAAATTATTTACTATCTGGCCCTTTGCACCAAACCTGCAGTATGCTTTGAGAAGTTTAGACTTTACCTTGTTAGGGGCAATTGTTGCAAGTATATAAGTAGAGAAAGGATAGAGTCAGCTGCAGGTTTTAGAAGGGAAGATCAAAGGACAGATAGGATTGGGGTGGGATTGGGCGAAGCACGAAAACACAGGAAGAAGCCAGTTAAGAGTAAAACACAGGAAGAAGCCAGTTGAGAGGCCTTTGCTGTGATCCAAAGAATGGCTTTGGAGAACATCAAGGAGGATGGATGCCACAGCATGGGTGGTACTAAGTACAGGATAAATGTGGGAGAGAAGAGAAGGGAAAAGGAGAGTGAGTCTGAATTTGTTGTAGATGTTCCTTTGGGGTAGCTTCAAAGATAGCGTGTTTTAGACTAGCCGAACTTGTAGATCATTCAAAATGCAGATGTCTAGTAGGGAGTGACAGTTGTGGCCAATGGGGGAGATTAGCTTGCCCAGGGAATGTGAAGTATTCTTCTGCTTGTTGTTTTGTCTGATTTTTTGTTTTTCTCATTTCTGACTACATTGTTTTTTAATAATTGAGGTTTCCAAAGCCAGTGAAGGAAGGGGGAGATCAGGAGGGAACAGTTTCCTTACATCTTCATTATGGATTAAAGTGAGAATGTTCTTGATTTCACATCAATTACTAATAAACTTTTGGAACACTAGCCATTGAAAAGTTGGGGACTACCCGAATTATGTTTTGGCATAGTTGTAGAGAGGATATCACTGTTCACAATGAAAATGTTTATTAATGCCATGTAAAAATTAATATACTCATTAAAATGGGAATTAAAAAAAACCACCCTCTTGAACCCATCAGGAGGATCATAGCGCTTTTTAAAGTCTGTGTATACAACTCACACATTAGACCATTTGTCACTGAGCCAACAAAATGACAGCTTTTTCGCTAGTGGGATGAAAAAACTCACACTAGAAAATATGTTCTACAAGCAACTTTCTTAAGGTAATGGCAAGGGGATGTGTCACTGCAAGAAGGAAGGGAAGAACATTCAAAATCTCCTTCTCCACCCCCAAGGCTTTTGAAGAAATGATTGCCTTTAATTTACTCTTGGACATATATTGGACACATTTTAGATACAAAAGTCTACTCTTTGGCATCTTAAGGGCAGTGTTTTGTTTCCATTTTCTCCCTCATTTCTCCATAACTTTCTTTTTCTTTTCTTTTTTTTTTTTTTTTTTAAGATTTGTTTATTTTGAGGGTTAGGAGGGTCAGAGAGAGAGGGGGAGGGAATCCCAAACAGACTCCACATTCAGTGCTGGAGCCCAACTTGGGGCTTGATCTCACCACCCTGAGAACACGACTTGAGCTGAAACTGAGAGGTGGATGCCTAGCCGACTGCACCACCCAGGTGCCCCCGTAACCATTTGATTCTAAATACCACATTTGCCTTAACAGGAAAGTGACCTTTTCCGGTAGTTGACAGATATTTCTAGAACTATGTGTAAGTGTCACTAGGATGACACTGGCCCAGTCAACGCTCCATTTTTCTCTTGCAATTTGTAATTCTCCTTTCTCTTTTCTCCATTCTCTTCTTTGTGTGGCCCCTTGTCTGCTATGTCTCTATTTGTTAGCACCTCATTAAGAGAGGGGTGGGCAATGGAGAGAGAGCATATGAACTCAGATCTTTTAACTTGCAGAAAAATATTTCAGAGAGGACATCTGAAGAGAGGAAAAGGAAAGCCTTCAAGCTTTTTTGTTTATGAAAAGTGGCATCTCACACTAAATAACTGTCTTTAACCTCACCTGGGTGGCTCAGTCAGTTAAGCATCTGCCATCAGCTCAGGTCACATTCCCATGGTCCTGGGATCAAACCCTACACCCAGCTCCCTGCTCAGTGAGGAACCTGCTTCTCCCTCTTCCTCTGATCCTCCTCCCAGCTTGTGCTGTCTCAAATAAATAAATAAAATCTTAAAAAAAAAAGTAACTGTCTTTGAAGGCTAATATCTCCAGCCAGTCTTGCAATTGAATTTGGGGAAGTCACAGGCTGAGGAACTTTAGAGAATGAACCCTTGCATTTAAAGCACTAGGATTTGAAAAGCTGAATGCAATTAATGCAAGTCAATATTTTAAGTAACGCAACTGTAAGGAAGGGAGAAATTTCCTTCTTTCCCCCTACACTGCTTCTAGCTGGTTTAGGAATTAAGTTCATATGAGACAGATGAACAGGAGGAGAAAAAAACAGTTTTATTACATATGCATGGAGGTCCGATAATGAAATTGAGACCCTAAAGAAATGACCAAGGCACATAGTTTTGATACGTTTTAGACAGAGACAATAATTTGTGAGTAACTGATAGGATAAAGCTTTAGTTAGTAAGGGAGCTTTAGTGAGTAAGGAATTCTAAGCAGAATTTTGGCTGAGGTAGTAGATTAGGAGAAAAAATAAGATTTATTTCTCCAGTCATCTTGGTTTTAAAGGTTCCTATCTCTGGTGATAAGGATGTCTTCTTACTTCTTAGTACAGGGAGGGTATTTTTCACACAGGGAAAGTTATTTCCTGCTTTCAGGGGGACAGAGGAGGGTCTGGGCGTTCTTGCATCCGTTGTTCCCCGGGGTAGCTTCAATGCAAGATAATCAATATGCCATTGCAGTACATTTGGGGGCAGCCTGCTCTGGGCCCCTACATAACCTATACCAGAATTGCTTGTTCTTCCATTAAAACATGTACATAGAAGGCTTTTTTAATTGGAAAGCACATACAGGTGTAATGTAAGTTCAAAACAGGTTTAGGGCCAGGCTTATATGGACCTGAGTTAGCTGCTTGGTAATCAACACTGTTGTCATTCTACAGAATCCGGGGGGGCTTTTGCGTGAAGTGCTTGACCTTGTTCCTCTGTCAGATTTAAATAATAAAAATGAGGCTGAAAAATTATGTCCTCTTGAATATTGTGTTGGGTCAGTCCCTAGGCCTTCCTCTACTTCCCTTGGGATCCTGGCAGGAAACATGTGGAGAGGGAGCGGATAAACAGGTTCCAGTTCCCAGTAGCAACACGTTGGAAAAATTTTCCACCTCTTAGTATGCCCTTGTCTCCTTTCAAGAGTGCGGTTTGGGGGCGCCTAGGTGGCTCAGTTGGTTGGACGACTGCCTTCGGCTCAGGTCATGATCCTGGAGTCCCGGATCGAGTCCCACATCGGGCTCCCAGCTCCATGGGGAGTCTGCTTCTCTCTCTGACCTTCTCCTCGCTCATGTTCTCTCTCACTGTCTCTCTCTCAAATAAATAAATAAAATCTTTAAAAAAAAAAATCTGTTTAAGAGTGCGGTTTGAAACAGTGTTTCTCTCGTCTTGTTTTTAAAGCCTTTTTTCTCAGGCGCTTATGTTCTGGTACAGTGTTGAGAATGCCTGGTTTGCGCTTTATACCATCACGTGACGCCGCCTCTCCTTCAGCCTTGAGGCTCTTTAAAACAAAATGACAAAATTTAGTTACTGGAATTCTAGCAAGGGTGGGGGTGGGGTGGGAAGCAAGGGTTGCGCAGGGCAACGGACTACAACTCCCAGAAGACCTCGCGCGGCCACCCTTCCCCCACCGCAACACGCCCCACTCTGAGCCTTGCGCTTGCGCGAAAGACCCTGCGCTGAGAGGAGGGGCGGGGACGGGACAACGCGCCTGGAAGGGGAGGAGGAAAAAAGAAACCATAGATTTTCACCTGGGCCTAGAAGGTCTCTGAAAGTAGTGGGGAGAGGAGGGTGGGCAGGGACCACCTTCAGAACTGGCCGCCGGCGGTATCATGGCGACCCGGAACCCCCCTCCCCAAGGTGAGCGGCCGGGGCCCGAAGTAGTATCTAAGACGCGGCTCACATCTCTCGACCTTGCTCCCGAGGGCGCCTCTTCTTCCCCCTGCCGTAGGGCTCCTGGGGCTCTGTGTTTTGGAGGCACCCCTTTGGAGCTAGACCCCCTCCCCTCAAGGCAGAACTCAGGCGGAGAGCGACCCCCGTCCCCAACACAGCCCCTCCTCCTGCCTTAACTTCACCTCTGGTTCTCATTTCCATCATCAAACGTGCTTTTTAGATGAATTACTGAAGTAATTTCATCTTGTCAAGCCCCTAACCGGTTCAGCCAGGGGAGGACCCCCCCACCCCCCGCCCAGTTTCTCCCACTGATGAAATGGATCTAATTCTGGCCCTGACCCTACTGAGATTTGGGGGTGACGCCTCATGCTGTGAAACTCTGACCTGATCTTAATGCCATTTGGGGAGGCGACCCCTCACCTCTGTGTAACTGATGTGGCTCTGGCTCCGACCCCTAAGCCAGTTCCTGGTCCTTTGGAAGGGAGCTGCTAGGTCCCTTTACTCTTGAGGCCCTAGTCTCAGGGATTGGGTTCAACAAACTACTGTTTCCAGCTGGGCATTTTTACTGTGGGCCAAAATAGTTAATAACAGATTTAAAAATGTACAGGATGTTTCTGACTTTTGTTTGACTCAATTTATTTTTTTCGTTTTGTATTTTGAAGAGTATGAAAGCGATGACGAGTCTTACGAAGTGTTGGATTTAACTGAGTATGCAAGAAGACACCATTGGTGGAATCGAGTGTTTGGCCACAGTTCCGGACCTATGGTTGAAAAATACTCGGTAGCCACCCAGATTGTAATGGGTGGAGTGACTGGCTGGTGAGAACAACATCTTTTTCATTAAATTTCATTGGCAGCCTCACTGCTGCCCTTTTGTAAACAGGCCAGTTAACTGTGACATTCGGTGGCTTTATACTGTTAATCCCTGAAGAGCTCTACCTTGAGGCTTTTTCTCTGTGATATGATGGCTGTGATGTACACTCTGGGGCTCAGAGGTTTTGGTGATCGGCTTCCCCATGCCCACCCCTTGTTCCCCTGTTCCCTCCTCTCCCTTCCTTTGTTTTTTTTCTTCATTTTCCACCTTCTCACATTGAGCAAACATAGTGTATCTGATTCAGTGATAGTGGGTAGAAAGGAAGAAACATACAAGGGTTAATTAATTGTATGTAAATAATGTTTACTTGTTCAGTGTTAACAACTGGAAAAACCTTTGAGGACTCTCACAGTAGAACTGGTCTCCAGGATTATCAGCCCTGTAGAGAGCCATGTAAAATTCTCAGTGAAATTATGAATCCGATGGTTCTGTTGATTTTTGTGGACTAATTTGGATTATTATATTTGAAGAAGTGTTGGAATTAAACAGGGTCTTTGTTGGAGTTAAAGGACTGATTGCTCACTCTGTAATAATATTGTGGAATGCATTAAGGAGGAACAGTTAATAAGCATTAACCTAACTAACCAGTTAATGTTTTAGGCTGCATGATTACCTAATTGATACTATAGATCAAGTTGTTTTTCTTGGAATAAAAGATTAGCCAAATAACAAAGTGTGACCCTTTATTTTGAAAATGTTCACAACCGTAGAGAATTTCTGTGTTAGTGGAGGTGCTCAGCTTATGACTAACCCTTTTTTTCTTAGCTTCTAGGTTAAATTTATCTTCTGTTAAATATTTACATATTTAAACTTGATAGGTGTTAAATTTTTTGATTTGTGTTTTGCGTGTATCTTGGAACAATGGCTCACTCCTTTTTGCCTTTTCGTGACTGCGATTTTATGGTAGAAACCTGCATTGTGAAGATCGTGTGATGCAGAGCTGCAGTATTTCTTCATGATGTGTCCTTATTAATGCTGTTTATGGAAAGCCCTGCAGTTAGAAGCGAGATGCCTAGTCGGGGCATGCTTATTCAGTTGATCCTCTGCAAATAGGTTGTACCTTGACCTCCCGTAATAGAGAATCTGGTGCTCTATGCAGATAAGCTCACAATTTGGTGCCATGGGGGATTGGTTACTGTGAGTTTGAGCCTAAAGCCCCCGTCATAAGAGAGACTAAAAAAATAATCAAGCAGTAGAATTATCACATCATTGTGTGCTTTCTCCTTATAGTCCAGACTCGGTGAGAAGCCCCATAACTGGCACAAGTTTGCTTGGAAAGCCTAGAGACAGAGCAGGGGGAGTTAGCTTTATTTTAGTGGCTCATGCCATCAAGGAAAGGGATAGACATGCTTGTGAGACATGGTTCCTGGGATATACTTGTGACTTGGCTGCTGCCTGCCTCTGCTCCCTTATCAGAGCCTGTTTTGCTGACTCCCCTACTGAGGGAGAGGGTCTCTGTAGTGATACATATGTTTGGGTTATAGCAAGGTGTCGACCCAGGAACTGAGTAATAGGACTCTAATATTACATAGGTGGTTTTTTGCAATGACATTAGATTCAGTGTAGTAAATTTTTGCCAATATCTCAAGGTATAAAACCGATGTGCTGTTGTGGCATACGTTAAGGAGGAATGGGCATTAGTTTTAACATTTCAGACCAATTCAGGCCATGCATGGGAGGCTAAGGAGGTTATATGCAGCTGTAGGTAGTTACAGGTTTTTGATGATAATCAGAAATACGAGGATGGATGATTGCAAGGAGAGGCGGGAGGTGTGAAGACTACCTAGAGGGCCCTTAGTATCGTTTGGAAGCAAGGTAATGATGTCCTTGAGAATGGAAAGAAGACAGAGTCAAATAATGTTCCGGGAAGAGTACATAGAATCGGCAGTCTGTTGGACCCTGAAGGTGATGAAGGAGGCAGAATCTAAGATGAACAGGAAAGGCAGACCTAGAGAATGGTGTTCTCATTTACAGATTGGGACCTTAGCAACAGTTGATTTGCTTGGAAAGATGATTCTGGCTTTGGAACATTTTGTTTGTCATTCTGTGTGCTGGAGAAGCCCATAGAAATGTAAATTTTCCATTTATGAAGGTGTACTCATTGCTTTGGGCTATTGTAACAAAGTACCACAGCTAGATGGCTTAAAACAAAAGAAATTTATTCTCATAGGTCTGGAGGCCAGCAGTCTGAAAGGTGTCAGTCAGGTTTGTTCCTGCTCAGAGGGAAAATCTGCTGTGTGCTTCTCTCCTAGCTTCTGTTGCTTGCCAGCAATCCCTGGCATTCCTTGGCTTGTAGACATATCACTCCAAGCTCTTCCAGTGCCATCGCATGGCTGTTTTCCCTCTGAGTGTCTCTATGACATGTTGGATTAAGTCATACTGGGTTTAGGGCCTACCCTATTACAGTATGGCCTCATCCTAACTAATTACATCCTCAGTGACCCTTTTCCAAATAAGGTCATATTCTGAGATTCTGGGAAGAACATGGATTAGAGGTGGGTCGTGGGTCGTGGGCCCTGTTCAATCCAGTACAGAAGGCTAGAGTTAGAGATCAGGATTCTTTTGCACAGTATGGCTATGGAATACTGAAGGGAATATGAGCTCACCAAAGGAGAGAATCCCAAAAGAAGTGTGGAGTGACATTCTTACAGAAGAGGTGAAACAAATGGATTTAATATAGAGATAGATAGACATAGATAGAGATGTAGGTAAGGAAGCCATGAAATGTGGGCTTAAGTCATGAAGGTGGAACTTGAGCTGGAACTCAAAGGGTAAAAAGCTTTAGATGAGCAGAGCTGGGTAGAAACCCCTAGAAGCGAGGAGATTAATAGCTTGAGCAGTGGTGATAATCCATTTGGAAACTAATGGGATTAGAGCAGAAAGTTTGGGTAGAGTGGGGGTTGGCCAGGTGTATGGAACATCTTGATTGCATTAAAAAAGAAAAATCAGGGGCGCCTGGGTGGCTCAGTCGGTTAACCATCTGCCTTCTGGTCAGGTCATGGTCTCAGGGTCCTGGGATCGAGCCCCACATTGGGCTTCCTGCTCAGCAAGGAATCTGCTTCTCCCTCTCCCTCTTTCCCTCTGCTCATGCGCGCTCTCTCTCTCTCTCAAAAGTAAATAAAATCTATAAAACAAAACAAAACAAAATCACTTTTATTATGGGGAATTTCAACTTAGACAAGTATCGGAGGAGGAGTATAATGAGGTCCTGAGTACTCAACATTGTTTCAGGAGCCACTCTTTTTTTCCTATAAATTCCCCTCCTCTTCTGTCCATCCCTCATTTTTAAGCATATCACAGTTTAGATTGTGCAATTTTTTTTTTTTAAGATTTTGTTTAGTTATTTTGACAGAGAGGGTGAGATACCAGAGAGCACAAGCAGGGGGAAACCACAGAGGGAGAGGGAGTGGGAGAAGCAGGCTTCCCACTGAGGGCTGACCCCAGTGTGGGGCTCCATCCCAGGACCCTGGAATCATGACCTGAGCTGAAGGCAGATGTTTAACTGACTGAGCCACCCAGGGGCCCCTAGACTGTGCACTTTTGACTTGCCTGTAGAACAAGGGAAGCACTGAGGGTTTCTGAGCAGATAAGGGATATGATCCAAAGAAATGGGAAGACAGTAAGAACTAAGATTTGTTAGCAAAGCAATAAAAGGAGCAGAGGGAGAGAGTTGAGTACATCATTGGTTGTTCTCATCTTCGTCACTTCTTTCGTTAAAGGTGTGCGGGATTTTTGTTCCAGAAAGTTGGAAAGCTTGCAGCAACTGCAGTAGGTGGTGGCTTTCTTCTTCTTCAGGTATGTTCAAGCCTTAGGTCTTTGCCTCTACTTATATATGTAGCCCCTAGGAACTGAGAAAGTCAAGTTTAGCCATTTCATTCCCATCCATTTTAATAGAAGATGGACTTTTTCTCTTAGGTATCAGTTTATGGGAAACCTAAGGTGAGTTTTGAAAGCTGGTATCAGTCATGAAAGACTACAATTTTAAATACTTCTACATTCAACAAGCATAGTTTGATACCAGCTAAAAAAATCCTAGTTAAAAAGACAACTATAGAAGTTTGAGGCCTCGTTTTTTTTATTACAGACCCAAATTTCCCTTAAAACATCTTTTCAGCAAAATAAACATTTCAGCCATAATATAACCTTTTCATCCTGACTATTTTAAACATATATTTAAAATCCACACAGAGTATTTAAAATTCAAAAGATCTCTTTCTTTACCCCATTTCTTAGCCATGCAGTTTTCCTTCTCAGAGGAAATTGCTGTTAGCAATTTTTAACATGTTTTTTTAAACTAGGGAACTATAATAATATAGAAAGTGGAAAATTGGGTTTAAAAATCATTCATAATCCTATTTCTGAGGCAAGGGGATTTGAAATTTTAGTTTTGTTCATGTTCCTCTAAGTATAAGGATTAAAAACGCTTTGCGGTTAGAGGATGTTTATCAGGATACTGTCTGGCATTCGTGTCTGTTTGGCATATATTTTTCCAAAAATATCGTTCCCTTAAGATCAAATATAGTAAATCCCAAAATTGAAAATCCCTGGGAATGAATGTTAGCAATAATTTTAAAGATACAGAGAACTGTCACTCCTACCAGATGTTTAAAATGATTGATGTTCATAGCAGCTAAAATTTAACTTCAACACCAAAGCCATTGATCATATAATAACCAGTGTCATTGCCTGAAGTACAAAGGGATTGGATTCGTATGTGTTAAAAACAGATTTTGAGTTGTTTACTAAAAAGTTTTTTTAAAAAAATTTTTTCTTTCACTGGCATTATTAAGAGTAATTGCTTGTTCCTTGTGGTAAGAGATAAAAGGGAATATGGTTAATATCTAAATTTAGGCCTTTGGATGAACATGCCAGCATTTGTACAGAAGACAATTTAAGCAGATTTTGACTTGTGTTTATATAGAATCAAGAACATGTTTAATTCTATAGCTATTTTGAAAACTCAGTTGTCATTTTTCTTTAGTCAGAAAGGGTACTGGATTGAAACAGAGTTTCTGAAAATGTTCATAGAATAAAGAGAATTAATTTCAGCCCATTCTGTTAGTTTCGCAGAATTCCTTTTCAGTCCACTCAGTACACACCATTCAAATCCATGTTTTCCATTGCCTCCTTTTACTTCTTGTGCCTAGTCTGCATATTCTTTGAAGTCACTAAGCAGAAGAATATGGGACCTGTCTGCATCAAACCAGCTTTCCCCCAAATATAACTCACTTTCAAACTTAGAAGGAAACTAAAAGAGGAAATAAGAGTAACATGTGCAAGTTAATTGCCCCTACGCTTTTTAGGCCCAC
Source organism: Neogale vison (assembly GCF_020171115.1). Lineage (NCBI taxonomy): Eukaryota > Metazoa > Chordata > Mammalia > Carnivora > Mustelidae > Neogale > Neogale vison. Next base: position 92,681,057 of record NC_058105.1, read on the forward strand.
TTCCATATTTGTGTTACCTTTACTTACACTTTAAGATAAAAATTTATTTACTTAGAACTTAAAGCTTTTCCAGTGCATATTTTACACTGCCATCCTAAAATAGACAATGGTATGTAAGTCCTTTAAATTTAGTTTTAATGTTTTTGGAATTGTATATGCCCCTAGTTCAAAGGGTCAAATACATGTACAAGGCTTGTTACAGATTAGAGGAATCCTCTGCCTCCCTCACTACCCATCTTTCCCATTTTTCCCTCCCTTGAGGCAACTACATGAACTCTTAGCTGATTCTTAAGGTATTTCTTTCCTTTTTCCTAAACAAGTTAATTGAATACTTCTTGATCTTTCAGTTTGAGGTATTAACTACTGGCTTCCTGTTACAGAATGTGAGACTTTAACTCATTTATTGGATTTTCCTTGCCCACCCCCGCCCCACCATCTCACACACTAGCATGCTTTATGTTCCTCTGTGCCACACCCATCCCCCTCCCCCAAAGTCATCTGAGTATTGTTATTTCATAATTGTGTTAGATTATTACCTGGAGTTCACTGAGCTTGAATCTGTAAGTTTATGTGTTTAACCATGTTTGGGAAGGTTTTGACCATTATTTCTTTTTCTTTCTTTCTTTATTTTTTTTTGAGATTTTGTTTTATGTTTTTGTCTGTCAAAGAGAGAGAGTGAGAGGGGGTAGCGACAGCCAGAGGGAGAAGCAGGCAGTGCCGGGCTCAGTCCCAGGACTGATAAGGGAGCAGTCCTGAGTTGAAGGCAGACGCTTAGCTAACTGGGGCGCCTCTTAGCTAACTGAGCCACCCAGGCGCCCCATTGACCATTATTTAGAGATTTGTTTCCTCCTATTCCTTCTCTCTTCTCTTTCTGAACATGACTCTGAGTACATGCATGATAGGCTTTTTGATAATGTCCTGAGGTCCATTTATTTTTTCAATCGTTTTTTTCAAATTGTAGAATTTCTAGTGTCTAACTTCAAGTTCACACTCTTTTTTCTGTCATCTGCCTTCTGCCATTAAGCCTTTTCAAGAATTTTCTTTCAGATACTGTATTTTCCAATGCTAGAATTTTCATTTGGTTCTTTTTAAATTTTCTATATCTCTGGTGAGATTACTTTTCATTGATTACAGGCATAGTTATTATTGAGCGTAGTTCCAACAGCAGTTTTAAAGTCCTGATAATTCCACTAACTGGGTCATCTTAAGGTTGGCATCTGTTGATTTTCTTTTGAGACTAGGCCACATTTTCCTGTTTTATCCTACATCAAATAAGTTTGGATTTTATCCTGGGCATTGGGAATGTTAAGTTGTAGAAACTCTGGATTCTATTTTATTCCTCTGAAGAGTGTTGATATGTTGATTTTAGTAGGCAGTTAGCTTGGTTAGACTCAAACTGTAAGCTCTTTTTCACCTGTGGTGGGTAGCGGCTCAAATCTCAGTTCAGTTCTTTAGCTTTGGCCAGAATGTGTGGCTCTGCCCCATGAATGTGTGCTTTAGGACTTGGGTAGAGTTTACACATAGAATTTGGAGCTTCCCCTATCTAGCTCTCTCATTTCTGATAGCTGTTATTGTTGTGGACTCTGTCATTTGGTTCTTTGGGCCAGAGAGATGGAACGTTTCCTCTTTAAATTTTACCTACCCAGCAAGTGCATCCTGCCCTCAGGATAAAACCAGAAAAATGGGTACCTCACCTTACCTTGTTCCTTTCCTGTAAGTTTCAACTCCCCTTGAATGCTTGCTTTTATTAATTCTGGAGCTCTTGTATTTTAACTGCCATATACGGGAGGGTCGCTGAGGTTCACCATCATCTCCATGCCTGTGACTCAAATTACTCTGTCAGGGACTGCCAGGAAAAGCTTTCACTTGAATTTGATTTGATCACCACTCTTTTTTGCTAAGGCTGCAGTTTGAAGTGATAATAGGTGAATAAATACAGGAAGGAATGCAGATAAAGACATTCCTCTGTGGAGTCTGTAATCATAGTGAAAATGGAACTTAAAATTCCCAGTCAACCTACTTCTATAAAATCAGATGGTTTTATTATTGGAAGTATTTTTATTTGTGGTTTAAAGTCAAGGGATGCCTTACAAAATTACCCCCCCAAAAAGCATAACCTTGATAGAAGTGATTTATAATGGTGTTCATGGCTTAATAGTCTACTACTAATGTGATTCTTTACTTTTTGATTTTATTATTAGGAGAGACTAATTTATGGTACTGGCTTACACACTATGCTTTTGTTCCTGTTCAGATTTTGTAGTGTCTCATAATACCATATGAGGGGTTTTCTTATAGTTAATTAGCATTTAGTTCTAGTTTTATTAAAAGGACTTATGGTAGGAAACTTGTGTAGAGCATGTCTTTTGTATTCTATTTTCAAAAGCGATTACCAGAAAGTATTCTTTTTTTTTTTTTTAAAGATTTTATTTATTTGACGGCGAGAGATCACAAGTAGGCAGAGAGGCAGGTGGAGAGAGAGGGAAGCAGGGTCCCTGCTGAGCAGAGAGCCCGATGTGGGGCTTGCTCCCAGGACCCTGAGATCATGACCAGAGCTGAAGGCAGAGGCTCTAACCCACTGAGCCACCCAGGCGCCCCACCAGAAAGTATTCTTTTTTTTTTTTTTAATTTTTTTTTTTAAGATTTTATTTATTTATTTGACAGAGAGAAATCACAAGTAGACAGAGAGGCAGGCAGAGAGAGAGAGAGGGAAGCAGGCTCCCTGCTGAGCAGAGAGCCCGGATGCGGGACTCGATCCCAGGACCCCGAGATCATGACCTGAGCCGAAGGCAGCGGCTTAACCCACTGAGCCACCCAGGCGCCCCGAAAGTATTCTTAAGTCAAGAGTCAAGAGTTAGTAAAGAGCCCTTTATCAGGCTACTTTAGATTTCTTTAGTGACCTAATACCTGATTGGCTTCTGATTCCTTGTAATTAAACATCTGTTTAATTAAAAGGTACTTGTTAATTAGCTGTATAATTTGGATTGTCTCTTTGTCTTTTCAGCTAATTGCCAAATTCCAAAAGTTATGATAATATTATAGTACAGTTGTAATACAGTTTTTGGAATCTTTTCCCATCATGTACTGTATGTTTCCTAACATAGTGTTCATCACATCTAAGTAATTAATTTTGTTTGATATCTTTTTTCCCCCTTATGGATACAGAGTTCTCTGAAAGTGGGGACTTCTATCTCCCTCGTTACTGGCTATAGTTTGGGAGGCTAAAATACTGCCTGCCACAGAGTAGGCACTCGGTATTTGTTAAATGAATAAATTGTGATAGCTTATCTCTAAGCTTCATAGATTTCTTGAAATCTAGATGTCCATATATTTCTCTGTAATAGATTTGTTAACAATCTAGTTGGTTTAGAATTAACCATTTTTACTGTATTTTTGCAGATTGCCAGTCACAGTGGCTATGTGCAGATTGACTGGAAGAGAGTTGAAAAAGATGTAAACAAAGCGAAAAGACAGATTAAGAAGCGAGCAAATAAGGCAGCACCTGAAATCAACAATATAATTGAAGAAGTAAGACAGTGTACATTTTAACTCCTTCTTTTTCTTTTTTTCCTTTCTCTCTTTCTTTCTTTCTTTTTTAAATGAGTAATCTCTGTGTCCAGCCTGGGACTTGAACTCGTGACCCTGAGATCAAGAGTCCCGTGCTTTACCGACTGAGCCCGCCAGGCACTCCTGGCTCCTTTTTTTCTATATGGGTTCCACGTTACAGAAAATGTGATTAGTGATCATCTTCTTCTAAAAAGTAAGTGTTTTGGTCATGTGTAGAGTGTTAAATAAAATTTGGGATCAAGCCACTATTTATTTAAATCAGTCATCATTGGAGTCAAAGAGCAAGCTCAGTCAGAAGAGCACATGACTCTTGACCTTGGGGTTGTGAATTCGAGCCCCACATTGGGTGTAGAGATGACTTTAAAAAAAAAAAAAAAGGTCCTTTTTTTTTTTTTTTTTTTAAAGTGGTTAAGAGTTTCCCCTGCTAATCTCCCACCTACTTTGATCTGCATGTAAAAGCTGATAACATTATTCTTCCAGGTTCCCTCTGCTTTTACAAATGTGTGCCTGTGTAGACAAAGTGTGGTAAAACTAAAACTAACTATTTTTTTCGTGAGGTGGGATATTTTGAAAATGTGTATATTTTATTAATTTAGTTTTATTAATGTTTTAATGTATATTTTGATTCTTATCCTCTGTTTAGAATTGAATTGCATACTCCTTGCCTTTGTTTTATGTTCTTTTAATACCCCCAACTTTTAATTTTGAAAAATTTCAGACCATTTGAAAAATTGAAGGATAAATACAGTGAATACCAAATACCCTTTACCTATTTACCTGTTTTACATTTTCCTTCTCTGTGTGTGTATGTACATGTGATTTATACTTTCTTTTTCCTATTCATTTAAGACATCCTTACTTTTCACTCTAAAATACTTCAGCATATATCTTCTAAGAGTACAGATACTCTCCTGTACAACTACAGTTACTCTTATGAATCCCTCAAATTAGCATGATGCAATAATATTTCCTAATTAAATTAAAATTTAATATTAAACAGTTAATATTAAATTTTTTCCACAAAATGTCTTTTATACATTTTCCCCCAATCAGGAATTATATATTGGGGTGTCTGGCTGACTCAGTCAGTGGAGCATGTGATTCTTGACCTGGGGGTTGTGAGTTCAAACCCCACATTGGATGTAGAGATTATATAAGAATAAAATCTTTAAAAAAACAGTCAGAAAGAATTATATATTGCAGTTGGTTATCATGTCTCTGAAGTCTCCTTTAGTCTCTAGCAGCTGTCGTCTGTGTTTGTGTTTATTTTTGTCCTGCCCCCCGCCCTTCATGATATTGACAGTTTTGAAGCACCTACGGAGAATATCCCACAGTCTGGCTTTGTTTGATTGCTTTTTCATGGTTTCATTTGGGGTAAGCATTTTATCAAGGTGATTTTATTTGATCTGTACATTTTTTCTTGCTGGCCAAGTGGACTGTTAACAAAGATCATTGTACCTGCTGTGGGAATTTACTAAATCTGTGCTAATAACTTGCTAAATGGACCATTTATGTCTGCCCTAGAGCTTCTTGTTACCTGTGAGATTTTTTGCCACCGATATATATCTGTTATCTCAGTAGCTAAGAAGCTTACTCAATCTGGCTGGGGCTCTGCTCCTTCAGATTGTAATGGACAGCCTTGGCATCTGTGTGGTAGTCAGAACCTGCGGTAGTAGGTATATGAGAATCTTTGCCAAATATTTATTGAATTGGGGAAAACAGCTGTGAAAATGTTACTTAGCTCCAGATTCAATAAGTAAGAGTGTTTTTCTTTAATTTGCATCATTTTTTTCTTTTTGTTATTATGGCAAAATACACATAACATAAAATTAACCATTTTAGATATTTTAAAAGGCAGAATTTAGTAGCATTAAGTACTGAATTCACACTTTCGTGCAACCATTACCACTGTCCACATTTAGAACTTTTTCATCATCCTGAACAGAAATTATAACCATTAAGCACACATTCCCACAATTGACCCCTCTCCCGAGCCCTTGGTACTCTCTGTCCTACTTTCTGTCTTGATGAATTTCACTATTCATGTCAGTGGAATCGTACAATGTTTTCTGTCTTATTTTACTTAGCATAGCATTTTCAAGGTTCGTCCATGTTGTAGCACAATTAAGAGTATTTTTGTTCAAACTTCTGTTTCAGGCAACAGAATTTATCAAACAGAACATTGTGATATCCAGTGGATTTGTGGGAGGCTTTTTGCTAGGCCTTGCATCTTAAAGATATGAATATTCTGTCACAGTGGAGTCACCTCTAAGAAGAGAAATGTGGCAACAAGGTGGCTTCTTGACATTACTCACCACCAGATTCTCCAGGGCAGCAAGAAACAACTAGGTGGGCAATACCAAACTCACAGCTTAGTGTTTTGCCATTGAAGTTTGGCAGACTAGCATTTGCTGTAAAAACAACCTATTCGGTATATGTACAATAGTATTCCTGAGCAAAAACATGTCTTTCATTTATTTTTTTAAAATTTGCATTTGTTTTAAAATCAGCCTATAAAATACCACCATTGGATGTAGAGGGAAAAAAATATATAGAGGGAAAAAATGTGTTGGATATATTCCCCAGCGAAATACTATCCTTGTTTTATTTAAATAAGATGTTCTTCATCTTGCTTTATAGTATAGTGCCAGTAATTAAAGATTTGTATTATAGCTTCAACATTGCGGTTGGCTTTTTTTTTTAAAGATTTGTTTGCAGTAAACTGAAGAACTGTAATACCCTTTTGTGGAAGGATTTAGAAGTTAATAGAATTATTAAAGATATTAAACAGATTTAATGCCAGTTTTTAGGTGGTTGTTTTCTGCAGTTCTTACTTTGCTTCTGTAAGTATAGTAAACAGGTTGCAGGAAGGCTCTTCTAAGGAAATACTCATGCCTAAAGCGCTCTCTCTCTCTCTCTCTCTCTCTTTTTCTTTAAATGCCTGTAGTTGCAAAAATTTCTTGTTATATAAGCTTCTTTAATTAATTTATTTATCCTGGCAGCCCGGGCAGAACTAATTATTTTGAGCATACATGTAGTTGGGTCACTGATTCATTTTATTAACCTTGAGTGAACCTCCTTTCTCATTTCTAAAATTCCTAATTGTTATTTTGGCCCCTTCTTCACAAAGAGGTAAAAATCACATTAAAATACTGGTAGTATGGTATGAATTTACTGTCTGAAAGACCGTGATTTTCTGTCATTATGAAATTGTACCTTAAAGACAATTGTCTCTCTGATCTAATCTGAGATGTGCTAAGGCTTTCCGGTTTGGGTAGCATTATGTTGAAGCCTAGGCCAGTTGACTTGTTTCTCTGGGCCACATTACACTCTCTCAGAGGCTCCTTTGCCCTGAGAAACTCTGTGTGATTCATTTTGTTCGTAGAATTCTGTGTTGAAATTGGAAAAAACGGCAGAACAACGTGCATTGGGGTCTTCAGATTGGAAAGACTGCAGGCCATCTCCTTTCTATAGGAAGCCCCCCTTGTAAATTTCATGTATTGGAAACATGAGGCAGTTCATACTTTCAGGATTGGTTACAATCTGTGTGCTTTCGTGATCATGACTCTTTAGAATTGAACATGGGGATTGATCTTCAGTTTCTTCCTTTACTCGGTGCCTCAGATACAGTGCTAACTAAAACTCCAGACTTTCTTAATACAAAGTGATTTTGCTTATAAATACTTGTTTTATCTTTGAGCTTTTCTCTATTTTGGCCTTGCCAAGCCTTCATTGCTGGGGAATTAGAAGGAAAAATACAGGAGATGAGGTGGAACCTTGGTCACACTTCAGTGTGCTGTATCCCCATGATTCTTTCATCTCCTCCAGTGAGGCAGGCTACTTGGGAAGTTCTAGTAGCCAGCTCAGTTTGCTCATTTTGGAAATATTTACAGTGTCTGCCCTGTGCTTGGTACACGAGGAAAGTGGGGACACAAAAACGTCTGCCCTCAAAGAGGGACTAAAATCGTCCTCTGTAATAGTTCCACGATAATATAGGAGAACCTGCCATATATGATTAGTGGCAAATAAGGGTGAGGAGTAACTACGTTTCAGAGTCCACACATGAATGAGAGCTGAAAAAGATGGTCCTTCCTTTTTACTTGTATATTTTGAAGTATCTGTTGATGTGTTTTGCAAATATTTGTATACAAATGTGCAATAATACCCAGGCTCTCCATACTGTTGTTTCTATGTCAGTGACCCTTATTCTGCCTCATGTCTGCACCATTTCCCCACAAGGTCATACACTACTTGAGGCAGTCATTTGTGTTAATCAATCTCTTAACTCATGATGCACGCTGTATAATGCTTTGCTCAAGGCTGATATTCAGTTAGTGTGAATGGGTGAATGAGTATGTGAAAATTATTATGCTAGAGTTGATGTCTACCTATGGGAAACTTATTCTGGGTAGTAGTCCAGTAAATCAGAGGCTCCATCAGAAACGACTTGGTGGGGCTTAGTTAGAATGAAAAACCATGGCCTGCCTTTGTCTAAAATGTGGCTTTTAAATAAATAAATAAATAAAAATGGGGATTTTTATGTTCGAGGGTATAATGTCTGCAAGATTTATTTAAACTTGAGTGTATGGAATACAGGTATTTTGTGACCTAGGCTTTAGAAGATATTTAAGGACGTTTTGACTGATCTCTATTTTTTACTCTTATAGAGCTCCCTCCCTCCTCTTCCCCCTCACAAAAAAGATGATTCTTAATGTGTTTCTTATTTCCAATACAATATAAATGAAATACGCTCATTATACAAAAATACATCCACATAAAGAATATATAGAATGTTTATAATATGATGTACTTAGAGATTACTGTTGTCCATATTTTAGTACGTAGCCTTTGGAGTCTTTTCTACAGGTGCATGAACACATCATATGTATTTTGTATAAAAGTTGAGCATAGTTTATGTACTGTTTTATAAATAGCTATTTTCAGTTACATATTATGAATACGAATATCTTTTTGTAACAGTAGGTACATTTATGATGACAGAAAGATATAACCACCTACCCTCATCCCTTTTTACAAAACAATTATTATTAGTTCTTTTTATTTACATTTTAATATATTTATACTTATATTATCTTTATTGTCCAAGTTTGGTTGGTATATATTGAATTGCCCACTCTGAAAGTTAAGGAATTCTGTGCACATCCACTTCCCTTTTTTAATGGCTAATATATTTTGTGTTTCTAGTAAATGCCTTTATTACTTTAAATATCATACTCTTTTCCTATCCTTATTTCCCACTTTAGATAATATTTGCTAACTCCCTGTAATTAAAGATGAGGAAAATGAACTTGTCTCTTTCCTGCTATCCTCAGGTCTCCTGAGTTTTGTCAGGTTATTATTACTTTTAATGGTACATTCAAATGACAATTCTGTACAATTATTAAGAGGAATTATAGAGCTGTATAAATTGATCTGGACAGATCCACACGTTAGTGACATAATCAGGTTGCAAACAGTGTGATCCCACTTTTTTAGAAAAACTATCTGTGAGCATTAAGTATGCACAAGGATGCTCATAGAGACCATCTCTGAAAGTGTGGTGTATGCATGGGATTTTCACGTTGTATTTTCCCACATCCTTATGTCATCTTAAGTCTCTGTAGTGAGTACATGTTAATTTGTAGTTAGTAAAAGGTTTACTTTAGATCTAGGAATAGGAATTCAATAGGTTATTGCTTTGTATTTTTAGGTTCTTGTTATTTTAAGGGACTCTTTTGTTTTGAACTTTTTTTTGCTTCATTCACTGAATTTATTTTTTTAAGTTTTTGTCTAAATGATGTGCATAATTCAAGACGTCAGATAGTATTTGGGTACAAATCAGGCTTCTAAAAAAGGGAGCGCTTCTCTGCTCTACCTTTTGCCGACGTTGTGGCTCTTTCCCCACAGAAGCTTCCAACTATAGGTTGTTTCTTGTGGTATTTACTACAAGCACATTTCTTAGACCTTGTGTTATGATAAATGACTTGACTTAGACGTCCTGTTATGGTAGATGTGGATTTAGTTCTAGAACACCTTCCTTTTTGCATCCTCGTAGGAGCAATTTATTACACGTCTACAAAGTTTTATACGTTGTAATGATGAATATTGTTTACTGTTAAATAAGGACACAACCTCCTATAGGTCCCTTTATATGGGTTCAGCTGGAATCTACCTTTGCCTGAACCTGCAAAGAGCCCTGGAGCTTGAAGGGCACTGTGACTGTGGCTGGCAGAAAATGGCCTCCCAGAGATATTCACGTCCGAATCCCCCTGACCCTGTGAGTACATTAGTTTCCATGGCAAAGGAGAATGAAGGTTGCACATGTAATCGAAGTTGCTAAATCAACCAGTCTCAAAGAGATTATTCCAGAGTATCCTGGGCCCAATGTAATCACAAGCGTTCTTGAGATAGGAAGAGGGAGGCAAAAGAAAGAGTCTGAAAAAGAGATGTGCCTATGAAAGAATGATTAGGTAGGTGCTGTGTTGTGGCTTTGAAGATGGAGGAAGGGAGCCACGAGCCAAGGAATACTGTTGGCTTCTTGAAGCTGGAAAAGGCAAGAACACACACTCTCCCCTATTGGCCCCAACAAGGAACATAGCCCTGCTGATATGATTTTAGTTTGGTGAGACCCATGTTGGACTTTTTACTTCCATACCTCTAAGAATAAATTTGTGTTGTTTCAAGCCACTGTGTTTGTGATCATTTGTTGCAGCAGTAGAAAACTAACACTGGTCCACTGAGTTGTCCTCCATTGTAGCAAGGGAGCTGGCTTTTTGTATCCCCATTATCAGTCAGATTACTGGTTGCAGTCTGCCCTTAGGGGTTGGGATGGGTAACCTCCCAGCCAGGGATGCTCTGTCTTAGTAAGAGCAATTCTCGGGAGAATAGTGCAGCTGTCCAGCCATCAGCAGCTAATACTATACCGCTGGGTAAATCTAAGCAAGTGTTACATGTGTAAACCAATAGTTATGTCTACTTGGGGACAAAAGGGCAATAAAATGAATGTAGAACTATAATATTTGGATTTGTAATGTCAAGTTCTTGTATTGCTCCAAAACTATTGATTAAGCTTATACTTTGTGCATATATATTAAAATTGTAAGAGCAATCCTTAGGGGTGCCTGGGTGGCTCAGTTAAATGTCCGCCTTTGGCTCTGGTTTTTGTCATCTCAGGGTCCTGGGATCAAGCCCTGCATCGGGCTCCCCACTCACCGGGGAGCCTGCTGCTTCCTCTCCCTCTGCCCTGCCCCACTTGTGCTTGCTCTCTCGCGACGTCTCTCAAATAAATAAAATCTTATGAAAGAGCAATCCATAAATGAACTGTTAGTTGTGAACAAATCACATTTCAAACATACCAATAAACAATCCAGTCTAAAGGCAGGAAAAGAAGAAGCATAGAGAAAACAAAGTAAAAAGGAAGCCTAAAAGAAGATGATAAAAGTAAATCCGAGTATATCAGTAATCATACTCCAAACGGAAAAAGGAACAGAATTCACAATGTGATTTTATATAAATATTCTATGTAGAGTCAAGCAGTGGGATTAGAGCCACAGAAAAGGAAACGTTTATAAAACGTCACTGTTCGGTAGAGAAGTCTCCAAACCTCAAGCTGTAATTAAGCCTCTTCATTTTCCTTCAAATCCTCCCGCCCCCAACCCAATCTGGGACAGACGCAGCACCTACTGTTTCTTAAATCTCATGTGTTCTTTCTTGGATTACTTATATTTTTGGCTGAACTATTTTCTTGACTAATTGTTACAGGTGTGGGAGGTAAACTTTCTGAGTTCTTGTGTGCTTAAAATATCTTTAGTTCTCATACACTTTGGGATTGATGATATTTTTCCCTTCGAATTCTGAAGACACTGCTCCATTGTATTCTACTGATGTTGCATGATGTCATTTGGCTTAGGAACCTTGCTGAGGAACCTTTTTTGTATTTTTTTTTTTCATTTGAAAGCTTTGTAGTTTTTTTTCTTGTAGTTTTGAAATTCCGTAAATTTGTCTGTAAATATGAGTTTTAAAATACGGAATTAGAGAGCCTTTAAAAAAATCCATGTTAGGGTCCTTTTGCTGTTTGCTGTCATTACAGAGAAGATACACATAGCTAACATTTAAAAACCAAGGCCAGGGCCTGGGTGGCTCAGTGGGTTAAGCTTCTGCCTTTGGCTCATGTCATGATCTCAGGGGCCTGGCATGGCCCCGTTTGGGGCTCTCTGCTCAGCAGGGAGCCTGCTTCCCCCTCTCTCTGCCTGCCTCTCTGCCTACTTGAGATCTTTCTCTCTGTCAAATAAGTAAAATCTTTTTTAAAAAATAAATAAAAAATAAAAACCAAGGCCAGTAGGAGGAGTCTAAACCCACTCCAGATTGTGAGATTGAGAGCCCCAAATAAGTGCTCAGTGAATGTGAGATCGAGGGGTTCAGAATCATGGAAATGAAACAATGTTTATCACCCACTATATTCAGCTTTCTTTAGATTCTTTCATTCTGAAGATTTGTCTTTTGCTTAAGCAAATTGTACTTTTTAAATTGACTTTATTTTTTAGAATAATTCGAGGTTTCTAGAAAAATCGGATAGAACAGAGTTCCCATGTGTCTCCCCCAGACCGCTACAGTTTTCCCTATTGTTAACATCTTACATTATTGTTGTACATTTGTGACAATTAATGAACCAATGCTGATACATTATTAACTTTATTCAAATTTAGTTTTTACCTAATATCCCCTCTTTTTTACCCCAGACCCTCTTCCAGGGTATCATGTGACATTTATTTATTTATTTTTTTAAAGATTTTATTTGGCAGACAGATCACAGGCAGGAAGAGAGGAGGAAGCAGGCTCCCCACTGAGCAGAGAGCCCGATGTGGGGCTCGATCCCAGGACCCTGGTATCATGATCCAAGCTGAAGACAGAGGCCCAACCCACTGAGCCACCCAGGCACCCCATCATGTAACATTTAGTTGTCCTGTTTTCCTTAAGCTTCTCTTGGCCTGACAGCTTTTCAGACTTGCCTTATTTTTGATGGTCAGGTACACTGTAGAATGCTCCTGTATTGAACCTCTTCTGGTGTGTTTTCATGATTGGACTGGAGTTACAGGCTTTGAGGAAGAAGATCACAGAGGTGAAGTGCCGTTTTCATCATGTCACCTCAAGGGTTCATACTTATCAACATGACAATCACTGCTGTTGGTGGCCCCAATCACCTGGCTGTTGGTCAGGTTTCTCCACTGTCAAGTTAACTTTCCATTACTGTGCTGTTGGAAAGGCAGTCACTGTGTTCAGCCCCATACGTAAAGAGGGGGGAATTAGTCTACCCTTCCTTTAGAGTGGCGAATCTACATAAATTATTTTAAATTCTGCACAGGAGGTAAGTGTTTTCTACCCCGTTTATTAATTTACTTGATCATTTGTATCAGTAAGGACTCATGGGGATTTATTTTATGCTTTGGGCTCTAATTCAATACTACTTTTATTTTGATCTAATTGTCCAGCTTTGTCCATTGGGAGCATTTTCCGAGGGCTCCTGTGTCCCTTTGACATACCTCTAACAGCGTGTTTTGCAAATTGTATTGTAATAATAATTTTGATTATTTCTTCCCTGAAGAATCTTGTGTATCTGCTGCTTCTGGAACATTGATTAATTAGGTGTTGGAGTTTCTAGATTTTTCCTTCATCACTTTTTAATATTTTCTGTTTATTTTTTACTTTATATACTAGAACAGCTCCTTAATTTAACTCCAGTTTGGTCTTTCAAGTTCATTATTTAGCTTGTTAATTAAAATATGGAGGTTAACAGTTAATGTTCACTCATTCATTTTCTAGGCATACTGTTTGTATCTCTGGTCATTCCTTTCTCATTGCAGTCTGTTTGTATTTCACTTTTTGTATTTTACTTTTCTGTTGTGGGGTTGGTTTTTTCCTCAAGGATCTGTCAGCTCTTGGGTTTCCATTTGTATTTATGAATAAAATGATTGCTTTGATTAATATAGATAGCTGGAGTGGATTTTCTTTGTAGCTCTACAGGTCTGCTTTAACAGGTTCAGTTCAAGAAGACAGGTTAGGGGTGGCTGGGTGGTACACTTGGTTAAGCTACCACCCCTTGGTTTTGGACCAGGTCCTGATCTCGGTGTTGTGAGGTCGAGCCCTGTGTCAGGCTCCATGCTTGGGATTCTCTGCCTCTGCCCCTCCCCCACTTGCTCTCTGTCTCTGTCAAATAAATAAATAATTTTTTTTTTTTTTTTTTAAAAAGGTTGTAGCTGTAGAAGACCTTCTTATATGTAGGCGGGGCACAGGGAGTAGTAGACAAGTGCAGTTCCATGGAGAACTTACTGGACAGCTGGAGGGATGGAGACAGCTAGAGGGATGATCTCTGTTTTCTGGTCCCTGCACTTGGCTTAGTGCCAATTCTATTTTCTCAGGCTTTCACCTCATTAGGGCCAGTTTCTTTAGAGAACATTCTTGGACGTTTCCGATCAGCAGTTCTATTCAGGTGAGGGGAGAAAAGGGCAAGGTGGAGAGAAAGGATCGTAATTGTTCCAACTCATGCCAATAAGTTTTGAAAATACATCACTCTGAGAGGGCATACTTCCCCACTCTCTTTTTTCTTGAGGCTGCTTTGGCAAGAAGCCTTCTGGTGACTTAATCTGTGGTTTCCTGTCCTCTGACTTCTCTTCTGATCCCCTCTGCTTTCAGATGTTTCACATTTCACATTTTTGGTCTGTGAATGGCACCTTTGTTTTCCAGCACTGTTAGGGTTCTTAAAAACTTTATTATGGAAATTACTAAACATATATAAGAGTAGAGGGAACGATATAACAAAATTTCATGTATCCATCACTCAGCTTCCATAGTTATCAACATGTGGCCAATCTTATTTCTGCCACACTCTCCCACTACCTATAACCACCCCTCCCCCGCAATTATTTTGAAATATACCCAAGATATATCATTTCACCAGTAAATACTTCTGACATATCTCTAAAAGATAAAGACCCTTAAAAAAAAACTGTATTACTACTATCACACCAAAAGAATAACAATAATCCCATAATAGTATGAAATATCCACTCACTATTCAAATTTCCCCAATGATCTTAAGTTTTTTTTCTTTTTATTACAGTTGGTTTTCTCAAATCAGTAAACAGGGTCCACACATTGTATCTGGTTGCTGTTAAATTATAATTTTTTAATTCTCTTACTTTATAGTCCCCAGCTCCCTTTTTAAAAAAATAATTTGTTTAAGAAACCACATCATTTTCCTAGAACTTCTCTATTTTGATTGCTGCTGATTGCCTTCTTGCCGTGTCATTTAACATGTTCTTTTGGCCCCCGAGTTACCTGTCAACTGATAGGTAAACAGACATAATTGGATTCAGGTTTGATTTGGTTGCAGGGATGGCCAACAACATTTCATAGGTGGTGGTGTGTGCTTTGTGTTATATCACAAGAGGGGACACGTAATTTCTGGTTATTTCTCTTTGGGGAGCATTAAAATTGATCAGTGGGTTCAAGTCGTGTCAGCCTAAATCAACCATTATAAAACTTCCTATCAGCTTATTGCTTAATGTTTTGAGCAGCCATTAATAATGACTGCCTAGACGCATGATTTCATTGGGGGTTACAAAATAGTGAGGTTCTAAATTGATCGTTTATTTATTTATTTATTTTTTAAAAAGATTTTATTTATTTATTTGACAGAGATCACAAGTAGGCAGAGAGGCAGGCAGAGAGAGAGGAAGGGGGAAGCAGGCTCCCTGCTGAGCAGAGAGCCTGATGCAGGATTCGATCCCAGGACCCAGAGATCATGAACTGAGCCGAAGGCAGAGGCTTTAACCCACTGAGCCACCCAGGAACCCTGATAATTTATTTTTGGACAAATAATTTATAAACTTGAATTCTAGGAAAAACCATTTCCTCTTCAACTCTTTGGTTACTTTTAGATACAGTAATAGGAAAAGGAGTATGTGAAAATTTGCATGAAATGGATGAAGTTTTCAAAAAACACAATTTACCAAAATTCATTCAAGATTTTTATACCTATTAAAGACATTGAATCTGCAGTTTAAAGCCTCCCATATTGAAAACTTCAAGCCCAGATGGCTTTGATGGTGAATTCTTTCAAACTCTAAAGAAATAACACAGTTTAATAAATTTTAAAAAGAGGGAGGGTGTCCCTGGCTGGCTCAGTCAGTAGAGCAGGTGACTATTGATCTCTCAGGATTCTGAATCTGATCTCCACACTGGGTGTAGAGATTACTTTAAAAAAAAATTAAAAAATTAGAAAAAGATTAATAATGCCATTTTACTCAAACTTTAAAAAGTAATAGAAACAGCAGAGACCCTGTCAAACTTATTTTATGAGGGCATCATAACTTCAATACCAAAACATGACAAGGACATTACAAGAGGAAAATTAAAAGCTGCTATTTCCCATGATCATAGACTCTAAAATTCTAGAGAAAATACAGCAAATCACATCCAGCAATATGTAAAAAAGGACAGTATATCATAACCAAGTGGGATTCATTCTTGAAATGCAAGATCAGTTTAACATCTAAAAATCAATGTATTTTACCTCATTAACAGAATAAAGAGGGGGGAAGTCCCCATTTCACAAGATGCAGAAAAAGCATTTAATGATACTAAACAATTATTTATCACAAGAAATACAGACTCTCAACAAACTAAGAGGGGAACTTCCTCAGTCTGATAAAGGGTATTTGCGAGAAGTAAACATCATACTTAAGGGTGAAATATTGAGATCAAGAATGAGACCAGAAGTTGATTTTAACTGCTTCTGTTGAACTTCCTGCTGGATGTTCTAACCAGTGTGTTACTGTTCTGCTGGATGAGAAATGGTATCTTTGTGAAACTTAATTTGCATCTTTGTTTTTAAAGGGTTTTTTTTTTAAGATTTTATTTATTTATTTGATTGAGATCACAAGTAGGCAGAGAAGCAAGCAGAGAGAGAGGAGGAAGCAGGCTTCCAGCTGAGCAGAGAGCCCAATGTGGGCCTCGATCCCAGGACCCTGGGATCATGACCTGAGCCGAAGGCAGAGGCTTTAACCCACTGAGCCACCCAGGTGCCCATGTTTTTAAAGGTTTCATTCATTTATTTGAGACAGAGCACTAGAGAGAGCAAGCAAGCACAAGTGGGGGTCAGAGGGAGAGGGAAAAGCAAGCTCCCTGCTCAGCAGGGAGCTCAGTGTGGGACTCGATCTCAGGATCCCAGGATCATGACCTGAGCCAAAGGCAGATGCTTAACTGACTGAGCCCCCCAGGCACCCCAATTTGCATCTTTTTATTACCAAATAGGTTGAATGCTTTTTCATGTTTAAGGCCCATTTGCATTTCTTCTTGAAATGTGTGTTCGTTTACTCTTTTGCATTTTCCTATGGGGCAGATGGCCTCTTATTTCTCTATTTTTAAACAAATACTTAAAGGAAATTAAATCCTTATCTGTGACACAAGTTGCAAATATTTTTTCCCCATTTGCCATTTGGCTTTTTCTATGGTTTATTGTGTTTCTTGGCATGAAGGTTTTGTTTTGATCTGTTTTCTGTTTTTAAAATTTTACATGGTCAGATTTAGTGATATATTTTCCCTCGTTTCTGGATTTTGAGCCCTAGTTAGGAAAGTATTTTGCACTCTGGAGTATAGAAGAATTTACATATGATTTCTTCTGGGCATGAATGGTTTAATTTTTTACCTATGGTTTAATTTTTTACCTTTAAATCTCTGCTGTATTTGGAATTTATCAGGTCCTGTTTTATCTTTTTCTGTGCAGCTGTTACCCGAATACTACTTATTAAAGGCCCATCTTTCCTTCATTGTACTGAAATGCTCCCTTTGTCACATCCCAAATTTCCCTATTCAGGTGGACCAACTTCTGGATATTCTGCTCATGCGCCAATGCCTTCCTTTAAGCTTCTGAGGCTTTATAATAAGTTGTTTATTTATTTTTTAAAGAACAGATATTACTGGGGCACCTGGCTGGCTCTGTTGGTAGAGCGAGCAACTGTTGATCTTGGGATTGTGAGTTTGAGCCCCACATTGGGTATAGAGATTACTTAAAAAATAAAATCTTACTTATTTGTTTATTTTATTTTATTTTTATTTTTATTTTTTAGATTTTATTTATTTATGTATCAGAGAGAGAGGGCGAGAGAGCAAGCACAGGCAGACAGAGTGGCAGGCAGAGGCAGAGGGAGAAGCAGGCTCCCTGCAGAGCAAGGAGCCCGATGCGGGACTCGATCCCAGGACGCTGGGATCATGACCTGAGCCGAAGGCAGCTGCTTAACCAACTGAGCCACCCAGGCGTCCCTCTTTGTTTATTTTTAATATTTTATTTATTTATTTGACACAGAGAGAGAGATCACAAGTAGGCAGAGAGACAGGCAAAGAGAGGGGGGGAAGCAGGCTCCCTGCCAAGCAGAGAACCCGATGCAGGGCTTGATCACAGGACCCTGAGATCGTGACCTGAGCCGAAGGCAGAGGCTTGACCCACTGAGCCACCCAGGCACCCCAAATCTTAATTATTTAGAAATAAAATCTTTTTTTTAAAAAAGATTTTATTTATTTATTTGACAGACAGATCACAAGTGGGCAGAGAGGCAGGCAGAGAGAGAGAGGGGGAAGCAGGTTCCCTGCTGAGCAGAGAGCCCGATGCGGGACTCGATCCCAGGACCCTGGGATCATGACCTGAGCTGAAGGCAGAGGCTTTAACCCACTGAGCCATCCAGGTGCCCTAGAAATAAAATCTTGAATAAAAGCAAATATTTTTTTTTTCAGATGGAAATAGAGAATGCATTATTTCAATAGGATGGATTTTTCAAAGCAGCAATAGAATGTATATACTATAAAGGAAAAAATGATGAATTTGACTACCTTTAAAAGTAGTGTCGGGGTGCCTGGATGGCTCGGTGGGTTAAAGCCTCTGCCTTCAGCTCAGGTCATGGTCCCAAGGTCCTGGGATCAAGCCCCACATCAGGCTGTCTGCTCGGCGGGGAACATGCTTCCTTCTCTCTCTCTCTGCCTACCTGTGATCTCTATCTGTCAAACAAATAAAGAAATAAATCTTTTTTTAAAAAGTAGTATCAATTACCTGCTTGTGCTCTCTCTCCATCTCTCTAATAAATAAATAAAATCTTAGAAAAAGTAGTGTCATTAAAAAGTGGTAGTATAAAAGACATCATTAAAAAAGTTTAAAATCAAGATTGTGAAAACACATTTGACAGTAATATAACATACAAATACTCTAAAATATATAAAGAACTACAAATTAAAATGTAAAAGACAACAGGCAACTCAGTACATAGGAACCTGGTTCAAGTAAAAGAGCAGGAATCACAGAAAGTCAAGTTAAAACAACTATCCATTTCATCTTTCTACCCAGCAGCTTTGCAAAAAATTAAGAAAGAGTCTGAAAATTATAAAAATCGATGAGGACACATGTATTACTGGGAAAGGGGGGTGGAATTCAATTTTTCATACACTGACAGTGGGGATGAAAATTGATACAAACATTTTAAGATCAATTTGACAATACCTAGCAAAGTTGTGTTCTGCAACCCAGCAATTCCACTCCTAGGCATATTCTTCAGTTAACCTATGGCAAAGGACACAGGGTGACAGCTTCAAAAATGTTTCATGCATCATAGACTAATATTTTAGGACAGTTTTAGGTTTACAAAAATAATTTGAGAAGATTGTGTGGAGAGCTCCAATATATACTACACCGTTTCCCCTGTTATTAACATCCTACATTAGTATGGCACATTTATCAAAATGAATGAACCAATGCCAATACATTATTATTAACTAGAGTGTATACTTCATTCAGCTCTTCTTGATTTTGACCTAGTTTTGTTTTTCCATGCCAGGATACCACATTAGATTTAATCATCGGGTCTTCTTAGGCTCGTCTTGGTGTGACAGTATCTCAAACTTTGCTTGTTTTTGGTGATCTTGACAGTTTTGAGGAGCACTGGTTAGGTTTCTTGCAAAATGCTGCTCTACTGGAAAGCGTTTGGTGTTTTTCTCGAGATTAGACTGGCATTATGAGCCTTCGGGAGGAAGACCACAGAGGTAAATTGCCATTTTCATCACATCACATTGTGCCCAGGGTACCTATTATCAACATGATATATCACTGTTGATGTTGACCTTGATCGCTTGGCTGAGGAAGTGCTTGTCAGATTGTTTCAGTGTAAAGGTACTCCTTTCCCCCCTTGTTTTCCATATTGCCCTCTTTGGAAGGAAGTCACTACGTGCAGCCCTCATTTAATGAGTAGAGAAGTAAGTCATACTCTACTTCTTTGAGGTCAAGTATCTACATTAGATGAAATAATGTACAAGACATCTGTCTCTTCCCCATTTACCTGTTCAATCACTTAATCTATATCAGTATGAATATTTACTTTCTGTTTTGGGTTATATAACATTTTAATATCTGACAGGGCAAGCACCCATCATTGTTTATCTTTTTCAGGTGTTTCTTGGCTATCCTTGCTTGCTTGTGTTCCCTCAAGTGCTTTATAATCAACTCCAGGGAACAAAAATCTAATGATGTTTTATTGTGATTGTATTAAATATATATAGTACTAACTTGGGGCGCCTGGGTGGCTCAGTGGGTTAAAGCCTCTGCCTTCGGCTCAGGTCATGATCCCAGGGTCCTGGGATCGAGCCCCGCATTGGGCTCTCTGCTCAGCAGGGAGCCTGCTTCCTCCTCTCTCTGCCTGTTTCTCTGCCTACTTGTGATCTCCATCTGTCAAATAAATAAATAAAATCTTAAAAAAAAATATATATATATAGTACTAACTTAGAATTAATCAGTGTCCTTTATGATGTTAGGTCTGCCTATCCCAAAATAAGGTATTTTCTGTTGTGTCAAGTCTACGTTTGGTCTTTCAGAAGAGTTTTGTAATTTTCTTCATTTAAGTTTTGAACCTTTCTTGTTATGTTTATGCCCAGCGTTGTTATTGTTTTAAAAAATTATAACTTCTGGGGTGCCTGGGTGGCTCAGTTGGTTAAGTATCCAACTCTTCTTGATTTCAGCTCAGGTCATGATCTCAGGGTCATGAAATTGAGCCCTAGGCATCAGGCTCCATGCTCAGCAGGTAATCTACTTCTCTCTTCCTCTCCCCCTGCCTCTCCCTGAACTCGTGCTGTCTCTTTCTCTCTCTCTAAAATAAAGAAATAAAAATATATTTTTAAAAAAATATAATTTCTGGGCACCCGGGTGGCTCAGTTGTTAAGTGGCTACCTTCCACTCAGGACATGATCCCAGGGTCCTGGGATTGAGGCCCACATTAGGCTCCCTGCTCGGCAGGAAGCTTGCTTCTCCCGCTCCTGCTTCCCCTGCTTGTGTTCCCTCTCTGTGTGTGTCTCTCTATGTCAAATAAATAAATAAAATCTTTTAAAAAAAGATATAATTTCTGTCATATCAATGGAATTTCGGTGTTATGGGATGAAGTGTTACATGCATGTTCAGTCTTCCCATTGGACAGAAGTCCTGATCCATTTTTTCCCTTGCCCCCTTTTTTATTTTTTATATTTTTTAAAGACATTTATTTATTTATTTGAGAGACAGAGATCACAAGCAGGCAAAGAGGCAGGCAGAGAGAGAGGAAGGGAAGCAGGCACCCCGCTGAGCAGAGAGCCCGATGTGGGGCTTGATCCCAGGACCCTGGGATCATGACCTGAATCAAAGGCAGAGGCTTTAATCTACTGAGCCACCCAGGTGCCCCTCCCTTGCCCCCTTTTTTAAAGTTGATTTTTCTTTTAAGATTTTATTTATTTATTTGTCAGAGAGAGTGAGCACAGGCATACAGAGAGGCAGGCAGAGGCAGAGGGAGAAGCAGGCTCCCTGCTGAACAAGGAGCCCGACATGGGACTCGATCCCAGGATGCTGGGATCATGACCTGAGCCGAAGGCAGATGCCCAAGCAACTGAGCCACCCAGGCGTCCCTAAAGTTGATTTTTTATTGTGGTAAAATAAATATAACATTGTATTTATCATCTTAACCATTTGTAAGTGTAGTTTGGAGCCATTAAATATACTCACAATGCTGTGTATGCACCACCACTATCTATGCCCAAAACCTTTTCATCATCCCCAACATAAATTCTGCACCCATTGGATAAAAATTTACCCTTCTCCACTTCTCCAGGACCTGGTAACCTATGTTCTCCTTTCCATCTCTATGAATTTGCTTATTCTAGGTACCTCATATAATTGGAATCACACAATGTTTGTCCTTCTATTTTGGATTATTTTATCAAGCAAAATGTTTTCAGAATATATCCATGTTGTAGCATATATCAAAATTTCATTCCTTTCTATGGCAGAATAGTATTTTCTGATCCATTTTTCATTCGTTTTTAGACCTAAATAATGTTCTCTCATCCATTTTTATCACAAAATATGTTTATAATTCTTTTTTTGTTTGTTTTGCTGAAGACTTTATTTGAGAGAGAAGGAAAGCATGGACAGAGGGAGGGACAGAAGGAGAAGCAGACTCCCTGCTGAGCAGGGAGCCTGACAATTGGCTCAATTCTAGCACCCTAAGATCATGACCTGAGCCAAAGACAGACCCTTACCCAATTGAGCCACCCAGGAACCCCTTGTTTATCACTCTTTTATGTGGGGAATAGTAGTTTTAGTTTCACCGAAATCCTTACCTGAACTTTTCTCTTTTTAAAGAACATCCTCTAACATTGTTGGTTTGCAGTACATGTAGAGTGGGTCAGTATTTCAGTGTAATTAAAGAATTTTCATAACATAAAACAAGTGAAAAGTTAAGGATGTGGAAGCATCCAAGAAAAAGAGCCTTCTCAAATTAGAAATTTTCAAATATTTATAATGTATCAGATAATTCAGAAATAAAACAACATCCTTTCTGTTTCTTTTGGTTGTTAAGCCCAAGGAACCTTACTATGTTTTTTGTAAGTGGAAACTGAATGCAGGAAAATGAAGTCTTTACTGGTCACAATCCATTAAAATCTATACTTTGTAAGACAAAGGGTAGTTACTGAATATAAACTAATATTTAAAAACAGAACAAAAAGAAATGATTTAGCAATGTCAAGACCTGCTTTGGGGTGACATGTGTTTTCATTTCATTTGTCTCCAACACTGCTTTCAGTTTGTTTTAGCAAACATCTAAAAACAATTTAAAAAAAAAAAAAGCAAGAGATGAGCCTAAATACACTATTTTGGGGGGGTGGGGGAGGAGGATGTTTACTAGTTTAAGGATGTTTACTAGTTTAAGGATGATTGTATGTCACAGGCAAACGGATGGTATACTAAGGTTAGCGGTGCTAATAAACTCACAAAATGTCATGAAGTGGCATGAGAGAAATGGAAAACATTTTGGAGTTTCCTCTGTCCTTCATTGTAGAGAGTGGTCTTTCATTGTGCTTAGTGGTGATACATGTTTTTGGGTTTTTTTGTGGGGAAAGTTATGGGCATAGGGATGTGCTGTTTGAGACTTAGTGAACTTCCATAACACCACTTTTAGATGACTGGATTCACTGTTTTAATTTGCTCTACACACCAGGATGTGGACTAGGCTGCCAGGTTTCAGCATTTCTAAGAAGTCTAACTACAGACACTTGTTTGCAAAAGAGTTAGATGGTTCAAAAGTATACCTGAGAAAAATAGCAGTATTTCTTGTTTTTCCTTATAAAAATAATATATGTTTATTGTGAATTTAGAAATGGAGGAGAACATAATAAAAACAAATTCATCTGTTATTTTCCAGAGAGAAGGTAATCACAATGAAATTTTTTTGACATATGTATAAGGTTATTTATTATACCAGTCAACCAACCATACGGTCATGAGGGAGAACAGCCTACAAACTGACAACCATTCTGTTTTTTACTTTTGGTACCCAAGTCAGTAAGTTATATGAGATATTCAACAGTTTATGATAAAATAGGCTTTATATTAAATAATTTTGTCCAATTGAAGGCTGTTATAAGTGTTCTGAGCACATCAAAGGTAGACCAGCCAAAGCTATAATGTTTAATAATAGGTTATGTGTATTAACTGTAAGTTAAGGAAGTTGAGGAAGATCTGTATACTCACACCATAGAATACTACTTAGCTTAAAAAAATGTTTTAGATTATGAAATTAAAAATCGAAAGACTTTATTACTAAATGAGAAAAGCAAGGTAAAGAGTAGTGAATGCTGCCTTTACTGAAAGAAAGAGGTGGGGCTATATGAAATATACTCATATTGGTTTGGGTGTATTTACTTAGGAGAAGGAGAAGATAGATATAAAATAAGTCAAAGTGGTTATCTATATGGGGTAGGGAAGGAAATGGGGTTAAAGGAATCACACTGGGAGTACAACTTCTCAACAGCCACACTTTTAGTTTGGTTTTTGATTCATATGAATGTCTGCTCTATCTCTACAAAATCAAGCTAATGTAAGCTGTAGATCTGAAATACAGCCTCACACTTGCCATTCAAACTGAGTGAGTGCAGTAATGTATTACAGCCAACATTAGGAAAACTTTATTCATCTTTTTGAATGAATGCCTTTACTTTCATTACCTTTTTAAATATTTATTTATTTATTTATTTACTTATTTGAGAGGGAGAGAGAGAGAGCACAGGTAGGAGGGGCAGAGAGAGAGAAAGAATCTCAGGCAGACTCTGCACGGAGCACAGAGCCCAACATGGAGCTCAATCTCACGACCCTGAGATCATGACCTGAGCTGAAGCCAAGAGTCGGATGCTCAGCAGACTGCACCTACCCAGGTGCCCCTGAATGCCTTTATTTTTAAAAAAGACTGCTGATTTGGTTCAGGACATGCTATCCTAAAATGTGACACCTTAGTTTGTTGAATATTTTTAAGTTGAAGGGGTTTGAGAGCACAGCAGAAACAGGAAGGTCACTCTGAACTCCCACTCCCATCCCCTAGCAGGTCAGAAGACCCTTGTGTGAGAGGTACCCACCTCATACCGAGAGGAAAGGGACACCTCGTCTCCATAGACAGAGGCAACTGAGAAGGATCCCAACAAACAGGCCTAACAAACTTAGTAAGTTTCCAGTTTACTACACTTATGTTATACCCTCTGACCTATCATCTATCTCCATGACGGTCCACTCTCTGTCAAACCTAACATAAAAATACTCAGGTCTGTTTCTTTGGGCCTTCATTTCCTCCTTGTCATGTAAAATTTATGTTAAACAAGTATGTATGCTTTTCTCCTGTTAATCTGTCTTTGTCAGTTTAATTTTCAGACCTAGCCAGAGACCCTAAGAGGGTCAAGGAAAACTTCTTTCCTCCCCTACCCTGGAGAGTTTTGATGGTAATCAGAGAAACAGATTATTACCTGCTTGTTTTTGATTGAGAGGAATAGAAGTAATTTTGTTTTCTATAAAGCAAGAACTGATTGGGAGTTTGGATGAAGCTGAGATAGACTCACTCTGTTAGTAGATTCCTTTTTTTTTTTAATTTTTTTTTTCAGCATAACAGTATTCCTACTGGGTATTTACCCCAAAGATACAGATGTAGTGAAAAGAAGGGCCATCTGTACCCCAATGTTTATAGCAGCAATGGCCACGGTCGCCAAACTGTGGAAAGTAGATTCCTTTTTTAAGAGAAACTGACTGAACAAGAATGAATGGGATCAGCTGGCTAGTGAAGTCAGTGCTTAGCTGCCTGGGGGTAGTTATTTAATTTGTAATTTCTCATCCTGAGTCAAGGTTGCTTGAAAACATATTTTATGTGAGAATATTAAATGAATATTCAGTAAAATATCAGGAGAATGGTAGCATGAGTAACAAGTTTCCTGGAGAGTCTGAAGAGATTTAAAAGAATCAAGGCATGTAAAACTGTAGAAACGGAATTTTTATAGCTAGAGATGCATATCAAAACAAAACTGAGAACAACCAAACCAGCAAAAACCCTATAGTACTGGTCATTTATTGATTGAGAAGTGGCCAAAAAAAAAAAAAAAAATCGAAGAAAGAAGTATTCCTAATTTGTGAATAAACTGATCAAGTGGTGGAAAGTGGGTGGGGGAGAGGGAAACCACATCTTAAAGAACTGCTAGAGATGGGGAACTGCAGGAGTAGAAATAAAAGGCAACCACAAAATATTCAGAAAAATCTGTAAATCTGTTGTCTACATGGGCTGTGCTTTAAGATAAAAATTGGTGTTTTGGATAAAGAGCTACAAGATCCTAAATCAATGAAAATTGAAGCAGAACTCTGGTACACTTTAGGGAAATTTCTGGAAAGTGTTGGGAAGTTGCAATAGCTGACCTCAAAGCTCCCTTACATTTCTAAAACTGATTCCACAGTTGTAGTGCTTATAGAGTTACTTCTTAGACCATATGCTCATAGTAAAGTGAAGTGTCACTTCTGTTGCTTCAGTAAGAAAGTATATCATGAGAACTTAGTAGCTATATGGGATTGACCGATTTATAAGTATTGGAATAAAGCAGTGGTTCTCAAAATGTGGATCTTTCAACATTATGTTTTTGAGATGAATCAATGTTGTGTGCTTAGTAATTGGTTCACTGTTGTTGGCCAGTAGTATTCTATTGTGTAAATATACCCACAGTTTATCTGTTTGCCTATTGATAGATAACGGAATATTTCAGGCTTTTGGTTGATGTGTTAAATGATGCACTTCTATACAGTTCTTTTTTTAGACATATTTTCATTTATCTTGGAAAAACATCTAGGAGTAGAATCTCTGCATCATATAGTAGGTTACGTTTGACTCTATATGAAACTGCCACACTCTTTTCCAAAATAGCTACACTATATGAGTGTTCCATTTGTGCTCTATCCTTGCCAACACCTCCAATTATCAGGTGTTCGAATTTCAGATAGTTGATTGGGGGTATAGTAGTACCTTACGGTGGTATTAATGTGCATTTCTCTCGTGACTTACAACTTTCAGCATCTTTCACTCTGTGTCTGCTTTTTTAAAAAGCACAGTAATAAACTCAAAGACTCTAGCCTGTACCTGTGGAGTCATCTGATTCCAAAAGTCTTAGGATGATGTAACAATAGTACATTTCATGTTGACATACATGTCTACAAATCACAGTGTTCTTAGGGTCGGTATTCATGGCTCCTGGCATATGATAGTTTCAATAAACATTGCGAGAATTCTGGTCTAATGGGATGCTTAAAGGTAACTGTTTCCATAAGTAAGGGTAAGAAGGGTTTTTCAGAAGGAGATGTATCTGATTTAAATTGAATGTTTCAACATCTCCCACTTTATTAGGTGGTGAAAGTCCTGGGGGAAACTAGTGTTTAAGATTTTGAATAAATGTTCATAATCATGACAGAATCCTTGAAACTGAAAGATTAGAAAAAACACTCCTATGTAAAGCAGTTCTTTAAAAATGCAGAGAATGCTCTCTCCTGGATGTAGTTTCTTCAGTTACAAAATGGGACAATTAGATTTACTAATTGTCCGCCTTCACCTAGAGTCAATGCTCACTATTTTGAACTTTCCATGACTATTAGGTAGGTTGTTCATGTGATTAGATTACTTAGCTTTAACATGGTTTTGGAGGAAAAAGAATATCCCTGTTAGTACTGACAGTGAGATATGTTCCTTGTAACTCTATTGAAGATTATAATGTGAAATGAGCCTCTTAGTTTTCTGTGTTAGGGAAATATGCACGAAATCTTTCCCCCAACATTTTCTTATGAACATTTTTCAAACATATAGAAAAGTTGAGACAATATTAGAATGAGCACTCAGATACCTACCACCTAGATTCTATAATTAAGATTTTATTATGCTTCTTTTATTACATGTCTATCCATCTATTGCTTGGTCCATCATAGTTTTTTTTTTAACATATTTCAAAATAAATGACAGATACAAGTACATTTCCCCTTAAGAGCTTATAAAATTATTTTTTAAGGATGGAATCTCTGGGTATATGTAGGCACTGCTGCATACACATGCCTGTTTTCTGGAAATAAGAGATGCTAGTGTTGTTTCCTGGAATAAATACCTCTAGTCATTAGCCTTTAGGACAGTGGCCTTCAACTGGGGTGAGTTTGTCCTACAGGGGCTGTTTGGCAATATCTAGAGACATCTCTGGTTGTCATGTCCAGGGTGTGTTAGTGGCCTCATCCAGCACAACATGTCAATAGCACTAAGGTTGAGAAACCCTGTGTTAGAAAATGGTAGACTTATCTCTATTCTGGCTGACTTCTCTGTTACCCAGAAATAAACCAGAATATAAACTTCTTTCAATATACTGTAAGAGAGAGCTCAGTAAAACTAAGAGTAAACAAGGTCTTGAAGTAAAATTTTCATTTGTTTTAGCTGTCCTTATTCTGCTTGTGCAATTATTTTACTGAAGCATCTTGTGCTCATCATTTAATTTCTTCTGTAACTCATTTTTCTCATTTAGTGTAGAATAATCATGCCTTTTTCTTGCAAAGTGGTCTGAAATCAGATAACAAGGGACAAAGAACTCAACATTTTCCAGACACACAAACGCCCCCTTCAGAATGAATAAGCCACATCTGAGAAATTAGGGAGGAAAGGGACAAGTGGAACAGGAACAGGGATTTAAATCAGGCACATGGATTGATGTGTTTTTGTAGTTTTCATGTACATCATTGTCTCCTTAACCCCCGTGGCACCTCAATTTAGGTCATCTGAATAGAGTTTGCTCTGAATTTTTCCTATCTACTTTCTATGATAAGCACATACTCGAGAAGAAAAAAAAAATGGAAGGAGAACAAAGGGTTGAAAGACAAAAGCAAAAATGTAAAAATCCTACCCAGTAGCAATTATTCCTTCATGGTAATTATCAATGTGTGTTTGCCTCTGAACAAGTTAGATGTTCCTTTTCCATGTACCCACCAACCTCACCCTCATCCCCCATCATTAGCCGAGGGTCATAACAACCACTGTGGAGAGAAGGAGTGAAAATTCTCATTTCTCCTGATTCTGGAAAAATATAATACTATATTTAAAAATCTCCACCTTCAAATTGTGGTCCCTCCAAGAATTGCAAATGCAGACTACCTCACTAGATTGATTTTGGCATATTGATGGGAATTGGTGGGATTGTGCATTTTGTTGTCCTTCAAAGTGTTTATTTACTAATTTAAAAAAATGAATTTTAAATAATTTTTAATAGATTAAAAAATTCTCATATGTCCACCCTGCATCCTCCTTCAGTGCCCTGAACAACCATTGTCACCAGATTTTTGTCCATCATTCCAGACACATTACATGCCTATCCAAGCACGTACTTAGAGAATCTCTGTACTCCATTTTGTTCAAATGGAAGTTTCTGTACACACTGTCCTATACCCTGGTTTTTAAGTGAGGTATAACATATATACAGTAAAGAGCACAAGTCTAAAGTATACAACTCAATGAATTTTTATATGAGTATCCATCTGTGAAACCAGTCAAGGTAGAGATGTTAACAGCACGTGAGAGGTTCCATGATACTGAGAGAAACCAAGAGGACTCTGAATGAGCCCTCCTCCCTTGAAGCTTTAGAGTGGCAATAATTTTTTTTCAAAGTAAGAAATTTCTATGTGCACCTTTGCCCCTTTGCCAAGCCAGTCATACGTGAATTCCTGGGTGTTTAACACCTGTTGTAGGTATGTTCTTAAATTTTTTTTTTAAAGTATAAATGGTAGGACTGAAATTCCACTATTTACTCGACTCAAGGGAGTCTAGAAAATGCTGGCAATTTTGAGAGAGGCAGAGTCCTTTGAGAAGCACACTCTAATTTTGGCTCTACCACCTGCCTAATGGCTTTGTAATTATTGACAAGTTCTTAACCTCTTTGAGACTCAGTTTCCTCCTCTGTGTAAGCAGTAATGTTTACTTGGCAAGGCAGGTGGGAGAACTGTAAATAGTAAATTCTCATGGTAGCTGGTGCATGGTATCTGATCAGAAGAGAGGATTAATCAAGGGCTAGAACATTGGAAAGAAAATGTCTTTAGAACCACAGCAGAGAGGATTTTGCTTCAATGATAACATGGTAGAAAACTTACGTTCTTGTACAGAGTTTGAGATTCTCTTTTCTCAACAGAACACTATGACTACATTTGGGGAACTTACTAATCTCTTGGGGGAAATGTGCCTGGAGGAGACATGATGGTGATGCTCTAATTCAAAAACCATTTAGGGGCCGTCCTGTTCCCCACATACCCCCGCTAAAGTGCCATAGTTTGAGGGTGGTGATATCAAAATAAAGGATTGTCTATTGAGGACTTGACTGGCTGCAGATTAGGCTGCCCAGGTTGGTTTCAGCTTTGAGCATCCAGAGCCTGACCCTTGTTAGCAGTCGCAGTGCTCATTGTACTCTGAGGGAGCTGACCCATGTTTACAAGAGACAGAATGCTAACTCATTAATTTTTCAGGCTGGGGGCAGATACTCTGCTTCATTTGCCATAAGACTCATTTACCTTGGCCACAGTAACTGTCTTCTCATTGAAGGAATTTGGGGAGATGAAGGACTTGTTATAAAAAGAGGGGATAAGACAAAGATACAAATGTAGTGATCCGAAGGGGCACGTGCACCCCAATGTTTATTGCAGCAATGTCCACAATAGCCGAACTGTGGGAAGAGCCCGGTGTCCATCGACTGATGAATGGATAAAGAAGATGTGGTGTATATATATATATACATATATGTGTGTGTGTACACACACACACACACACACACACACGAATATTATGCAGCCATCAAAAAATGAAATCTTGTCATTTACAATGACACAGATGGAACTAGAGGATATTAGGCTAAGAGAAATAAGTATATCAGACAATTATCATATGATCTCATTGATATGTGGAATTTAAGAAATGAGGCAGAGGATCATGGGGAAAGAGAAGAAAAAAGGAAACAAGATGAAACCAGAGAGGGAGACAAACCATAAGAGACTTAATCATAGGAAAGGAACTGAAGGTTGCTGGAGTGGAGGAGGGGTGAGAGGGATGGGGTGGCTGGGTGATGGACATTGAGGAGGGTATGTGTTATAATGAGCAATGGGTGTTATATAAGACTGATGACTCACACACCTGTACCCCTGAAACAAATAATATATTATACATTAATTAGTTGAATTTGAATTTTAAAAAAAAAAGACAGGGGTAAGGTTGGGATCAGGAAAGTGTGGTGAATAATCTCAATGGCTTGTTTAACCCGGCTGTGTGTGTTTCTTCTTTGTCAGTGTTGGAAAAACATGACCCACTTCTGGGTTTCTGGGCTTCCTTTTCTAATCTGGAGCCTGACTATGCCCATTTTGGAGTCACGCTTTTTCCAAATAGGTACAGTCCAATAGATTTCATCTCCATTTAATGTGTTAAAATCACATTTGGTCTTTTTCCTTTTCTGAGATTGTAACCAGGATACAAAGACAAGTCTTGGGGTGTGTGTGTGTGTGTGTGTGTGTGTGTCAACAGAGGCTCTTATTAAGAAAAGTAAATTTAAAAAAAAAGAAAATTAGATTTGAACGAGGATATTTATTTTGAATTAAATCCAATTTGAGTGAATACTTATTTATAAAGAATGTCCACAGCTACTCCACCACTACCCTACAGAAGGGGAAGTATGATGAAGAGTACATTGGAGTAAAAAGGGACAGTGGTCTTATTCTTTATAATTATACTATCTAACTGCCATGGACTGTTTCCGTCTCTGCCAAATTCCTGTGTTGAAATCCTAATCCCCAGTGTGATGGTATTAGGAGGTGGGGCCTGTGGGACTGGAGGTCATGAGGCTGGAGCTCTTGTGATGGGATTAGTTCCCTTATTAAAAATAAAAAAATCCAGGGGTGCCTTGGTGGCTCAGTCAGTTAAGCATCTGCCTTCAGCTCAGGTCCTGATCCTGGGATCAAGCCCCATGTTCGGCTCCACGCTCAGTGGGGAGTCTGCTTGTCGCTCTGCCTCTCCCCCTTCTTGTGTTCTCACCATCTCTCTCAAATAAATAAAAAAATAAATAAAATCTTAAAACAAAACAAAACCAAAGAGCTTCCTCTCTCTGTTCTCTGCACATGAGGAAAAGAGAAGACAGCTGTCTGCAAACCAGGAAGTGGGCTCTCATCGACCTGAATCTGCCCACATCATGATCTTGGACTGTGAGAAATAAATGTTTGTCTACACCACCCAGTCTGTGGTACTTTGTTCAGCAGCCCACTAAGACATCGACTTGCAAATTTTATAGAAATGTCTAACTATATGAACACGCAGCTGGCACTCCTCTCCCGGGCCAGGGAAGATGCTCCGCCATGAGGGGCCCTGACGCTTTCCAGGAAGATCATGTCTATCTACTAGGTTGGAGGAGTTCCATCTGTGACAATCCCATCACATTCCCCCCACAGGTGGCCTACTGAATTTCTGTGTGGATTTTGCTAGCTCTCTCTCAGAGGTCAATTGTTATTTTTAAAGCTCCCCACATGAGTGCTACAGAAGAAGCCAAATGTGTTAGCTAAACAATGGGTATTTTAAATTTATACTTTAATTCGTCCAATGACCATTTAGTCTTTCTCCCTCTTTTCCTTTTTTCATTTTGTTTTGTTTTTTGGGGTTTTGTTGTCGCTGTTGTTTTTAACACTTGCTGTACCTGGTAGGAGTGTTGCAGGGAGGGAAGAAGGATGGGGATACAGGCTCTCTAAAAGAGGCATTAGAGGGGCGCCTGGGTGGCTCAGTGGGTTAAGCCGCTGCCTTCAGCTCAGGTCATGATCTCAGGGTCCTGGGATCGAGTCCCGCATCGGGCTCTCTGCTCAGCAGGGAGCCTGTTTCTCTCTCTCTCTCTGCCTGCCTCTCCATCTACTTGTGATTTCTCTCTGTCAAATAAATAAATAAATTTAAAAAAAAATCTTTAAAAGAGGCATTAGAGATTACAGATGCCATGCCAAGACACCACTGCCTCTTTGGAAAATGCCTGTGGCTTTAAGGAGCTGCCCAAGGGGACAGGCTACCTTTGGCCAAGCGAACCTTAATTATCCCTGGCAGGCTTTATGAACGATCATCCAGGGGTAGGTAACATTACAAGGAGTGACAAGCTGGATGTTCATTCTCTCTTGGAGAAGATAGGTCAGAAAGAAATGGTTTTAAGTAGCAGCAAGAAATTGGGGTTAGATATCAGGGAAAACAATTTTATCTTGAGAGCGTGGACTATTAAGGCAATTATGGATCTGTCTTTCTTGTAGCTCTTAGTGGATTATCACATTCTCATCTTTCTGAGGCAATTTAGACACAGGCTTATTTCATATTAGGAGACTAAGCAAAATCACTGCTCAAGATTCCTTCCAGTGGAAATGACATTCAGTATGGGCTTACCTTGTTGGGAGCAAATCAAATCATCTGTACTCAATTTATTAAAAAAAAATCATGTGGGGTAGGGAACAGGGAAAGGAAGGACTTTTTTAATTTTAATTTTTTATTTTTTAAAGATTTTGTTATTTATTTGTCAGAGAAAGAGAGAGACTGAGAGAGAGAGAGAGTGAGCACAAGAGGGGGAAAGCAGCAGGCAGAGGGAGAAGCAGGCTTTTTGCCAAGCTGGGAGACTGATGCGGGACTTGATCCCAGGACCCCGTGATCATGACCTGAGCCAAAGGCAGACAACTGACTGAGCCACCCAAAGTCCTTCCCAAAAGGACTTTAATGTAATAAATTACTCCTTACAAGTTTCTTTTACATAATAAGGTGTCCTTCTAGTATGTTTAAACCAGGGGTGAGTAAACTACAGCCCATAAACCAAATCTGGCCTGCTGTCTGGTGTTGAGTGTGTGTGTGTGTGTTTTACACAACAAAAATTTATTTTCTTACAGTTCTGGAGGCTAGAAACCCAAGATCCAGTGTCAGCAGGTTTGGTTCCTTCTGAGCCCTCTCTCCTTGGTTTAGAGATGGCTGTCTTCTATCGGTGGCTTCATGTAGTCTTTCTGTCCTGCTGTCTGATTTTGTAAATAAAGTTTTATTGGAACACAGCCGTACCACCCATTTGTTTACATATTGTCTATGAGAGCTTTTGTGCAACAATAGCAGAGCTGAAGAGTTGCCGGAGAGCATCTGGCCCACAAATCCTAAAACATGCACTGTCTGGCCCTTTCCAAATAAAGCTTGCTGACTCTTGGTTTATATT
The DNA here is from genome assembly GCF_020171115.1 of Neogale vison. NCBI lineage: Eukaryota > Metazoa > Chordata > Mammalia > Carnivora > Mustelidae > Neogale > Neogale vison. Next base: position 92,714,738 of record NC_058105.1, read on the forward strand.
ATGATTAAATTTTACAAAAATTCAATTATACACAGAATATTTGATATGGGATCCAGTTGGGTTTTACTCAGTTGCATGGTCCCTGAAGAATTTAATTGGGGTGCATTTTACTGGTTGAAAATTAAATTTTCACATTAGCGAAGAGCCTAAATAAATAGTCCTTCTCTCTCAACAGCTGTCCGTTTCTAGTGATGGCAGCTGAGTGTAGTGCTGGCTAAATGAACCCCACAACTTATTTTATGTTGAATCAGATTATGCGGGCTTACAACAGTGTCAGGATTCTGTGATTGGCTCTAGGAGGTGCTCAGATGCTGTTCTCCCCATAAATGAAGTAAATGATTTTGATTACAGCACTGCTGACATGGTGAACTGCTTTCATCCAATGATTTGACAGTAGACTGTACCACTTATTGCTTCATTTTTCAATTTTGCTAATAGGCTTCCTTTAATTTTTGATGTTGCTTTGTCAGCTTTTTCATCTGCACGCTCCCTGTCATCGACCTGGATGTAATATCCAGGTTGCCTTTAAATTATTTCTGTAAAACCAAAATTTAGAAATTTGGGGATCTTACAACAGCTTAACAATATTTTGAGCTTGGGTTTCTCCTTCCAGTCAGGGAAGTATATTGTTGTGGATCCTATGTGCAATTCCTGGCATGAGTCGACATTCTTTGATCGTGTTATAGATTGAATTGGTCCCCATGTGCACCCCCCCAACCCTGGGTTTCTCCCTCAAAATAGGAAAAAAAAATATTTTGGAAGTCCCAACCCCCAGTACCTCAGAATGTGTCCTTATTCATATTTTTAATTTTTTAAAAAGAATTTATTTAGCTATTTGAGAGAGAGAGAAAGAGCACAAACATGGTGGGGGGAGGAGGGGCAGAGGGAGAGGGAGAAGCAGGCTCCATGCTGAGCAGGGAGCCTGACTAGGAAGAGGTGAGGGAGGATTCACTATAGGTTCCATGGGGAGCATGGCCCTACTGATACCTCAGTTTTAAGCTTCTGACCTCCAGAATTGTGAAGTGATGAATATCTGCTGTTTGAAGCCACCCAGTCTGCAGTATTTTGTCATGCAGCCTTGGGAAACTAACCCAGAAAGTAAAGACCAGATTCTGTGGGATCGAGTCCCTCCTGCCTGTGCAGTGGGGATATAAAAATATAACAGCAAAAACATTACACAATGCAAGTGTTTAGTGTTTGCCATTGGTTAGCAATCCACTTTCTCTGACGGCCTAACAAGTCATTTGTTGAGTTGAGTCTTCCTGTCTTTTTCTACCCCTTCTCCTACGTAGCCCTCTTCCGACAGAGGAATCTTACCAAGAAGTGAGGAGAATGGCAAAAGCCATGACTCTGATGATCCACTCTCACTGGACTCTGGTATGTAGGGAATTTCTAGTACTCTCCGGAGTGGACAGGTACAATCTTGGAAGACCACCTAGAGGCCTAGCTGCCATCTTAGAGAAGTATTAGGGAAAGAAAGGGCGTCTTACTTCTTCCTGTTCCTGGTAAGGAGCTATAGCCCTCACAGGGGCTGAAGGCTGCTCTCTTCCTCAAAATCCAAATGTATTTCTAAAGCTGGGCTTCAGAACAGTGACAGCTGCAGCCAAACCACTGACAGATTTTTCTTCTCTGGTTCTATCAAGATGTTAACCACCTGCCCCCCTCAAAAGAAAAGATATTAACCCAGAGTTCATGTAATCCACTTTAGTGGCTCCACCTGTAAGAAAATTTCTCTTCCACTTGCCCCTACCCCTGCCCCACCTAGCTAAGGTACAGAAAAGTAATCTTATCTGCTTGATAAGAAATGGTTAACCCTTTGATCTGCTATTTCATACTTGGTTAACCTGATGAGTCAGGTGTGGGAATCAGTGTTTAAGATCCTTTGCAACAATGCAAGACATCATTTGAATGAGCCTCTTTATAGTAGAGAATGGTAGTAATTGCAGTGATTTATGGACCCAGTGGTTTACAGTTGACTGAGCTCAGCAAAATCAAATAACAACATTAATAATATTTAATGATGAATGATTACATTCATTTATTAAAGAGTGTTTGATGTTTCCACAGGTGGGAACATGTGAAAAAGTTCATGTCTCCCATCTGTATGGTGTGAGGTAGGGGGGTCTAGGTTGATTTTTTTTCAAATGGATATCCAGTTGCTCTATCACAATTGCTTGACAGTTTTCCCCACCCCCAACATACCCACCCCATGTTGGATTTTTGGCTTTTGTGCCTCTGTTGAAAATCACGTGCCTGTGTATGTCCTATACCTTACACTTTATAGTTTTCGAAGCTCCTGAACGTTTGTTTTGTTCACACAACATTGTGAGTAGGTAGGGCATGTATCATTAACCATATTTCACATAAATGAAACAGAGGCACAGAGGTTAAGTGGCTTGTTTAAACTCACACACCTATCAGTGGCAGAGAGGGTAAGATATAGCCTCCAAGGGGCCACCCAGTCCTCATTGCTATATATTCTGCTTCCCATCTCCTGGTTCATGGTGTAGGGCTTTCACCTCAATCTCTACTTGCTTGCTGAACATTTAAATTCTTTTTTTTTTTAAGATTTTATTTATTTATTTTTTTGACAGAGAGAAAGAGAGGTATAGCAAGAGAGGGAACACAAGCAGAGGGAGTGGGAGAGGGAGAGGGAGAAGCAGGCTTCCTGCTGAGCAGGGAGCCTGATGTGGGGCTCAGTCCCAGGACTCTGGGATCATGATCTGAGCCACCCGGGTGCCCCTGAACATCTGAATTCTTCACAACAGCCTGAATTTCCCACATCCAGATGGAACTCTTCTGGCTGCTTCCCCTTCCCGCTACCAAATCTGTGTCTCTTCAGCCACCAAGACTCAAAACATTGGCTTAGGACTTTACCTTCTTTTCTCTTTTCCTCACCTTCTGTAACCAACCCAACTGCACTACTGGTCAGTTTTCCTCTATGTTGTTCCTCCCAGCTCCCCCTTCCCCTGGGACTTGTCCCACTGCCACACCCCACCACAGTCCCTGCGCTCTGGGTCCAAATCACAGCAGAAGTCTTCCTTTCTCTAGACTAATGGCTCTCTGCTATGGCTGCATGTTGGGATCTGCTGGGGAGCCTTCTTTCTCTCTTTCTCCTTCTCTCTTATTCTTCCCCGCTCCTCTCCCCTTCCTTTCTGTCTGTCTGTCTCTCTCTCTCTTTTCCTTCCCTCCTTCCTTCCTTCCCTCATTCTTTCCTTCCTTCCTTCCTCCTTTCTTGCTTTCTTGCTTTCTAGCTTGCTTTCATCTGAGATACAATAAAATCCACCCCTCAAGAGGTACAACATGGTGCTTTTTAGTATATTCACAAAATTGTACAACCATCATCATTATCTAATTCCAGAATAATTCTATCACCCCCCCCAAAGAAATCCCATCCCTGTTAACAGTCCATCATTCTGGGGAGCTCTGAAAAAGTATTAGTGCCTGGGCTACACTCCCAGAGATTAGATTCAAGCAATCTATGGTGAGGCTGGGGAATTGGTATTTTTAAAAAGCTCCCTCAGCGATTCTCACATGCAGTTAGGGCGGAAAAGCACTGTGCCTGGTCACATCCTCTGTAGTCCGACCCCTGTACATTTGCAGGCACAGCTTCCTAACACATTACTTGTATCAAGTCATCATCCCCAGTTCCGAAATGGTCACTAGTTGTCTGTTTGTTCAGAGCAAAATCTGTTCTCACATTTAAGGCTTCCTGGGACTGGCTCCCCATTTCAGAGCTGTCTGCCGAGTCACCATCTTTCCTCTTCCATGGCTGCCCCGCCTCAGCCAAACTGGTTTAGTTTTTGTGTTTTAAAGATTTCATTTATTTATTTATTTATTTATTTATTTGACAGACAGAAATCACAAGCAGGCAGAGACGCAGGCAGAGAGAGAGAGAGAGAGAAAGGAGGAAGCAGGCTCCCTGTGGAGCAGAGAGCCCGATGTGGGGCTCGATTCCAGGACCCTGGGACCATGACCTGAGCTGAAGGCAGAGGATTTAACCCACTGAGCCACCCAGGTGTCCCAGTTTTTGTGTTTTAAAACCCCAAATGTGTGATGAGCCACATTTCAGCCTAAGCTCCTACCAGAAATTCTATGGCTGTCTGAGGTGGGGGAGTCCCTAGGATTAGGGCACTTTTTATGGGAAGATATAAAATATGGAGCTGTGTACCTCAGAGCAACCCAGAATGATTACATTTACCAGAAATAAGACTATGTTATAAGTATATAATATTAATAATATAAAAAACCACACAGCCAGGAGCAAACATGTCCCTGAAAAAAGACAGTGTTTACCCTCACTATTTCATTTATTTTATTGACTTCTACCAGATAGGCAGCAGCAAGCACCAAAGAGAGAACAACTTCTAAGCAATTTATCTGTTAACTTATTCTTGTGTGTGTGTGCTTGCCCAGGAGAGAGAGACAGACAGACAGAGACAGAATTAGAGAAGTGAGGGAAGACCATCCCTACTGGAGTTGGTTGGGACCCCGGGTCCCCTGCCCAGGTCCCCCTGTAATTCTCAGGCATGCAGAGGGCATGTACTCTCTCCCCGGTTGTAAGTCCTTCGGAAGCAAGGTTGTGCTTTTCCAGTGTTTGTACCTTCTGTGTGTAACACAGTGAGTGCCTGACTGTTATCTGCCCTGGGTACTTAGGGATGTGGCCCAGGCTTTGGGCACACACAGACCTTGCCTCCTCACCTCCTAGATAAATTAGCTTCAGGGCCTCACATTTCCTCATCTTAAGAATGGGGGCAACAATGCCTGTTTCAGCTTAAACCAGCTACCACTGTCGGGAGACAATTCTCCACAGGTCTCTTGTATATCTGCAGGTCGTAGGAGCAGAGATATTGCTCACAAACACAGAGAGCTTTTGTTCCACAGTGTGTGTTCAAGGGTGTTTGTACAGCAAACCGCTTCAGAAGATATAGTATCTCCCACCAAAGCGGAGGGACGATTTGTTTGCTGTCCTATATTGTAAAGATAATGTCTCTTTCTGGAGCAAAGTTCAAGCAGGCTTACTGCCCGTTAGAAGAGATTTGGGTTCCTTAAGACTGGAGTTCCTCTCCCGGAATACAGCTACCGTGTGTGCCAGGCTTCACATGATCTTCACTTTATCACCTTTTGGGAATTGGAGCTCAGGAAACAGGGGTGAATGATGATACTCTGGCTATTGCTACTGTTGTGATAATAACATGTCCTTTGTTGGGGCGCCTGGGTGGCTCAGTCAGTTAAGTGTCTGCCTTCAGCTCAGGTCATGATCCCAGGGTCCTGAGATCAAGCCCTGCATCGGGTTCCCTGATCAGCGGGGAGTCTGCTTCTACCTCTTCCTCTACTTCTCCTTCTGGTCCTGCACTTGTGCACACACACACACACACACACACACACTCTCTCTCTCTCTCAAATAAATACATAAAATCTTAAAAAAAAAAAAAAAGAAGAAGAAGAAGAAGAAGGAGAGAAAGAAACTCAGCTCCTCAGGCCCCAGGCAACAGCTTCTCTCTCTGATTCTGTTTTCTGACATTCAGGACTTGGGAAGGAAACAAGGAGGGGACACAGGAGCCTCAGTGCAAGAAGGATTTCTAGAAGTTCAATGTGTTAGGAAGGATACACGGGAAGGATGCGCCAGAGTCTCAGGCTCCAGTATCAACTGTGTCAGGATGGCTATCCTGAACCAGCCAGCGTGGTCCTCCCCCGGACAGAAATCCCCTCAGCTTCCATCAGGAGAGGTGCTCCGAGTGCATCTCATTGAATAAGTCCCACCCCCAGTCCACAGAAGATTATGGAACAGATATAATATCCAGAACGCAAGGAGTTTCCTGTGAGCACAGGGAGAATCAAGCAGTGCTGAGAAGGGCAAGGGACCTGCTCTCTAGGTCACCACTCAACACCTCTCCAGACTCAAAACCTCTCCAGATTCATCTCTGTTTTTGTTAATTCCTATTCAAAAAAATTTGTGTGTGACAACATAAACAGCTGCCTCCTCAGAGCTACACCTTTCCTCTTGAGGAGGGCTGCCTTTATTTCCCCTTTCAGAATCTTTGTCTTGTAAGCTTGCTAAATAGTTTACGTATTTGTTTGGCATATATTTTCCCTATGAGAATGTAAACTCCACAAGGGCATGGGTTTCCCCTCTCTTTCTTGTTTCCTTCCCCCCTTCCTTCCTTCCTTCGTTCCTTCCTTTTCTTCCTTCCTATAAACTGAAAATTTTAACTTTTTCCACAGTTTGAGATATAATTGACATATAATATGTGTCAATTTCAGATGTGCCATATAATGATTTGATATTTGTGTATCTTGTGAAATGATCATCACAGTAATTTCAGTTAGTATCCATCACCTTCCATAGTTATAATAGTTTTGTGATGATGAGAACTTTGAAGATTTACTCTCTTAGCAACTCTCAGATGTACAATATTGTTAACTACAGTCACCATGCTGTACATTACCTCCCCTTATAGTTGGAAGTTTGTACTTTTTGACTACTTTCACCCATTCCCCCCCCCCACCTCCCATGCCTCTGGCAATCATCAATCTGTTTTCTGCATCTGTGAGTTTGTTTGTTTTAGATTTCATGTATTGGTGAGATTGCCCAGTATCTGCCTTTCTCTGTCTGACTTATTGCACTTAGCAAAATGCCCTCAAGTTTCATCCATGTTGTTACAAATGAAAGGACTTCCTTATTTCTTGATGGCTGAATGCTATTCTGTTGTACCTATATATACCACATTGTCTTTATCCATTTGTCCATCGCTAGACACTTAGGCTGTCTCTAGGTCTTGGTTATTGTAAATCATGCTGCAATGAACATGGGAGTGTGGATTTCTCTTCAGTTTTGTTTCCTGCAGATAGATGCCCCGAAGCAGAATTGCTGGATCGTATAATAGCTCTCCCTTTAATTTTTGGAGGAACCTCCGTACTGTTTGCCACGGTGGCTGCACTAATTTACTTTCCCACCCACAGTGCATGAGGGTTCCTTTTTCTTCACATCCTTGCCAACTCTAGTTATTTCTTATCTTTCCAATGGCAGCCATTCTGACAGGTGTATCTCATTGTGGTTTTGATTTGCATCTCCCTGGTGACTAACCATGTTGAGCACCTTTTCATGCACCTGTTGGTCTTCTTTGGAAAAATGTCCGTTCAGTTCCTCTGCCCATTTTTCAGTCGGATTGTTTGGGGTTTTTTGTTTTTATTTATTTTTATGTATTTATTTATTTTTTCTTTTTTGCTATTGAGCTGTGAGAGTTCTTTGTATATTTTGGATATTAACCCTCTATCAGAAATATGACTTGCAAATAAATTTTTTCCCATTCAGTAGGTTGCTTTTCATTTTGTTCATGGTTTCCCTGGTGGCATAGAAGCTTTAGTTTGATGTAGCCCCACTTATCTATTTTGGATTTTCTAAATATTTTGCATACTACTATATGGACAGTGAACAGTGGCAGTGGGAGCACTGGGTAAGGAGCCTCTAGTTGTGTTCTAGACCTCCTTCTTCTTTGACCTGTGTGATAGCCCTCTGTTTCTTAACTTCCTCAAAGCCCCCTGGGTCAGCTCTCTCCCATAACCTCCTTTTTCCTACTTTTCCCTACTTCCTGTTCTGCAAAAAGATTGGAGGCAACGCACAGAGGTCCTGGAAAACACTGCCTCCAGATTCTCAAACATTCTCCAATTCTTCCCCCCAACCCTCACCAAGAAAGTCAGATTTAAAAGGCTGTGAAAAGGAGTGAAAGTGAAAGGAGAAGGGGTTCCTGAGATTTCCACTAGGACATACTGACTTGACCCCCTTATCCTGAACCTTTGAGTGGGGTTGTTGGAAGGAGCAGGAGTGATGGGGAAGTAGAAGTCCGTCTTCAGCTCCAATCCCTCCCATATTCCCATAGCCTGCCCTGTCATTCAGATCAAAAGCCAGATTGTTTACTGTGGCCCGTAAGGGCCTACAGAATGACATTCCTATCACCTCTCGGCCCTACTCTGCTGATCTTCCCCTGGTTCGTTCTGTTCTTACCACTCTGGCTCCTTCCTGCTCCTAGAATGGGCCAGGCTGGCTTCTCATTTTTTTACTGGCTGTTTTTTTCTGCCGGGAATGCTCTTCACCCAGTGGTCATTTGACCCTCATCTCTTTTAGGTCTTTGCTCAAATGTCATCACCTCTGGGAAGACGAGTTCTCCGATCATTCTACTTATTCATTTCTTTATTTAAAATGTTTTATTTATTTATTAGAGACAAAGAGAGAGGGAGCACACAAGCTGGGGTGAGGGGGAGGAGGAGCAGAAGGAGAGGGAGAAGCAGACTTCCTGCTGAGCAGGGAGCCGGATGCGGGCAGGGCTCCATCCAATGACCCTGAGATCATGACCTGAGCTGAAGGCAGACCCTTAACCAACTGAGCCACCGCAGGTGCCCCTCTGATCATTCTATTTAACATTTCAACTTTCTCTCTCTCCCCCATCACACTCTCCATGCCCCTTTTCTGGTTTGTTTTTCACCGGAGCTTTTCCCACCACCTCTGTGTTAAATATTTTATGTATTTATCATATCTTTTCCCCGTGAAAATGCAAAGTTCATGAGGGCATGGGTTTTCCATCTATTTTTTTTTTTACTACCATAACCTCAGAGTTTAGAACAGTGCCTAGAATCTAGTAGGTAGTCAATAAATATCTGTTGAATAAATGAATTAGTGAAAGAGTAAATAGTGCCTTCCCTTCTGTTTCTTCAACCATGAGATATGTGTGAATGATTGCATGTATGTGTGTGAGTGTGGTGGAGGGCCTTAAGAGATAGGTCACATCTAATCCCAAATTAATGGCGTGCGGGGCAGCAGAGCCTCCAGAAATCTACAAATTACCTGCGGCAGCTCAGATTATTGGAAGGAATGATAGGACAGTGGGCTACAGACCAGGTTTCAAAGTTAATCTTTACCACTAACTGGTCAAGATATTTAACATCTCTGGGCTTCAGGCGAATCATCTATAAAATGGAGAGCTTGGAATAAATAATCACTGAAAACAATGTACAGCTCTTCATGGTTAAAGAAATTTTTTTTTTACAGGTACCTGGGTGGCTCAATTAGTTAAGTGTCTGACTATTGCTCTCAGCTCAGGTCTTGATCTCAGCGTCGTGAGTTCAAGCCCCAGGCTGTGCTCCATGCTGAGTGTAGAGCCTACTTTAAATTTTTTTTTTTTTTTTGCATTATCTTTGAATCTTTTGAGGCAGCCAGGGCAGGTCAGTAGAAGTGAGAAAACACAAAAGCTTTTTGTTTTGTTGTGGGTTTTTTGTTGTTGTTGTTGTTTTTTAAGATTTTATTTATTTATTTGACACAGAGAGATCACAAATAGGCAGAGAGGCAGACAGAGAGAGGGGAGAAGCAGGCTCCCTGCTGAGCAGAGAGCCCAATGCAGGGCTCAATCCCAGGACACTGAGATCATGACCTGAGCTGAAGGCAGAGGCCCAATCCACTGAGCCACCCAGGCACCCCATTTTGTTGTTAATTATAATCCCTGACTGGACCCTAAAGAGGAGGGTGGGTCCCATAAATGGAGGACCCTTTGTTTGCTCAACAGTTGATAGGGGACAGATTTGGACTTGCCAGGGGGCTAAACTGTGTTATATAAGATAGAATCAGCAAAGACACTGAAGACAAGGTAAGAACCTGGAGCAGGGATGGGAGAAGAAGAAGACGGGGCAGAGCCCCATTTGTGTGTTTGGGGAGGGGGCATGGGGGGGCGGTTGTCAAGAAAAGGCAGTTTTGTGGCCAGATGAGCAAGTGGGGTATGGGAGAGAAAAAATAGAGGAATTGAATTTGTTCTGCCAGGCGTGATGTAATCCCTTCCTACATCTACTTCAGAAAATCCAAGTTGCTTCTGAATGCTTTGGCCCAGCTGAATTCTCTCCGGAGAACAGAAATCCGTACAAACCCTGCTTGAAGACTGCCAAAAGGGAAGGGATTGCCAACATCATGGCCACATGATGGGAAAAAGGAGAGCTCAGGTTCATTGAAACAAGGCTGTGGCCCAGAAAGTGGGGTTATGACAGGCAACACCACCTGTACCTGTACTGATATATTCAGTTATGCTGTTGTCCATTTTCCTCCCAATATTGTGTAAAGGGTCTGCTGTAGACTGAATGTTTGTGTCCTCTCCAAATTCACATGTTGAAACATAATCCCCAAGGGGATGGTACTAGGAGGTGTGGTCTTTAGGAAGTGGTTAGGTCATCAGAGTGGAATTGTCATGAATGAGATGAGTGCCCTAATAAGGGAGGCTCCAGAGAGCTTCCTGGCTTTTGCTACCATGGGAGGATCTGGCAAAAAGATGGCCGCCTGTGAACTAGGAAGTGGGTCTTCATACTTGATCTTGGACTTCAGGTCTTATTATTTTACTCTCTCATCAGTTTATTCTAATGACACACTCTATTGCCTTGAGCTCTGTAATTGCTTTAAGCAGTAGAGTCTTCTTTAGTCTGATAAAAGAGTCATCATGTTAAGAGTCATTAGGGTTGGAATTGAAGAAATCTAGAGCCTTAGCTTAGCACTTTGACTTCACAATTAAGTTTTTGATTTTGCAAACTTAGGTAAATGGAAAAGCACTTTGAACTCACTTTTGGATAATTAGCAGAAAGAGACAATGGCTTTGCAAGTCACAGTGTGGCAGGGTTCAAACTGAGCAAATGAGAACAAAAATCAACACTTTCATATTCATACAAACCTTCTGCCACAAAGAATTTTCATTTAACTTAGGTGATAAATCTGGGTAATTATGTGATAAGATTATTCATAAAACTGTTAATCAAACTCATATATTTTGTGGCATCTCATACATAACTCTGCAATTGGAATCTTAAAGGAAAATACATTATTTGAATCTAAAAATATCACTCCATTATAACCATTTATCAGCAAAAATGGAAAAATGTCTCTTGGCTAGTTCTGTTTAGTCACTTACTGCAGTAGAAGGTGCTATAGCCAAGACATACAATTATAAATAATACAATGTATGCCTATTTCTAATGCACACTCCCCAATAAACATCCAATGTAAATAAAGAAATACACTTTTGGTCTAGAATAGATATTTTAAAAATCCTTTTAAAGTCAGGGTTTGCCATGGATAGATAAAGACAGAAAAATCCTTTCTCTATTTTATTTTGTTAAATCCATACATAAATACTTTTGGAGGGTATCTAATGCTTCTACTAGCCAGGATCTTATTCAGGCATTTGCCATCTGAGATAGGAAGGTATAAATAACAGCAGAATAAAGATGGCAAGTTTGAAGGTAATTTAAAAAGCTGGATGTGTGCTAAATCGCTGAACATGATACCCAGGGCTAGTACATTCAGAGGGAATCCACAGACTGACTTTCAGACACTAAGCTTCCCTTATGCTTTTCTCTTTAAATGAAATTAATTCTCACGTGGTCTGGGGGAGCACCTTTCAAAGGAATATTCCCTTTTCGGTAACTTAGAAGCATTCATTTGCCTCCCTTGGATTACCCATATTCTCTTTCTGCTCAGCAATTTCCACCTCACTGTAGAAAGTCATTTCATCCTTGGGCAGAAGTGCATTTCCGGATATATTGGGCATTTTTGATCCCTGTTGGCTCAGGGGACTTCTTTGAAGATCACAGTCAGGAAAAACATTTTTCTGTGGATGGCAACAATTGGGAGATTCTGGGTAACTCTTAGAACCACTGAAATCAGTGCATTTTCAATAGGTATGGTTCTCTCATAGATTAGCAGATGGGTTGGCAGAGGAAGATTAAAGCAGCATATTGAGGACTAAAAAAAATAAAAGAACTTAATGAACTTCATTCTCCTGTTGATGGACATTTTAGGTTGTCTGCTCTTTTTCAGTATTACAAATAATATTGCATTGATACTCATGGCTACGTAAGATTTTCTCTAGACTATATTCCCATAAGTAGAACCGTTGGGTCAAACGGTGTATATACATCTTTAGTTTCACTAGATATTATCACATGGCTCTCCAAAATACCTGTACCAATTTATACTCCCATCAACCAGATGTGAGATTTTCTGTTATTCTACCTCTTCACCAAAACTCAGTAGTATCTGAATTTTAAATTTTTATTGGTTGTCCAATGGTGGTAAAATTGCATTCCCTTACCGTTTTAATTTGTACTTCTCAGAGGAACAGTCATATTGGATAACTTTCCTATATCCTCTGGCCCTTAAGCTTCCTCTTCTGTGAGTTACCAATTTCTATTCTGCTGGCTTGTTTTTTTCCTCCTATTGATTTGTAAGATCTTCTTTAAAAATACTCTTTGTAATTTTGTTTCGCAAATAGCATCTTCTAGTTCATGGATTTTCTTTTCATTTTATCTTTGGGAGTATTTTGTAGGTCTGAAGTATGTAATTTTAGTGTAGTTGAATTTATTGATCTTGCTTTTTGTATATTTAAGAAATCTTTCCCTATACCTTGGTCACAAATATATTTTCCTAAATTGGGTTCAAAAATGTGTAAGCCTTGATTTTTCACAACTGGAATTTATTACTTTTGTTTATTGTGTGTTAGTTCTCTATTGCTGTGTAACAAGTTACTACAAATGGCAGCTTACAGTAGGACAGATTTATCAGCTCAAAATTCAGTAGTTCAAAAGTCTAATACAAAATAGTTGAGTTCTCTGCTGATGATCTTAGGAGGCTGAAATTTAGTTGTTGACTATTTGTGTGTTTATCTTCCAAGCCTTCATGGTTGTGGTAGGATTTAGTTCTTTGCAGCTATAGGACTCAACTTCTAATTTCCTTGCTGGCTATTAACCAGAGGTCACTCTAGCTCTTAGAGACCATGCACATTCCTTACCATGTGGCCCTCCTCGATCTTCAAAGCCATCTTTAAGGCCACTCTCTTGTGTTAAATCACTCTGCATGCTTCAGATGTCTCTGACTGAGAATCTCTTCTTCAGGAAGAGTCCTGTCCTTTTTAAGGGCTCACCTGATTAGGTCAGGCCCACCTAGGATAATCTCTCTATTTTAAAGTCAACTGATTTGGGATCTGAATTACATCTGTAACATTCCTACACAGCAGCACCTAGATTGGTGCTTGATTAAATAAGTAAGAGAAGCTGTGGGTATACCATGGCCTCCATAATTGGGGGCCATCTTAGAATTTGGCCTACCACATGCTATAAAGTAAGGATGCATATTTTTTTCATTTGGATCACTACTTTCATTTTGGGAAATTTAAGACATATACAAAAGTAGAGAAAATAATTTCATGAACTGTTATGTTCCCAGTACCCTGCTTCTGTAATTTCACATGACTAATTTTGTTTCATCTACATCCCCTTCTCCCCATACCCCACCTGAAGATTATTTTTCAGCAAATCCAAGACATAGTAGTCTGTAAATCTTTCCATATGTATCTTTAAAGACAATAATTTCGTTCTGCCTGGAATTAGCCAAACTCGAGGTTAAGGGCACCATTCTTCAGACCGCCAAGTCTGCCCAAGACTTCTGACACCAACTGCAAGTTCAGGGGTTTCCTAAAATCACCTTCGGTTTTGATAATTTGCTAGAAAGTTGCAGAGCACTCACAGAAACTGATTATATTCACAGTCATATTTATTATAGGCAAAGAAAGCAAACTAGAAGATATGCATAGGGCAGTATCTTGGACTAGGAGGGCTCCAAATGTAGAGTTTCTATGTCCTTAGGGATGCATTACCCACCCAGCATTGATATGTGGCAATAAGTATATGGAGTACTGCCAAGTCAGAAAGCTCACCCAAGCTTTGGCATCCAGACTTCCCACTGGGGTCTCATTATGTAGGCATGATTGATTGAATCATCACCCATGTGGTTGAACTCAATCTCCTGGCCCCCTCTGCTCCCAGAGGTTGAGCTGATACATGTGGCTCACAACCCCAACCCTCTAATTACACGGCTGGTCTTTCTGTGGGGCCAGTCGCTACCCTGAGTCATCTCCTACCCTGAGTCATCTCATTAGCATAGACTGTCAGGCAAAGGCTAAAGAACTCACCATGAATAAAAAGACATTCCAATCATTTAAGAAATTCCTAGGGTTTAGAGGTTAGCTCCCAGGAACTGAGAGCAAAGGCCAGCCAAGTCTGTCCATCCATCCTTCCTTTCTCCTTCCTTCCTTCCTTCTTTCCCATGATACCACTATGACACCGGAAAAATTAAAACAATTTCTTATTGTCATCAAATATCCAATAAAGGTTCTAATTTCCCCCCATTGTCTATTAAAAAAAAAGCCAATTGATATCTATAAATCAGTATCCTAACAAGCCTCACACATTGCACTTGGTTGATATGTATCTTAAGTATCTTTTAGCTTATAGGTTCCTCTTCCCTCTTCCCCCGCCCCCCACCCTTGCAATATATTTGTAGAAGAAAATGAGTCATTTGTTCTATAGAGTCTACCATGTTCAGGATTTTGCATAAATTACATAACCATAAAACACCGTTTACATGTGACATATTTGAACTCACTGAGCTAGAACAGACAGTTCAAATACACCTTGCAGCACACATTTCACAGGCACAGGCAAGCATTTTAAAGACTCTTGTGAAAAAGCTACTGGTTGAGGGAACAGCTGGGTGACCTGGGAACTCTGGAATATCTGTTCTGGTCTGTCCTTGATCATCTTCCACGTGGAACGGCACGTTACCCTCTTGTGAATGAGTGGTCCAGTGCTTGGAAAGCTCTAGGACTTCAAGGCCTGTTTCTGTATGACAGATAACTTCAAAGAGGCCTCTACCTATGGCCCTGCCTAAGGGGATTTTCTAAGAATAAAACGAACTGCACGTCTGTCAGTGACTTGGAATCCCCCAAGACTTCTGCTTGTCAGGAAATGAAGATTTGACCAACAAGGGCTTTGGAGCTCTGGGGTCCAGCTGAATAAACTCTGGAAAAAAACAAAACTGGGACTCTGGCTGAATTGGGAATCAGGTCTTGTGGGCCCAAATGACTTCTAAGTCAGAATGACACAGATTTATAGAGGTCAACTGTAAAAAACTTGACTAAAGAAAACTGGCCCTGTCTCAAAAACAGACATGACTTTCAACAAAGTTCTTTGAGAAGTGCTCAGAGGTGAGAGCTGAGCCCCGAAGAAGTGCCTTTAGAGATCCCATCACAATTGTCTTGCTGCTGATAGATCTGCAAGTCTTCAAAAGAGCTTTGGTGTCATGTGGGAGAAATCGGTCCCCCACAACGAGTATGAAGTCAGTGTTCTTAATATATTTTCTTTTTTAAATTTTATTTTATTTATTTATTTTTGAGAGAGAGAATGAGGGGGAGCGCAGAGGGAAAGGAAGAAGCAGGCTCCCTGCTGGGAGCCTGATGCAGGACTTGATCCCACGACCCTGGGATCATGACCCAAGCCAAAGGCAGAGGCTTAACCACTGAGCCATCCAGGCACCCTCCTAATATATTTTTAAAAAGACAAAGCTACTTCTTTCACTTGTGGCTTCACTCCGGGCTTTTGTCCTGGCAAACACACCATTTGAGCGTGGGATGGATACCATGGCCATCCCATGGACCCTCTCATGGCCAGGAATCCTCAGTTTATGGGACTGCATGAGGTACTCGGACCAAATAAATGCCAACGTGTTTGGCAGATTTAAAATGTAGATATACAAGCTGATCTGCCACAGTGCTGAAACTCTGAAGCACATATGCTTCCATATTCCAAACCCAGGACTCTCTCCTTCCCAAGATCTGCCTGTCCATTACCTGTCTAGCAACACAGATGTGAAACCCAGAGCACCAGCTAAGCTCCTTTTTGGGGAGCATGGGCTGCTATCCATGGTGGGCTTCAGGGATGAAGTTAGTACCTTTCTTCCTCCCTGGCTTCTATCACCAGAATATCCATTTGGACCACCAAGGCCAGCTTCTGGAAAACAGAGGTTTGCTCATTGTGGGCTCGGGACAGGTTCCTTGGCCAACTGTCCCATGGTGGGGGGAGGTTATACATATGGAAGCGCATTTTCGATGAAGAAATGGAACTCTCTGGATTGTTGTTCCTCCAGAGGAGAGCTGCTAGGAGAAACCCTGTGTTGGGAGCCAGACCCAGCGAGGGCAGACTTGTGGGATAGCCCTGAGGAGCTGGAATGTCATCTTGCCATGTGGCTCAGGGAGGTGGAGGAAGAAGCTGGGTTCTTACGAGAACCGTGCTGGGGGCTGAAATGCTTCCTGAAGAGGATGCTGGGGAGGAATGGACTCTGAGACTCAGTGGAAGACTTCAGGTCTGGGAGGTCGTTGCCAAATGGAACTAGGTGGGTGGGGTTGGGAGTGAAAGTTCTGTGCTGCCCAATGCCACGTACAGACTGACTTGGGTCTAGGTTCTGTGGTGCTGCAATGAAGACTGTTGTTCTTTTGGAAAGCTTTGCTCAGGGGAGCCTGGCAGGAGCGCACTTTGTAGCCAGAACTCTTGGGACTTTTCTCCTCAGACTGCTCCAGTGTCACTGTTCATTCCACCAGAAAATTGAGGGTGATTACAGAGAACCAGAGGAGGGTGGATGGTCCAGAGGGTTGGGCTTTGGAAAATTCCTTTTTGACTATACATAAAGATCTGAGACTTTGATGCAAAGCAGTGGTGCTTCCAGCTTTGACTGAAAGGATGAGGACCATGTTATGAGGCTTAGTCTATGATTCCTTCACCCTGACTTTGAAAGAGCCATTACTTTCTTCTTGGTCAGTATTGATGTCAGCAGCCCATGGTGTGGTCTGCTCTCCTTGCATGGAGACGTGGGTCTACACCCAGCCTTGGGGCCAGAGAGTTTGGATCTCAGCATCCAGGAAAGCTTTCACCCTTCTATTCCCCAGAATGGCTCTTGTTTCTTTCCAGACCATTGTCTGACAGAGCACCTCCTTGATTTCAGCATTCTCTCCCAATTTCTTCCAGGCTCTCTTCGCCTTTTCCTCTTCTTTACCAGAACAAATCTGTTCTCTCTGCTCCGTGTCTTTCTCCTCTTCCTGCGTCTCTGCAATCTTTGCTTGTGTGTGTGCCTGGCATTCATCCTGGTACTTGGCCAGCTGCTCTGGCATCACCCTGCCAATAGCTTCTTTCGGTTTCTATGGTGGCTCCTTCAGATGCACGGGCCCCTCCTGCCACCCCCCAGCTCCCAGAGAAGTTTTTGAGAAAGTATAAGCAGGATGTCCTTGCTGCAGAGCAGGAAGGAACTCCCATGGCCATGCATTTCAGAATGGACTTGGCTGCTCAGCTCCCACGTTTGTACCTCCATGTCTGATAGAATCCCATTAATATCCTAGGCAAAGGACTTCCTTTGTACTCTCTCTTAGTGGTTCTGGAAGCCCGACCCAACTCCTCAGTACATCTCTCCAGGGTACTGACAGGTCTTTGCAGAGGGAAGAGAACTCTTTGAATTCCCGGTCCAATCCATCCCATGGGAATCTCTTTCATCCCCCATATCACAGAGGGGTCTTCCTTGTGGAGACTCACTGAGCAGCTACTTCAAGTCCAAGTCAGTGAGAGAGACCATGGCAGTGACCTTCTGCATAAATCGTTCTCAGAAGCAGAGCAGAAGATTGAGAGCAAGGGGTGAGAGGTGCTCCCCTAGTCCCACAGGCTTATGCCCCTCATGCCTGTTTTGGGTGGAGACTATTTCTCTTTCTGAAATTTTTTTACTGTCTCTTTATCATTTAGTGCCTCTTGAACACTCCTCTTCCTTCCTCCTCTTCTTATTCCTCCTCCTCTTCTTCTTCTCCTTCTTCTCCTTCTTCCCAACATTAAGAGCTGTGAAACCAGTTTAGGAAAACCTGGACTTTTTTCACTTCTTCTCCCTGTTAAAAGTGTCATTTTCCCCCTTTTTTTCTCTTCTTACTCCCTTCCTTCAACTTGTTCAGTAATTTTCCCTGTTTAATGAACTTGTTGTCAGATTCTGTTGCTTGTCATAACTGCAGATCCGCAGGTTGATGTAAAGTGCTCCATACTTCATTCAGAGAAGCAGGAAAAAGCTCATCACATGCTTCAAGTTTAAATCCACGGGCAGAAGAGTCAGATGTATCACACTCATGCCCCATACCAATCACCTCCCATATTTGGTCTTTTCCATGAGTCTTTCCACCTCATTTCCAGATTGAAGACCTTCTCCTTTTTCCTGAACACTCTTCACTAGCCCTGGGTAGAACTCTGGGCACATTCATCACCTGGGTCAAAGACACGAGTGTAATCTGAACAGTTGCTGCAGCCAGCTTAGAATCTCGATGTTCTTCTGCTCTCCCAACTTCCTCATGCCCAGATTTCTTTAAAAATGTGAGATTCGGAGGGCCCGGGAAAGAGGTGAACTGGATCCTGTGGTGTTCCAACATGACTACAAACAAGTATTGGCAACTACTACTCTTTGGCTTCTATATCACAAGTGTAATAGCACGGTGGGCTGCAAATGTTTTCTTGCTAGCAGGCTTGGCCAGATGCATTGGCTGCAACTCTTGTTATCAACTGGACCCAGAAGCAAGTCTACCAATGGTGCCCCATACAGTTCCACAGTTCATGTCCATGGATCAAAATACTCACATGGGAGTCAGAAAGGAGAAGGAAAATCCCAACTCAAGGTCTGTGAAACATTTCAGGGGACAGCCTGGTGGCTTGTAGTTAATGCCTTGGAAGAACTTGGAAATCAAGCTTTTCAAAAACTAGTTGTTAAAGAAGAGCCCTCACTTAAGACTCAAAAATATGAAAACAACAACCCAGTTAAAAAATGAGCAAAAAGACCTGAACAGGCACCTCACCAGAGAAGATATACAGATGGCAAATAAGCATATGAAAAGATGCTTCACATCCCATGTCATTAGGGAAATGCAAATATGAAAAGATGCTTCACATCCCATGTCATTAGGGAAATGCAAATAAAAACAACGGAGATACCACTGCAGCC
Organism: Neogale vison; assembly: GCF_020171115.1. Lineage (NCBI taxonomy): Eukaryota > Metazoa > Chordata > Mammalia > Carnivora > Mustelidae > Neogale > Neogale vison. The sequence goes on from NC_058105.1 coordinate 92,733,612, forward strand.
CTATTAGAATGGTCCAAACCCAGAACATTGACAGCACCAAATGCTGGCAGGGTAATGGAGCAACAGGAACGTCCATTCATTGCTGGTGGGAATGTAAAAGGGTACAGCTACTTTGGAAGACAGTTTGGTAGTGGCTTACAAAGTTAAATATACTCTTATTATACCATCCAGCAATAGTCCTCCTTAGTATTTATCCGAAGGAATTGGGAACTTATGTCTACACAAAAGCCTGCATATGGATGCTTATAGCATAGTTGTTCATAATTTGTTCATATTTTCCAAAACTGGGAAACAATAAAAATGTCCTTCAGTAGGTGAATAGATAAAAATGGAATGTTATAATAGAGTTATTCGGTGCTAAAACGAAATGAGCTATCATGGCACCTGGGTGGATCAGTCAGTCAGGCATCTGCCTTTAGCTTAAGTCATGGTCTTGGGGTCCTGGGGTCCTGGGGTCCTGGGATCAAGCCCTGCATCAGGCTCTCTGCTCAGCAGTGGGTCTGCTTCTCCCTCTCCCTTTGTGATCTCTTTTTCTCTCTCTTAAAAAAAATTTAAATCTTAAAAAAAAAAAAGAATGAGCTGTCAAGTCATGATAAGACTTAGAGGAACTTTTAGTGCCTGTTCCTAAGTGAAAGAAGCCAGTGTGAAAAAGCTACGTGTGTGCTTCCAACTATATGATCTTCTAGAAAAGGCAAAATTATGGAGACAGTAAAAAGGTTGGTGGTTGCTGAAGGTTGGGTAGGAGAGAGGAATGTGAAGGAGGAGCACAGAGAATTTTGGGGGGCAGTGAAACTATCCTGTATGACACAGTAATAGTGAATACATGTCATTACACATTTACACTATGGACTTTAGTTAATAATATACCAATACTGGTTCATCCATTGTAACAAATGTACTGCATTGATGCAAGATGTAAATAGTAGGGGAAACTGGGTTGGTGGTGGAGGGAGTGGGCATTTGGGAAACTCTCTGTACTTTCCAATTCATTTTTCTGTAAATCTAAAACTACTCTAAAAAATAATTTTTTAAAAAGCCCTCACAATCATGGAGGAAAAGAAAAGACCTTCTGTAGGAGGTCTCCCAGATGAGAGTGGCATCTGGGGCATAGTGGAGAGTGCTCAACGAGCCCAGAACCTGGAAGAGAAAAGGAGACCAGGCTTTCCAGGGTCATGACCAAGCAGAGCCACCACGGGCAAAGGAGTAGCTCTGCATGGGACTCATGGCCTTCAGGGAGAAGGGAAGCAGGTCTTTTGGGGTGAGAAGGCACTGAGGGGGTAAGTGCTTGTGGTCAGAAGCTAAGAGTGGGACACTTAACTGACTGAGCTACGCAGACGCCCCTGCAGGACCCCTGCTCTTCCTCTAATGCATGTTATGCCTTCACTGATCTAGAGCACCTTAAACATAACTATTCTGAAGTTTCTTTTTGTTCCATAACATTGACTTCACCTGTACTGAGTTCATTATCAGATTATTTTGTTAGATTTTTTCCTTAACATATGACTTCTTTATGTGCTCTAGAATTTTTGTTTGCACGTTCATTCGGAGTGCCCTTTCCTTGCTTTTTGTTTTCCTTTTCCTTTGTTTGATTTTCACCTACATTTTGACTTCCTTGAAAGGTTTGGCAGTTGCCTCAACTCAGCCCTCCTTCACAGTGGGAAACTGAATGGAAGTGGTACACACACCCTGTTTCCTGAGTTTGTTACTCTGTATACTATCGTGTGTGTGTGTGTGTGTGTGCACGTGTGTGTGTGCATATGTGCGTGTTTACTTCCATAGTGAACCCGGGACATCTCTTTGAAAATGATTCTGTACCAATTCAGACTTCTCTCTTACCAGATTCCCAGCCATGCCCTCTTTCCAGCCTGAAGCTCCAGCCTCTGTGTGCACAGGCTGCATTCAAATTTTAGTGAACTTGACCCCAGTCGAGGTTTGATGCAAGAGAATGGCTCTTCCTATTTCTACCTGCTTCTTCTATATAAACTATTCTAGAATCTTTGCTTCCATTTGCTGGGGAGTCAGAGAAAACCTTTCTGCAGTGAAAGGGAAGAACAAAGCAGAAATTCAGAGAGAAATAAAAACATCTAAAGATGAAGAGGGAGAATTCATGAGTACCCCATTTTCCTCAAGCCCTGTTCTCTCTGCTATTCTTGAAGTTTGATTGTCTAACTCTACCTTCTATTCCAGGACACACCTTAGTATCCTTATAATACCCCTCTCATACATTTCTGCTGAAGCTAGCTCCAAAGGGTTTTTGATACTTAAAATCAAGAGGCACAGTGAATATGTGTCTTTTGGGCATCCATTGGTCCAGGGTGCTTATAATTGCTGGATCCCACACTGTGGGAGTTCTCAGTCCCAGAACCCCTGCATTCAAGTAGCAATGTTGGCTCTTACTGTGCACCAGGAAGGTTTGGATATCTCTCAGTCTAAGCAAACTTTGATGGGAAGACAGGGTTTGGTTTGGTTTCCTGCCGCACTGTGCATTGCAGGAAACTAAGGGCTTAAGGGTTTACATGATGAGGGGAACCTAGGGGAATGAGGGTCTAAAGGTTGTGGGGGGAAGATTGGAGTAACAGCCATCAATGCTTCCAGCATGAAGCACTGGCCAGGGACACACCATTCTCAAAAGTTCTCCTGGCAGGGGGTGGGGGGAGGCTGGGTGGCTCAGTCAGTTAAGCGTCTGCCTTCAGCTCAGGTCATGATCCTGGAGTTCCAGGGTGGAGTCTCACATCAGGCTCTCTGCTCATTGGGGAGTCTGCTTCTCCCTCTGACCCTCCCCCTGTCTCGTGCCTTTTCTCTCGCATTCAAATAAATAAAATCTTTAAAACAAAAAAAAAATTTCTCCAGGAAATTACAGCTCTCAAGTGCCCAGAAATGACCCAACCAGCTTTCTCTCCAGCAGGGATGTGGGAACCTGAGACGTTCGGGAGGTGATGGCATTTGTCCACGGTGACTGCCAAGTGGGAAGTAGCAGGCAATTCCAAGAATCTGGAGTTCACAGAGAGCTCTGAGAAAATGGAGATTGTGGAGAAGAACTTTGAAGTAGGAGGTAACCATGCAAAGCTGATAACAAACAGTTGAGCCCGAGGACCCTTGAAGACAAGAAAATCCTGTGTATTGAGAACCAGAGGACTCCTGAGGTGAAAACAGATGAACCAAATGATCTCTAAGGTCTTTTCCAGTTTTCAGATCTGGCGAGTCTTTAACACGGTCCACACAGTGTCCCCTGTAGACTCATTAATAACAAGGAAAACCCGGAAGGATGCGAAGCTGGACCACTCTTAGTAAAGTGACAAGAGCCCTTTGCACACTGGCCTGTGATCGGGAAGGTGGTGCCCAGTATTTCACTATGGTTTGCTTTTCTTGAACTTCAGCTTTCCTGAACAAACCCAACCCTACCTCCACTCCTTAGCTTTCTCCCATTGTTTCGGTCCCTTGCGTTCGGTGCTGTGACCTGCCATTGAGGACACACTATCCTGCCCCAACTTACTTGCCCAATGTTGGTTCATTAATGGTGTCCTTCTTTCCAGTTTGGCTGGAGGGGGGAGAAACCCATTTGCCTCCTTTGGCTCCTTGGCCAATCTGCTTAACCGAATGCACCAGGCTCTGAGACAAAGACCCACGCCTCCTTCCCACTTAAAAAATTATCCCATCTTTTTTCAAACTACTTCTTCAGCCAGCCTGTTTTTCTCTCCTCTCTTCACGGAATATGTAAAATCTTTCTTGTACATTAAGAGCTTGTGAAAGATTTCCTTGCCTCAGCCACATGATTTCCAAAATGTGTTAATTATGCATTACTCACATACTCTCTGAGCTTTCGCTGCTAATGTCGTTTTACTGGACTGGGGAGAAGGAACTTGTAAGTGATTACATAATCCTTAGACTTGCTGACAAGGAACTATAAGCCACTATAATATGCTTAAGTGGGGGGTCCTCATTTTTGATTTATCGTCCTCATGAAATAAAATCCTACCGGCATTTTCTTCCTTTAGTTAGATGGTAAAGGAAGTCAGCATTTTCTTTCATCTGGATGTTCAACTTTACTTCCATAGACAAACATCTCTGAAAGATTGAGGTAATACTGATGATCCAAACCAAGGACTCAAAATTCCTCTACTAAATATGAATGGGGTTTTGTTTTTTTCTGTCAAAGTAAACTGTAGTGCATCATTTCATCCCCTCAAATTTCAGTTTCAGGGGCGCTTGGGTGGCTCAGTTGGTTAAGCATCTGACTCTTGGTTTCAGCTCAGGTCATGATCTCGGGTTGTAAGATCAAGCCGTGTATTGGGCTCTGCTCTGGATACGGAGCCTGCTTAGGATTCTGTCTCTCCCTCTCCCTCTACCTCTCCCCACCTTCCTCTGTCTCTTTCTCAAAGATAAATCAATCAATAAATTGATATTAAAAAACAAATTTTAGTTTCAAAAAGGATGCACAGTGCAATCCTCATAAACATGGTGAAACTGGTCAGAAATTCTATAGTTTCTTCATAGTTTCAAATGGTATGATTATTAAATAGACTGATATAGAACACTTGACAGCTCTTTCCTTCTTCTACACTATAATTAATCTTGAAACCAGCTTTATCTGTCAGTTTTCAAAAATAAGTCAGTGAAACATGCAGTTAACACATGGCATGATTCCATGACAATTAGACATGATTCACAGTCCAGAACAGGTTCATGCAGAAACCAGCTTTGCCTTTGACGAAAAGTCACTGCATGTTTATAGAGCACCCTCTGAATACTTAAGGAAACCCTGTATTTGAAGCTGAAATGCATCTACTACAAGTTGATCTTTTCTGCAGCATGGATTCAATTGTTTATTTTGGTGAAATATTCTTCTTGGGCCCCATCTGTACAATCACAGGAATAAAGAACCGTGGCAATTTTTAGACATATCCACAAATTCCTTGACACTCTTCTCAGGTGCGTTCTATGGCCTCTCCACTTGAATCTGGGCTGTCCTTAGCGACTTTTGTCACCAATGGAACCAACAGAAATGAACCGCATAATCTCTGAGGCAAGTTCAGAGAAAGCCATGTGGCTTCTGCTTGGTTCTTGGGACACCTGGCTGTGGAGAAGCCAGGTGTATGTAAGGAATCTAACTACCCTGAGACCCACATGCTGTCAAGGCCATACGGAAGTGCTCCAGCAACCCAGTGCAACTGAACTTCCAACAGCCAAATCGCCAGCCACGTGAATGAGCCATTTTGAACATCCAGCTCAGTCGAACTTTCAGATCACTCCAGTCATTGAGAGAGCTTAAGCAAGAACTGCCCAGCTGAGCCCTTCTCTAGTTCTGCAATCAAATGGTCTAAGGGACAATTCTGCGTCTTTAAGGAGATTCAGAATGCACATTATAACATTAAGGGCTCTGATAAGTTCTGCAGCACAGAAACCTAGGTAGCCTAGGGGCGCCTGGGTGGCTCAGTAGGTTATGCATCTGATTCTTGATTCCGGCTCAGGTTGTGATCTCAGGGTCATGGAATCGAGCCCCCTATCAGGCTTCACATTCAGTGGAGAGTCTGCTTGGGATTCTCTCTCTCTCCCTCTCTTTTTTTTTTAATTTTTTTTAAAGATTTTGTTTATTTATTTGACAGAGAGAGATCACAAGTAGGCAGAGAGGCAGGCAGAGAGAGAGAGAGGAGGAAGCAGGCTCCCTGCTGAGCAAAGAGCCCGATGTGGGACTCGATCCCAGGACCCTGAGATCATGACCTGAGCCGAAGGCAGCGGCTTAACCCACTGAGCCACCCAGGCGCCCTCCCCTCTCTTTCTGCGTCTCCTCCCACCTCTCTCTCCAAAATAAATAAATAAATATTTTTTAAAAAATAAGAGAGAAGCCTATGGGGCCTAAATTTAATACATTTTGGGAAATACTGACTTTTCATTATAGCTCTGAATTCAAAAAGAAAACCTATTGCAGTAGGAAAGTAAGGGGCTATTGTTTAAAACAGAAATTACACACAAGTGCAGGGAGTACATCAGCTATCATCAGGAAGGAAGTTACTTACCCTGAATAAGAAAACATTTGGGTTTCAAAATGTCCTATGGTTCTGCCTCTTTGGGTTGTCAAAGGAGAGGCAGAAACTCCTGGGTGGGTTTCAGGCCAAATTTATGTATGTATATATGTATGTATGTATGTACGTGTGTGTGTATGTATATATGTATGTATGTATTTATCTATTTACCCATCCATCCATCCATCTTCATTCATTTTATTTGAATAGGTAATATATTCATATAGTTTAAAATTTACAAGGTACAAAGTGATATACGCCATAAACTTTCCCTTCCACTCTGTTTTCCAGCCACACTGTTTCCAATGTCTTGTCTATCCTTCTAGGGTTAACTTAAGCATATATAAACACGTGTGTATATATGTTCTTAAAACAGACATATATAGTGGCATACTATACATATTACATTCTGCACCTTGCTCATTTCATGTGAAAATACATGCTTAAAGGCATCCCATATCCACACATGGGAAGTTTCCTTATTCTTATTTTTCCCACACCTACCAAATATTCTGTTGTATGGCTGTGTAACTGTTTGTAACTAACCAGTCACTTATTGATGGGCCTTTTCCAATTATAAACAATGCAGCAATGAATAAACTTGGATGTGCATTACTTTGCACAAGTGCAAACATACGGAGGATAAATTACTAGATAGGGGATTGCTGGGTCCAACGATGGCAGTTGTTGTTGGTGCCTGGCCCAGAACTCTTTTATGGGACTGGCATACCCATTTCCTAGCTGCAGCAGGTGGTGGTTGCTGAAAGTTCACACCTGCTTTCTTTTCTGGGGAACTGCTGTTGACTGACAGTTGCTGCCTGACCTGCAGATGTCTTAGAAGTCACATGCCCTTCTGGGGGTGGCCCTTGACCAATGACTAACAGGTGCATGGGTATAGAGCCCAGCCTCTTTGTCTCTGGCCAGGATGGCCTCTACGGTCCACTTTTCACTCAAGAGCACCTTGTGGGATCAGGCTGAGGCTAGATGGATCTGAAGCTGCATCTTGCCCTAGTTTCTTCTCCTGACACCCCATTTCCCTTACTCCCCTGCAGGTTTCTCCGGAGAACATTTCCTCAGTAAGTCACCTGCACAAGAATCCTGGTTGCAGTGTCTGTTTCTAGGAAAAGTAGTCTGCAACAAATGGTACATGCACGTGTAATTTTTGTAGATTTCATAGATATTGCTCAGTTGTTCTCCAGAGAGATGGTACCAAGGTAGACTCCTCCTAGAGAAGAGAAAGTGTTAGGGAAAATCTGATCATCTTAATTGCTCATCAAGTATTAGTGAATGAATGAATATATGCCGTATCTTATTTTGGTGATGCTACCTTTGGTGCAGTGTACCCATACTTTTTTGTTTGTTTCCAGAAGAACAGGGACACGCATCTGCTTAAAAGTTATGCTTCCATCTCATCCCATGCGGCCACTGATTCCATGGCCCTTCCCCTTGCCGTGACTGCCAGCAGGTGTTGGAAAGTAGATGGCATGGGTAGGCAGAGGGAAGGGTGAGGAAGGTTTAGTACATTTTAGGATATACCAGAATATAAGGACTGGTGACTCTTTTCTTTTGAAATCTTGGCAAAGCACAAGATATCCAAATGTGAGGAAAATCTTTGGGTCCTATGGGGAGATTCAGCTTATGGATCTAAACCCGACCTATATTTTTAGGCAGCATATGGTTTAAGCTGCAGCGTGGTCTGCATAAGCTAGAGGCAGGTGGCTGTGGGCTTTGCGGTCAGTGGACTTGGCATCCAATCCCAGCTCTTGCTGACTTGTAGCTCGATGACCTTATCTCTGAATCTTGGTTTCATTTTCAGTAAAACAGTAACGTCCATCTTGCCAAGTTGTTATGAAGATTCATTGTGTTTGGTCCCTAGTTGGGGTTCTGTAAAGAGTAGTGGGAAGCGAGTAGGGATTGTGGCTATTATCATAGCACTCTCACTGATCATGATAAAAGTTTTCAACACTAGGCAATTGTGTTTAGTACAGAAGAAGGCTACTTATTCACGTTGTCCTATTTCAATTCTTTCATACTAACAAAGGCCCATGCTTCCCTCCCATCCCCTCCATCTCCCCAGTTCATTCAGAGGCCAGCAGAGACAACCAATAAAAGAAAGCTAACGCATGTGGGTTTCAGGGTCTTCTCTTTGGGTAAATGTTTGGGAACCCAATGACATACACCCAAAAGAAAGGACTGACTTCCTGTATGGCAAAGGATGGTAATGGTGAGAAGTTTTTCCCATTTCCATTGAAGACAGCCTAAAAGGCAATGGAAAGGCTGGAGCCCAAGGGATTAGGATGGACTTAAGCAAGATCTTCTAAGACCCTCATTTCTAGAACATTCCATACCTCTGGGTTTATTTGAGTGGAATCCAGCTTTTTGATTCAGCATTGGCTTTGTACTATCTAAGCCACCCCAAAGAACTCTCATGAATAATACAAAATGCACACATTAAGAACAAAGGAACAAAGCCAAGGATTGGGTTTTGGGGGTTTGTTTGTTTGTTTTTTTTGTTTTGTTTTTGTTTTTAGCCCTCCATTATGTTTAAAATCATTTTGGGGGGAAGTTTCAAATTATCTGCTTTCATTATATTCCCCACTGATGCCCTGCTCATAAATTTTGCATAATGAGTAGGGCTGTGAACAACTTTATTTGCTGATTTGTTTTGAAGGTAGAAGGAGGGCTTTCTTGAGAAAAGAAAACTGGAACATTTACTTAACAAAAGTTTATGCTGAAAGAGTTGTCTCTGTTTTGGAAAAATAGGGAAGCAAAATCTGTTTTGAGCCTTTCATGTGAGATAATGGTTTCAGAGTATCTCTTTACATCTTGTAATCATTACGCAAATTATTCTGTGTTCTTTTCCACAATAAAGTACTTCTCGGTACCCACACTTGAAAGAACTTACAGATTGGGGCAGAGTGTGCTCCAAGACACACACCCCCCCCCCCCCCCGCCGGCAGTAGGGAAGGCAGATTCAGTAAGGGTCCAAGCAATATGCAGTGTTCACAGTGCACACATCCAGGGGATGCCATTACATTGTGTCCTATGGGAATGATGACCCCCAGGAATTTGAAAGTGTAAACACTGAGCCCCAGAATTGCACCTCACTTAGTAATGTCACATTTTGCCTCTAAATGCCACTTTGGGGGTCTTGCCTCATCAAGTTTCCCTAGGAAGCATTATCTACAGTCCAGGCCAACAACTTGCAAGCAGTGTTGTCAGAGCAGAAGCTGGCCGCCAAATCTAGCTTAAGACACTCTTCTTCCTCTGTGTCCCACTGGGGTGTAGAAGAGTGATTAAGGCTTGGGCCCTCATGGTCCTCAGGGCATAGAGGGGAACTCATGAAAAGCAAGAGATTTTAGTGGTGCCTGGGCGACTCAGTCAGCTAAGCATCTGTCTTCAGGTCAGGTCATGATCCTGAGGTCTTGGGATTGAGCCCCACGTTCGACATCTTCCCACCCCCTGGTTCAGTGGGTGTCTGCTTTTCCCTCTCCTTCTGCCTCTCCACACCACTCATGCTCGCTCTCTCAATCAAATAAATAAGATCTTTTTTTTTTTTTTTTTAAAGCAGGAGATTTTGGTCCTGTGGTCTATGGGAATGATGACTATATTTTTCAAACAAAAATCAAGACAAAGGATCTGGCAAAGGTTTATTTATAGTCTGTGGATATAGTTAAAAGGACTCTTACAAATAGTGGTTTTATGTGATTTACATGACAAATTATTGTGTTTTCTAAGAATGAAGTTATAAAATTGATGTTGTCCTAGGAATTGTAAAGTGCACTCACTTACCTATGATATGAGTAAGTATCATTTATCAAAAGCTTATTATTGAAACATCAAATTAAGTGCTTTATAGAAATTATCTAATTTCCTCCTTAGGACAGCCCTAGGTGGGGGGCACTATAAATCCATTTTCCAGAGAAGACAACTAAAGTTCTGGATGAGAAGGAGCTTACAAAGAACGTGAAGCTCATAAGTGGTAGAGCTGATATTCCTACCTAGGCTGGCAGAACCCATTTTCTTCAATGATTGGGCTCTATACTATCTCTTCTATTTCATGGGGGCTTTCTACTCTTTTATTGGCACATTTTACTGTTTTATTTGGGTCTGGAGTGCAGCAAAAGGCTAGAACTCCACTAGGCCTACAGTTCTCTACAAATATCTGCAACAGGAGATTTATAACTCTTTCCTATTGGCAGAGAATAAGTTATTCCTTATCTCTTCAGTTTAGTTCAGGACGACACACAATTATTAAGGGTCTACTTAGTACCAGGCACAGGGTTAGTAGCAATGGAATATAAAGATTAATGAATATCAGTACTGCACTCCTTCTACCCTCAAGATGTGTGGATTAGAGGGAAAAGGTAAGCCCACAAAGAACTAATACAAGGCCAACTTTAATATGTGATATACTTGAGAAGCTAATTTTTATGAGAGTTTCCAGAGGTGGAAATTAAATCTGACAAAAGAGGCCTCCTACAGAGACTGGCGTTTAATTAGGGCACTGGGAGATCATAAGGCTGTCATGGTTTCTCTGGTTGTGTAATTCACCTCAGAACTTAGTTGTGTAATTTACCCCAAAACTTAGTGGCATTAAACCATCCTTTTAATTATCTAAAAATCTTATGTTTAGGAATTCAGGAAGGTCTCAGTGGAGCAGTTCTTCCTGGGGGTCTCTTAAGTGGTTGTGGTCACATATAATGGTGTATAGTCATCTGAAGCCTCCAGAGGCTGGATGTCCAAGATGGCGGCCACACAGGGCTGGTGTTGATGCCGGCTCTCAGTCGGAAATCATTTGAGAGCTCAGGTGGGCTGTCACTGGGGTGCACGTAGCCTCCATAGCATGGTGGTCTCAGGCAGAAACCTATGTGGGCTTTTCTGACCTGGCCGTGGGAGTCACGCAATGTCACTTCTGCTGTATGTTATTGGTAAGGAGAGAACCAGTCCAGATTCAAGGATCAAGAGAATGCACACAGTCGGCCACAAGGGTGAAGGTGGAGTTGTGGGCAAATTGAGCTCTAGTGAGATAAATCGGCAGGAGAAGGGAAGAGGGATGTTCAAAGTGTTTGGAAGGAAGAACCAGTTGTCTGGTTGACATGAGGAGTGTGATGAGTTGGGAGAAGATAAATTTGAGAAATTATTTTGGGCTCTGTCCATAGAGGGCTTTGAAAGCCCGAATGCTGTGTCTGGGTTTACTGAGAGGCGACCTTGTGATGAGATTAACAGCATGGTCTAGGAGTCAGCTAAAACACTTTCTGGATCAATCCTTGATTAGCTGTGGGTGTTAGGTAAATCTTACCCTTCCAGAGACTCTATGTTCTTACTAGCAAAAGGGTATCATTGTAACTTTGTTGCAGTGTTACTTTACAGGATAAGATAGTGCATGTGAATCACTTAATATATAATAAAGGGTGACCATTGTCATTACACTGATAGTAATAAGGCAGCCAATGAGAGTGTTTGAGGATAAAGGAACTCCTAATGATCAGATTTGTCATTTAGAAAGTTACCAGACAGGGGGGCCTGGGTGGCTCAGTTAAGGTTAAGCATCTGCCTTTGGCTCAGGCCATGATCCCAGGGTCCTGGGATTGAGTCCCACTCAGCAGGGAGCCTGCTTCTCCCTCTACCTGCCGCTCCACATGCTTGTGCTCTTTCTCTCTCTCTGTCAAATAAATAAATAAAATATTTTTTTAAAAAAAGATTACCAGATAGGCCTGAAGTCAGGAAGACCAGTAGGAAGAAATGCCATTACTGTAGTTAAGAAGCCAAGAGAGCCTGAACTGGGGTGGTGACTGGAAAGCACTTAGGATAACAAGATGTTAAGGAGATAGAGGTTTTATTTGGTGGCTCATTGGCTACAAGGGTGAGGGGGAGAGAGGGAGCACCTGATTTGGGTCAGAGGTCAGAGTGCAGAGGGCAGGTCCTCTTGGTTGGTTGCTACAAAAAAGCACCATTTCTGCTGTCTAGGATGGCTCTTGCTCTCCACATCAAGGAAGTGTCTTCCACAAGGTTCTAGAAGCAGAACCTGAGACAGGGATTTTTGGGGCAAGGAATCTCAGGAGAATGAGAGGGAGGGAAGCTGGATGGAACAAGGGAAAACATGAAAAAACATGGTGGTTTCACCTGGAGACTAGCTTCAGAGGGATCCCATAGGGAGGCTTGCTGTTTGACTATACGACACAGTCACACCTTCAGGCAGAGTGGGCCTGACTTTCGTGCTTTCTAGCCAGTCAGTTGTCAGCTTTGCGGTAAGGTGTCAACTTCCTTGCTAGATGGTTCCATTCGTCCAAGAGCAACTCTCTGGAGAAAGAAGAGGCTATAAGCTTTCAGCAACTACCATCCCTAGCAGCTAGGGAACAGGCGTACTGGCCTGGGGAAGGGGATTTGGATGAGGCACCACTAGTGTGACCATTACAAGGGTAAGGGTTATGATCAGTTTGCTCAACACCTTTTCCTAGTCAGGGAACCACGGCAACTGCACTTCTGCTCAGTATACTTCTGATCATCGTAGACTATTCCTTTAGGTTGCAGGCTGTGATAAAAACTATGTTTAGGAGTTCATCGTGTCTTCTTAAAGAATCTTAGAGTATGGCATTATGCACATGCAGACGGCTGAAATGTAGGCTGGCAGTGAGTCTATGGAGCCTCTTGGCCTGCTGACAGGAAGAGAGAGAGAGAAGGAGGGAGGGAGAAAGTACCCATAGAAAAGACAGCACACGAAGATATGCATTACGTCATACTTACTGAAGAAGTTTCCTCATAATTTATGTGCCTCTCAAAGGACCCAGCAAGGGCTATTTATTTCATCTCTAGCTCTGCGATCTTCCGTTCCATGCACACTGGATTTGATTGACATTAGACAAATCACTGTTTTCTTTGAAACGGGAAACATCTGAAGCAATCTCTGAACATGGGGCATGATAAATTTAACTTTTTGCATAGGTACTGTTTCCTTCTTTAAAGTCAATAGAAATGATTAAACAAGAATAACTTACATAATTCAAAGTAAACACGTACACACATACCAAGTCTGTAGATGAATGGTTAGGCTGCCTGCCACCAGAAATCTCCCACTTCCCTTTTATTATTAGAAACAAACACAAAACCGAATCAACACCATCGAGGGTTTGCCCACTTGGAAAGGATATTGCGTTCCAGAGAGGGCCAAGGGTTACACTTCTCATGACGATTGTATATTGTTTTCTCTCAAGTTTGTGGGAAAATAATAGTTGTTATTTTCTGCCTCCAAGCCAGGTTTTCAGCACTCTGAGTCCTTCTAGAAGGGAAATGCACCCCTGTTTTGTGCCTTTTATAAATGGCCCTCTTTGGCCACTCTTCAGGAAGCCCTCCTACTGGACTGAGCTCATCTATTTATTGCCATGGTTCTACTTTATTCAGTTATAGCCATCTAAGACATCCTCAGTTTCAGAAGGAAAGAACATACTTATGAAAACCACTCACAGACAATCACCATTTCTATGCTGGATAGACAACCATATAAGAATGAGCTGCCAGAGGTTATGTTTTGACCAGATGACCACAGATAAATTGTTTCCAAATATGTGTTAGATGCTGTTGCATTGAGTGAGCTAATTAAGTCCTAGGGATTAAATGCTAGTGGGGTTTCTCACCTCTGACAAGATTAATGCTCAAGGTGAACATGTTCTGTAGATATTTTAAAATGAAAAAAAACTCAGGTGCCTGGGTGGCTTAGTTGGTTAAGCATCTACCTTCAGTTCAGGTCGTGATCCCATGGTCCCAGGATCGAGCCCCATAACGGGCTCCCTGCCCAGTGGGGAGTTTGCTTCTCCTTCTCCCTCTGCCACTCCCCCTGCTCATTCTCTCTCTCTCTCTCTCTCTCTCTCTGGCTAGCTCACTGTGTCTCAAAGAAATAAATAAAATCTTCAAAAAAAAAAAAGAAAAGCACTCAACTTTTCTCATCTGTTGTGTGATGGAAAGATGAAGATTCAAGAAACCCTGACTTGCAGTGACATGAGACTTTGGACATGTCCTTTTGAGCCTCAGCTTCTGGATCTCTAGAGCGATAATATATGTTAGACCTGTCACCCAGCATTGCTCCTTACATCTAAAGAGATATAAATGGAAAGGAACTTTGTAAACTCCTGAATGATGTTCAAATATTGGAAACTAGGAGACATTAAAGTATTATACATTTAAAATGTCTTCTTTTATTCCATGACATAGGAAATATATTTTGTAACAAAAATATAGGAAACAATTTAAAAGGGAAAGACAGTTATAGGATTTAAGAGGTTATTAGTTATTAGTTATCATTAGGGGTTGAACGGGAGCCCCCAAAAGATACGTGTGAGTTTTAGCCCCCGAGTACTTGTGAACGTGATTTTCTTTGCAAAGAGGGTCTTTGCAGATATGATTAAGTTAAGGATTTTGAGATGAGAGCATCCTGGATTAACTGGGTGGCCCTAAATCCTAAAAGAAGTGCCCTTATTAGAAGAGGAGAAACACAGACGACAAATGTAGAAGAAGGCCGTGTGAAAATAGAAGCAGACCGGAGTGATGTGTCCACAGCCAACCAGAGGCTGGAAGAGGCAAGGAAGGAGTCTTCCCTAGAATCTTCAGATGAAGCATGGTTCTACTGACACCTTGATTTCAGACTCCCGGCTTCCAGAAGAGTGAGAGAACCCATTCTTATTTTTTTGGTGGAAGGGAGCAGAAGGAGAAGGGGAGAGAGAGAGAGAATGTTAAACAGGCTCCACACCCAGAAGGGAACCCATCACAGGACTTGATCCCATAGCCCAGAGATCATGAACTGAATGAAAATCAAGAGTCAGATGCTAAGCCAACTGAGCCACCCAGGTGCCCCAAGAGAATACAATTCTATTGTCATAAGCCACTTAGTTTGTGGTAATTTGTTATGGGCATCCTTCAAAATTAACAGAGATGCTCATCATAAAAAAAGCCCAGTGAATTTCCTCAGGTCAGGGAATGAGCAGAGTTTTGAAAGACAAGAGAAGCCTGGGGTTGGCAATCTTCAGTGCATGGCTTTTCTAATAAAAAAAAGCTTATTGCCTGTCCTCTCTAAAGGAGCACAGTCACTTTAAACAGACCAGAGGAAAACAGCATTAAAAGCTATAATAAAGGCAAGTTAGGGGAAGGTTGGGAAGGAAAGTAATCACAGCAAATAATAAGATTGAGTCAGTTGAGTGGCCTTATCTTGTATTAAGGAAAGACTTTTGGCATGGAATTAAGCAGGTGAGCATTTCCTCTTAAAGTGCAACATGGGGATAAAAGAAGAAAGGGATTAGGAATGGAAACAATTAAGGAATAGAAGAGAAAAACACCTAATCGATCCAGAATGTAGACCTCCTTTGCTCAGACCTCACCTGTTTTTATTTTTTGACTACATTTGGTTGTGTTTAGACATTTTTTTAAAATTTAGATTCAATTAGCCAACATAGAGTACACCATCAGTTGTGTTTAAACATTTTAATAAAGGGATTGATTTTTATCAAGTCATGTTGGGCAAATTTCATTGTTTAATTGGGGTGAGTCTGAGCAAAGGAAGTCTTTGACTAATTAAGCCACTTTAATGAGGTACCTGATACCTGCAGCTCAACCACTTGGAGGCCTAATTGATAATTTGGATTTTCCATGTCCTGAGACTGATCTCTTCCCCAGAAGGTGATTTGCAGGAAGTCCTTCCCAAGGCAGAAGTCACCTTAATGTAAAGTCTGCCTGGTTCCTATTTTGTCAATCCCTAACCCCCTTAATTTTCTTCTTTTCTACTCACTCGGTACATTTCTATGGTTGTTTGGTTGTTAAAAAGAATACTAAGCACCAGTTACCTCTAGGCATTTATGATTTCACAGATACTCTTTGACTCTTGTGATGATCTTGGGAGGTACCTATTACCATCCTTGTTTTATGCACGGGGAAACCAAGGAGCTATGGTAACATTGAAGGTAGTGTGGGGAGTGGAAGTCAAATAGATTTGGGATTCAATTTCTGGCTCCATATTCAGAAATAAGCTGTATGACATTGTTTTATTTTGTTTCAAACTGTTTCCAGCCTTATTAAAGATTTTTTTCAGGGCACCTGGGTGGTGCAGTTGATTAAGCATTCTACTCTTGGTTTCAGCTCAGGTCTTGATCTCAGGATCTTGAGATGGAGCCCTGTATCAGGTTCCCCACTCAGTGCGGAGTCTGCTTGAGATTCTCTCTCTCCCTCTGCCCCTCCTGCTCATGCTTTTTCCCTTCTCTCTCTCTAAAGTAAATACATAAATCTTTTTTTTAAAAAAAAAGATTTTTATTTATCTGACAGAGAGATCACAAGTATGCCTCTGGCAGAGAGAGAGGGGGAAGCAGGCTCCCCTCTAAGCAGAAAGCCTGATGTGGGGCTCAATCCCAGGACCCTGGGATCATGACCTGAGCCAAAGGCAGAGGCTTTAACTGACTGAGCCACTCAGGCACCCCAATAAATAAATTAAAAATATATATATACTTTTCATAAACAATCACAGTATATCAGGCAGGACATGGGCAGATACAGTATACAGTATACAACAACCTTCAAACTCCCTTCTTCAATGGGCTACCAAAAGCAGAAAGCCACTATAAAACCCAATGAAGTCTTCATCTGATGCTCTGAACATGGAAAGTTTAGAGTGAGGGTTGACAGTTGACATTTAGCATGTTGCTTAACAACTTTTCACAAGCTGACCCTGATTTTCCGGAAATGAAATGAAAATGGCAGAGTTACTAATCTAAAGATCCACAAGCTAAAAAAGGAACTCTTTCAAGAGATGCCATCTCCATGGTGATGCTGTAAAGTCCAGATTGCCTGACATAATGAGAACCATGCCTTGGGGTCAGGTTCCAACAGGCCTCTGGGTTTAAGGGGGTCAAGTCTATGTTGAAGGCAGAGAGGGAGAAGAGGATATAAAAAATGAATTTTCGTCTTTCCACACCACCAAGGCGTTTGTGCCAAGGTAGCTCATGTGTGTCAACATCAAGAAATCCCTCCTCTTGGCAACCAAGAGGAAGTTTCTCAAAACTAGAAGGGTTTTACCCCCTTGGTGTTTTTGTTTAGTTTTTGTTTTTTAAGATTTTATTTATTTACCTGAAAGAGAGTGAGTGAGAGAGCACAGCAGGGGTAGGGGCGGTGACAGAGGGAGAGGAAGAAGCAGTCTCTTTGCCAAGCAGGGAGCCCAATGTGGGGCTCAATCCTGAGACCCCAGGAACATGACCTTAGCCAAAGGCAGACGCTTAAGTGGCTGAGCCACCCAGGGGCCCAAGTGTTTTTCCCCTTTTATCAGTCTAGCTTTAGAGATATTATGTTAGTTACAATACGCCCCTCGCCCAAAACAACAACAAAGCACTCTGTGTGCCAACAACACATCATTAAAAAAAAGCAAAACAAAATTCTTCATCAAAATCAAAAGCTTCTGCACAGCAAAGGAAACAGTCAAAAAAAACAAAGAGGCAACCCACGGAATGGGAGAAGATATTTGCTAATGACAGTACAGACAAAAGGTTGATATCCAGGATCTATAATGAACTCCTCAAACTCAACACACATGAAACAGGCAAACATATCAAAAAATGGGCAGAGGATATGAACAGACACTTCTCCAATCAAGACATACAAATGGCTATCAGACACATGAAAAAATATTCATCATCATTAGCCCTCAGGGAGATTCAAATTAAAACCACATTGAGATATCACCTTACACCAGTTAGAATGGCCAAAATTAACAAAACAGGAAACAACATGTGTTGGAGAGGATGTGGAGAAAGGGGAACCCTCTTACACTGTTGGTGGGAATGCAAGTTGGTGCAGCCTCTTTGGAGAACAGTGTGGAGATTCCTCAAGAAATTAAAAATAGAGCTTCCCTATGACCCTGCAATTGCACTCCTGGGTATTTACCCCAAAGATACAGAGGTAGTGAAAAGAAGGGCCATCTGTACCCCAATGTTTATAGCAGCAATGGCCACGGTCGCCAAACTATGGAAAGAACGAAGATGCCCTTCAACGGATGAATGGATAAAGAAGATGTGGTCCATATACACTATGGAGTATTATGCCTCCATCAGAAAGGATGAATACCCAACTTTTGTAGCAACATGGACGGGACTGGAAGAGATTATGCTTAGTGAAATAAGTCAAGCAGAGAGAGTCAATTATCATATGGTTTCACTCATTTGTGGAGCATAACAAATAGCATGGAGGACAAGGGGTGTTAGAGAGGAGAAGGGAGTTGGGGTAAATTGGAAGGGGAGGTGAACCACGAGAGATTATGGACTCTGAAAAACAATCTGAGGGGTTTGAAGTGGCGGGGGGGTGGGAGGTTGGGGTACCAGGTGGTGGGTATTATAGAGGGCACGGCTTGCATGGAGCACTGGGTGTGGTGAAAAAATAATGAATACTGTTTTTCTGAAAATAAATAAATTGAAAAAAAATTCTGAATTTTTATAGAACTTGGTTAAAACAAACAAACAATATTTCAAACTGTGGGGTCACCAGTGAAGTTATCAAAAACGCACATGCTTCACTTGGCATGTCCAGCACCTTCAGCTTTCTGTGCCTGGTCTATTGAGGCACCTTGGTTTTCTGTGGGGTTATTCCCATCCATGCCCACATCAGCTTCCCCCTTTTGCCCTTAGGGTACCTTCTCTCCCTTCTTGGCAGGGGACCTTTTTAGGCTTGGGCTATGGCTTTGGAGGAACAGGATTAGCAGACAGCAGATCTTCTCTGTGGCTTAATCCTTCACCTTGACTTTATCTCCTTTGGTGTCCCCTTCAGCCTTTCTCCTGGGCATGGTGGCAATGGTGGAATGTAGGTCCTGGACGCTGGGATGCAGTGACACTCAGCCGCTGGCTGGTCCAGGGGTCGTTCTTGCCTTTTTTTCTTCACGCTGCTTGTAAGCTGTGTGACCTAGGCCAGATAAGGTTCCCTAAGCTTCAGTGCTCTCATACATAAAATGGGATACTTACTACTCCATTTCTCTTGTGCTCTAAAGAGCCTTTCATTTTAATTTTTTTAAAGGATTTTATTTCTTTATTTTACAGAGAGAGAACACAAGCTGGAAAAGAAGCAGGCAGAGGGAGAAGCAGGCTCCCCCACTGAGCAGGGAGCCCGATGCAGTACTCAATCCTAGGACCCTGAGATCATGACCCGAGGGGAAGGCAGATGCTTAACTGACTGAGCCACCCAGGCATCCCTGTGGAATTGCTATTAAACTGATTATGTCTTCTCATTGACAGCATTTGATTAATTGAGAGGTTGAGCCATTCCCTTCCAGGTTCTTATAAAGATGAAAGATATGTATGTAAGTGCTTGATACAGAGTCAGAGCTCAAGAAACTTTGTTACATTTCAGTAACTTGGTCATAGGCTGTATTACTAGCAAGTGAGAAAGCCAAGATTGGAACTAAGTTTGTAACCATAGTTACGGAGCTCCTTCTCTATTAGCCTTAAATTCTAGCCTCAGATAGTGAGGGAAATAGCTCATTATATGTGCTGTGAGTCGATCTCTCACGTCACGGCCCAGACTCCTTGATTCTCATAATTCTGTCTGCTCTTCCTAATTCCTACGATCTTCACCAGGCATAAATCATGTTGAACCCATCATTTCAAAATTGAAATTGTAATCCTTAAGTCAATGCACACAGGAATTTTATAATTATTATTTGTTACATTAAGTTGTCATATGTTATCTTTCCAAGACTGAGCTTCTGGGATAATAGGAACGAGGTGAAGCATCAAATAGGCTAATAGGCAAATAGAAAGATAAATCTTTAAATTGTCGAAATGAAGTTAAGTCTTTAGCCGACTCCAGTACTCTCTGCTTTGTACTGCTTTTTTTTCTCCCAGAGGGAATCAAGGATCCATAACTGTATTAGTGATTGGTGTTAGTGTTCCCCTAACTACTGAGAGTGGCTCTGAGCTGGGGAGGGGATTGTGGCCAAGGATCTCAACCACAAATTTGGTGTAGTAGGTGATGATGGTGATGATGAT
The DNA here is from genome assembly GCF_020171115.1 of Neogale vison. Classification (NCBI taxonomy): domain Eukaryota; kingdom Metazoa; phylum Chordata; class Mammalia; order Carnivora; family Mustelidae; genus Neogale; species Neogale vison. The sequence goes on from NC_058105.1 coordinate 92,753,635, forward strand.
GATAATGATGATGGTGATGATGGATGGTAATGATGCTTTGCCTGCCCAGCATCCAGTCTTCTTTTCCATTGGAGAAACTCTATCTTCCCTCCATCCTTGTGATTTTCTGGAGATCGGATTCATCCTAGGGGTGGTTGAGAAACCCGGGCCTGGACAATCAGCCCATTTTATCCCTTTGGCAACCATATTTGTTACAGGGATGAGTAAATCATTGAACATTTTTTGCTTAATCTAGTTTGAGTTTTAACTTTTTAATATGTTCAGTTGAAAAAGTCCATCTTCGCTAATGTAATTGTAAATCAAGACCAATTGGCAACTGAGGACACCCCTAATAGCCATGGGCTCACGCGAGAACTAAACACTTAACAAGGAGTCGATGAGAATAGTTTTTCAGGTCCCCTGGCACCATCAAGGAAGAGGCTTGCCCTGCTGGACCAACCCAGGTGTAAAATCAGCCAGACAGATATTTTCATTAGCCCTGAAGTTATCCTCGTACCACAAATCAATAACATTTTTTTTTTTTAAAAATCACCCAATTCCCTACTCTTGACTCTAGTGTCTGCCAGCTAATCATTTGGACTTAAGGTAGCCCTTCTTCTCTGGGAAGGGAGTACATACAGCAGGTGAAACCCATACTCTGGGAGGTGTTTGGGAGGTAGTACAAATAAATAAACTCACGGACTCAATTGTAAGTGAACCTCCTGCAAATCTGATTATCACGAGTCAGTCCAATTAGTGAGCTCAACTTCAGATAATTTCACATGTTTGAATTTCTGAACCTGCCAATTTGAAAATCATCGCATCCTAAACAGTAATGACTAGCAGCAAGTGAAGAACCACCTTAAAGATGAGCTGAAAATACCAAATCTTTAAATCACATACTTGCTGTTTTCTCTTGAGAATAGAGTGGAGTTCATGTTCTTTGAAATGCTATTTCCCTTATCTAAGATCTAAGATCCTGTATGCATCGTGCTGGCATTCAGTGAGGGTGTGGGGGCTGATGGACTTGCCTGCTTTTCCCCAAGACCCCAGCCACCAAACTTCACAATCCTTGGTGTGGTTGCTTAGGTATTAGCTATGAGAATCTGTGACAGCCCTGGTAAGATGTTCTAAAATGGTACTTAACAAAGTGGTTCAGTCTTTCAGAAAGTTTATATCCATGACTACCCTGGGGAGGTGTGAAGTTCTAGAGCCAGTGGTGGAAAAAATCAAGTGTCCGATTTATTTGACAATATGGCTTCCTGCAGCATCTTCAGATAAAGAATGACATTTAGAGACGATGTCTCTTCATTAAGAAGACTTGATATTCCTATGGGAATTGCAAATATTAAACTATTAATAGATTTGCTAGGGATTTTGTTTGTTAAGTACAACAAATGCCAAGTATCTGCTATGTACATGGCATGGGTTAAGTAAATGTTCTTTTTTACACAATCTAAGTGCAGGATACTGTCAAACTAATTTCATAATCATTTCATAAGCCAGATAAAGGCACTTACCATAAAGGTTGTAATGTTTTTTAAATGTCAGAGCAGTAACTGAACAATTATAAGAGTTAGGGCACATTTTATTATTAATTTGTCACTCTTACTGTGACATTAACTTCCTTCCTCCAAATTGCTCATTTGACATTTTTCCAATCCAGACTGTGTGAGGAGCTTCACAATGGACATGGACCTACCTTCCTTCTTCTTTTTTACAATGTATTTTTTAAAAAGAACTTTCTTGTCAAGAGAAAAAGTTCAAATGATATAAAAGCAAATGTTCCCTTTTATTCATACCCAATCTTACTCCCCTTTCCAGAAGTTAACTGTTTAGTGTCTCTACTTTCAGCTACTTCTGTATGTATTTATGAAAAAATATGTGCACAGGTCATTTAGTATATGGTTTTATTTTTGGTGTATATGTTTATAAATTGGATCATAGTGTATATATTGCTTTGCGACTTGCCTTTTCCACTTAATGGGGATGTTATGGATCTCTTTGTACCAGTACATGTAGATTTATTCACACTATCGTTCAACAAATATCTATTGAGCACTACTGTGGACTTTATTTTCTAATTCTTTTAAAATATTTTATTTGGGGCACCTGAGTGGCTCAGTTGTTAAGCATCTGCCTTTGACTTAGGTTATAATACCAGTGTCCTGGGATTGAGCCCCACATTGAGCTCCCTGCTCAGTGGGGAGTCTGCTACTCCCTCTCCCTCCGTTGCTCTCCCTGCTTATGTTCCCTCTCTTGATGTGTCTCTCTCTGTCAAATAAAGGGCATGGATTGCATGGAGTACTGGGTGTGGTGCAAAAATAATGAATACTGTTATGCTGAAAATAAAAAACAAATTTAAAAATAAATAAATAAAACCTTTAAAAATAAATAAATAAAATACTTTACTTATTTATTTGAGAGAGAGAGAGATAGCACAGAGGGAGAGGGAGAAGGAGGGTCCCCACTGAGCAGGGAGCCCAATGTGGAGCTTGATCCCAGGACCCTGACATCATGACTTGAGCTGAAGGCAGATGCTTAATTGACTGAGCCACCCAGGCGCCCCTACTGTGGATTTTATTGTTGTTCAGCAACAACAATTCCCTCTCCTTTCCCCAGCTTCTCAGGGGAGGAGTATATTTCCAGTATATTTCCCTATTCCATTGATGTGGAGTTTGATCCTATGACTTGCATAGGTCAATGGAATGTGGTTGGCGGAAGTGACAGTGCGCCCTATCCTATCAGAAGCTTTTAGAAGCACTGCAAGTTCTGTTAGCCTTCTTGGGCTCCTGCTGAAAGAATACCATGTCCCCCATGTCCTTCAGCCTGGTCCCTGGTAGAGGAAGACACATGGAGCAGACCTGAACGCAACCCACAGCCAGGAACAGAGTTGTTACAGGTGACTATAGAATGATAAGCAATAAACAAAACATTTGTTGCTGTAAGCCATTGGGATTTGGGGATCTTTGTGACTCAGAATGATCATACCCAAAGCTGACTGATACAAATATGTCTTATTTGCCAGGCATTGTTCTAGATGCTGGGAAAGCAACAAAAATCCCTGTCTACATAGATTTTACATTAAAAATCAGGGTAAAACTCCATGGAACAGTTATACCGTAGTATTCTCTCTTTTTGAGTCTCAGAGGCCTTTTGTAGAAAATGCTTAACATGCAATATCTGTGTGTCTTCAAATCTTCTGCCCCCTCCATCCCTTCCTTCCTATCATGACTGCCATCTGTTCATTTCTCCCGTCTTCACCTTCTGCGTTGACTGTGGAAAAATGCATTGGTTTTCCTCTTGGTTCTGTCCACCCTCAGATGTCCTGTGCATTATGACAGGTGCAACTTCTAGCCATGACCTTGCCTCATGCCAAATGCAGCAACCCATTTTCCTTCTTTACAAAATGTGACGTCTGACTTTCAAGGTCCACTCCCTCTCAGTTTTCCAGTTTCATCCTTTCCTTAGTCCTGCAGGCTCATGTCTTGCCAGATCAACCTGCTTGCTGCCCAGGGCACACATCTTGTAGTGAACTTCACCCAGAATTTTCCTTTCAGGACCAAGTTACTCACTCCCCCAAGTGCTGGGAGTGTTGGTAGATGCTGGCTTTCATATGAGTACCTCTCTGTGGATTGCTCTTGGATGGAGAGGACCACCTCACACAAGATTCACATTCCTTTCCCAGGGACAGCCTACATCCAATGACTGGTACAAATTTGGGAGGAGGTGTCTATAAAGACCTGTCCCCTTGTCTCAAGGCAACTCTGAAATGTCATTCCAGCTTCTGAACAATTCATGTAATTGGCTAAGACCTTTTTAATGACTGTACTATAGCCCAACACCCTCCTTTGCCTAATCCTACTTTCCTGGCTCCCCCATAGGGGTTGATCTCAATGACTCTATAATACATTTTTGAAATGCTAAACTCTAGCTCAGAGTCTGCTTCCTGGGGGATACTGACATAAAACACGCCCTGTAGGTCCTTGGGCCCTTCCCATGCCTTGGGACCCTTGACCATGCTATTTCCTCCACCCAGAACACCTTCCCTATGATCTTCTGCTGGTTAAAACTCTACCTATAGTTCACAGCCTCCCTTAAAATCACCCACTCCATAAATTTATCCCTGATTCTTGAGCCCAGAAGTCCTTGCTCTCCCCTCAAACACTCCATCAGCAATATTCTTTTCATGCTTCTGTTACTGGGGCTATGGGGGCTGGCAGGTTGTAAGGGAAGAGTTCAGAATTTGGAGTCTAGCAGATTGGTACTCCTCCCCTTACTAGTCAGGTGACCATGGACTACTCAGTTTTTCTTATCCATAAAATAAGGGAAATAGGCTACTTTGTAGAAGTAATATGAGCATTAAGTGACATAACACAGATAAAATGCACAAATGATGCATAAGAGGTGTCCAAGTTCAAGATCCTGCCAACACTTTCCTTTCTTCTTCCCGTTATTATATCTTGCATCTTTGTTAATTATGCCAGTCATTTGTGCGCTTGTCTCATCTGCCAATATGCTTGGTAAGGACTGGAATATGTTTTATTTTTGCATTCACACAGTGCTTAGCACAAAGAGCTTAATAAATGTTATTGAACTGAATGCCACTTCTGGGCAAAATATTCTAGTTTGTTTTTGGAACCAAGAATTTCTCTGCTGTATCCCGTTATTCATAAATTTATCACACAAGGGAGTCCAGAATGTCTATTTATGGGATCTCAATGAGACCTGTACTCCAGCAGCACTAAAGCGCTCCATGCCTTTGCTCATGCTGCCTTTCTTCTTAGAATGTCCTTCCCCTCCTTTGTTGGGATAACGTCCACTCATCTTTTAAAATTAATTGCAGAACGGGGCACCTGGGTGGCTCAGTCAGTTAAGTGTCTGCCTTCAGCTCAGGTCATGATCCCAGGGTCCTGGGATCAAGCCCCCCATTGGGTCCCCTATTCATCAGGGAGCCTGCTTCTCCCTCTGCCCCTCACCCTACTTGTGCACTCACTCTCTCTAAAATACATAAAATCTAAAATAAAATAAAAAATAAATAAGCTTGCAATAAACGGGTCTTTTAAATCTTCTGAGTCCCTTTTCACCTGACTGGCTGGCTGTCTTGCAAAACAAGCAGCATATACTATTCTTTTTTCTGGCCTGGTATTTCGCAACTAGCAGGTTGGGACACTCTGGTAGGTCATGAAGATGTTCTTAATGTGTCACAATATACTTGATTTCCTCATTCTCTGTTATCAATTTCTGGCAGGGAGGGTAGGATTAGTGGTATTGTGGTAGAAAGAGGAGGTGGGACAACACAGGCAAATACACGTGAGTGACTGGAGGCCCCATGTTTGGGGGTGGGGGTAGCTACAGAGCTGGATCGGTGAAGGACGGGATGGGATGCAGCAGGAGGCGAGAGGCTGCCCACCCTGCCTGTATCCCGCTTTTGCACAAGGTTGGTAAACATAGAGATTTCACGTGTCGGCAAATGAAAATGTGCCCCATAGGTGTCCATGCAAAGAGTGCTCACATGTTACAACTCTTGTGGTTGAAAAATGATGGAAACTCACCTGGAACCACCTTAGGCAAAATGGGAGATATAGTGGCTCATGTAGAATACTCTGGGAAAGGCGGAGATGGCGCTGGCTTCTGGGAGGAACAAGGACAGGGGCTATTGCCCCACTAGGGTAGAGAGTGCTGGTTTCTCTATGTCAGCTTTCCTCTTTCAGACAGCCTTTCCCACTAGACTGAACCACAGATGACACAGCTGCCAGTTCTCATCTTCCCACGTTTCATTCACCCAAGTCACAAAACAAGTATTTATGGAGCACCTATTACATTGCCAGCCATTGTTCCAGATGCCGGAAGAGCAGGGAAAGAAAAACAAGAAAAAAAATCCTTTTTATATTCTGGGGGAGGAAATTCAGGCGGTATACAAAAGTAAAAGGGAAGAGTTTATAGTATGTGAGAAAATAATAAACACTATGGATGAAAAAGTTCAACCATAGAAGGGGGCTCAGGAGTGCTGGGATGGGGGTGGGGGTGAGTGTTGTGATTTAAAAAGTCAGGCAGTTCGGCTCAGGTCATGATCCTGGGGTCATGGGATCGAGTCCCACATCTGGCTCCCTGCTCAGCGGGGAGCCTGCTTCTCCCTCTCTCTCTGCTGCTCCTCCCCCTGCTTGTGCTCTCCCTCTTGCTCTCTGTCAAATAAATAAATAAAATCTTTAAAAAAAAAAAAAGTCAGGCAAGGCCTTACTAAGGAGATCACATTGGGGGCAAAGATCTGAAGGAAGAGAAAGGGCGAGCCATGCAAGTAACAACTGACAGCGAACTGCAGGTGCAAAGAACACAAGGTAGGTGTGGGCTGGCAGGTGCAAAGAACATTAGCAAGACCACTGAGACCGCATTGGAGCGAGCAGGGGGAAACTAGTAGGCGAGGAGGCCAGGGTGGTAAGGCAGATTACATGGAGCTTTGTGGGTCATAGTAAACACTTTGACTTTCACAGAGTCTGAGACAGGAAACCACCACAGGGGTTTGCAGGGAGGAATGGCATTATCTGATTTGCATTCGGCTCTGTCTTGTATTGAGAATGAGCCGTAGAGAGGCAAAGGCAGAAGGAGGGAGACCAGTTGCCTATTGCAATAATCCAAGTGAGATATGATGGCTGTTTGGACCAGGTTTGCTCTCTGAGAGGGACTGCTACTCTTTCCCAAGCTCCAGTGTAAAGGGGCATGGAGGCTATGAGGTCATGGGGTCACATGGTCACAAGTATGGCTTGTTGTCCCAATGGGAGCATTTGGATGGCATGGAAGAAGGAGCAGTTTCTCTAAAAAGGAGAGAGCTGTTTCTAGAAGAAGGCAAAAGTGGGAGGAAAACACTTCAAACACTGTTTACTCAAGATGGCTTTAAAAATGAACATAGGGGAAGGGAAGGACAAATAAAAAAAGATACAGACAGGGAGGCAAATCATAAGAGAATTTTAGGGGCACCTGGGTGGCTCAGTTGCTAAGCATCTGCCTTTGGCTCAGGTCATGATCGCAGGGTCCTGGGATCGAGCCCCACATCGGGTTTCTTGCTTGGCGGGAACCCTGCTTCTCCCTCTCCCTCTCCCACTCCCACTGCTTCTGTTCCCTCTCTCGCTGTGCCTCTCTCTGTCAAATAAATAAAATCTTTAAAGAAAAAAATAAGAGACTTTTAACTATGGGGAACGAACTGAGGGATGCTGGAGGTGAAGTGGGTGGGAGGATGGGTAACTGGGGGATGGGCCTTAAGGAGGGCACGTGATGTGATGAGCACTGGGTGTTATGTGCAACTGATGAATCGCGAAACTCTACCCCTGACACTAATAATACACTATATGTTAACTAAATTGAATTTAATAAAGAATTTTAATTAAATAAATAATTTTAAAAATTAGAAGCGTTCTCCTGCCTTTGCCTCTGTGTTTGAAGGGATCCGGGAAAAATTCTCTGCCTATAACTCAAACAATGTAGTCCTCTACATCCGTGGACGAGTCCGTGGAAAACAGAGCTAAGGTTTTCATGAAGAATCGAGGTATGAGATTCCATCTTGACACCATGTCTTTTAAAGTCCTTGTCTTCCTGCTCAGAGAAGTTTTCTTTGTTGAAATATAGATTGCTTGATTTCTCATTTACTCTCACAACAAATGACCTAAGCGGTTTCATATGTGTGGTCTGGTTTTCTTAAAAACTATCTCTTTAGAGCACCATTCTGATTCTCAGAAAAGAGAGAATACATTACAAACATTGAATTATTTATGTCATCTTAGCTTCTGAGTGACTCCTGAAAATGTTGGGTAGAAATTTAGGAAGCTAAAGAGTTATAAAATAAGCTCTTCCAATACTGCTGTTACAATTACAATGAAAGATTCTAAGCATAGAAGTTGTCTCCCTTTCATTTGCCTTGAGTGTCTTCTGTACTTAACCATGATCAAACTCACTGGAGTGGTCCTTGAACAGTAGTCTCTTCCACCTCAATTTTTTTTTTCACAGAAGTATGATATGATGAGATCTGCAGCCATTTCAGGCTATATTCAGTACTGAAATATGTATCTTCCACAATTTTAGGGCTTGATCTCCATATCAACTTTTATTATTATTATTTTAGAGAGAGAGTGAGAGAGCAGAGCAGGGAGGAGAGAGAGAAGTGGAATCCCCACTGAGCAGGGAGCCTGATGGATGCAGGGCTTGATCCCAAGACTCCAGGATCATGACCCAAGCCAAAGGCAGACGCCCAACCAACTGAGCCACCCAGGCGCCCCCATCTCAACTTTTATTGTTATTATTATTTTTAAGATTTTATTTATTTACTTGACAGAGACAGAGAGATCACAAGTAGTCAGAGAGGCAGGCAGAGAGAGAGGAGTAAGCAGGCTCCCTGCTGAGCCGAGAGCCCCATGCGGGCTCGATCCCAGGACCCTGAGATCATGACCTGAGTCGAAGGCAGAGGCTTTAACCCACTGAGCCACCCAGGTGCCCCTATTATTATTTTTAAAGATGTATTTATTTATTTTAGAGGGAGAGGGCTGGGGAGGGACAGAGAGCATCCCAAGGAGACTTTGAGCTGAGCACAGAGCCAGATGACACATGGCTAGACACCACAACCCCAAGACCACAATCTGAGCCAAAATCAAGGGTTGGGCACCCAAACCACTGTGCCAGCTAGGCGCCCCTAAACTTCTATTATATTTAGTATTCTTGGGTTAGAATGTAACGTTATCTTGTAACATGGAATGAGAAGCTGAATATTTCTTTCTTCTTCATTTACAAGCTTATCTAAGGACTTTCTAGAATGAGAAGTTTAGACTTTGTCTCTCTTTTATACTCTCCAAAGTACACTCAGATAGGAATAATTCTTGTTAGGGCACCATTCTACTCATTGCTGATTCTAAGGTCTACATCTTCTGACAGCCACAAACAAAAGAAAATATGCAATCAATTCGTAAAGTATAAAGGACAATGTGACAAGTATATGCCAAGGTAACTTAATAAATACTACTAGATCCCCTGTATATCCTTCTCCTGACAGATCCTTTTCCATTATTCCAGAGGCTACTCCTATCCTGAATTAATCTTTATTTATTTCTTCTATTTTATGTTATTTGCTTGTTTTCTTTCTTAATTGAGTAAGGATTATTTTGTACATACAAAAGAACGTAAGAGGGGCGCCTGGGTGGCTCAGTGGGTTAAAGCCTCTGCCTTCTGCTCGGGTCGTGATCCCAGGGTCCTGGGATCTAGCCCCACATCGGGTTCTCTGCTTGGCGGAGAGCCTGCTTCCTCCTCTGTCTCTGCCTGCCTCTCTGTCTACTTGTGGTCTCTATCTGTCAAATAAATAAACAAAATCTTAAAAAAAAAAAAAGAACGTAAGATAAGTAACAAACACCCATGTATCTACCAACTAGCTGAAGCAATAGACTATTACCAAGACCACTCAAGTGTCTATATTCCTTTTTGATCTTAGAAACCACATGCTGCTTGCCTGGGTGGCTCAGTTGGTTAAGCATCTGCCTTCAGCTCAGGTCATGATCCCGGAGTCCCAGGATCAAGTCCCACATTGGGCTCCCTGCTCAGTGGGGAGTCTGCTTCTCTCTCTCACCCTCTCCGCTCTCATACTCTTTCTCTCTCTCTCTTATTCTCTCTCTCAAATAAATAAATAAAATCTTTTTTTTAAGAGAAACTATATCCTTCAGCTCTTTTCTAAATTTTGTGCTTGTCATATCCTTGTTTGTCTTTACAGGCTTACTATGTTTTTACGTAGCACTAAATAACACATTCTTCAGTTTGACATTTTAAACTTCATGCAAATGGTGTAATATTGTGTATATTTATCTGTGACTTGCTTTTTGTGATCAGCATTATATGTATGGGAGTCCAGGGCAATGGGGACAAATTATCCTGGCTGTGTACTACACAACTGTAAAGGATCTATTTGCTTTGAGGTCCAGGCAAATGGTAACTCTGGAGATGTACAGTGGATGACTTGCTTGACTGTACCTGATGGCTATGATAAATTGTGTTTCCAAAGATGGCCACAAAAATCTTTCCCATCCCACAGGCTCTTTTGCCTTCTGGTCTCATCATGTCCTCATCAGCAAGAGGAGTCTTTTTCCCCTCCCACTGGATCTGGGCTGGCCCTCTGAGTTATTTTGACTCACAGAATGTACCAGAAGTGATGGCAGTTGACTAACAAGGTTAGGAATTCAGAGATCTATACTTTCTGCCTTCAGTATTTGGAATGCTCCCTCTTAGAAGCCAGCCACCACGTAAGAAATCAGATTGCTGCAAGAGCAGCACTGTGCTGTGGGGATGTCCTAAGTAATCAAGTGGTAAGACAGAGTCCACTCAAGGAAGCATTTGGGTGCCAGGCACGTGCATGAAGGAAGCCTTATTGGATCTTCTAGTTCTGCCTAGTTAGCAACCAAATGCAGCTAATAACCCCAGCAGATACGATGTGGAGCCAAAATGGCCAGCTAAGCCCAAAGCAAATTCCTGTCTCACAGTATCATGAGCAAATGAAATGAAACCAGAATGGCCCTTCAGAACATTCATGGCTGTCCCGAGTTGGGTTGGCCAGTCATTGGATGTGGGCATCCCAGTAAGAAAGGTGACCTTGGGGGCGCCTGGGTGGCTCAGTGGGTTAAGCCGCTGCCTTCGGCTCAGGTCATGATCTCAGGGTCCTGGGATCGAGTCCCGCATCGGGCTCTCTGCTCAGCAGGGAGCCTGGTTCCTCCTCTCTCTCTGCCTGCCTCTCTGCCTACTTGTGATCTCTGTCTGTCAAATAAATAAATAAAATCTTTAAAAAAAAAAAAAGAAAGGTGACCTTGTACCTGGCAGTTCTCTGAAACTGAGGCAGTCCCTGAAGGGTTTGACAGGTGAAGGTCAACAGCTGACAGCACCTCTGGCAGCTGGGGCCACCAGCCCTTCCTTGAAGAGAGTCTTAGAAGTGGATCATGGTATCCACAAACACTATATTGTATGTGATTATTTATTTAACTCTTACTATTGATGGATATTTGGATTCCTAAAATCATTAGATATTCTCTTGTGGGTTTTTTTTTAAGATTTTATTTATTTATTTGAGAGAGAGAGCATGAGCAGGAGTGGGGGCAGAGGGAGAAGCTCTGCTTACCAGACAACCCAATGTGGAGCTCAATCCCAGGACTCCAGGCTCATGACCTGAGCTGAAGGCAGATGCTCAACCAACTGAGCCCCCCAGGCACCCCTTCTCTTGTGTTTTCTAACTATATTAAAATTTTGCTGCTCATATTTAATTCCTGTATGAATCTGGAAGCTATTTTTTTGGTATAAGGTAAACATTTATTTTTTTTCATGTAAATAACTTAGTTTGCAGTGATGCCTCTGTCATATATCAAGTGTCTCTGTATATTTTAGTGTGTTACTGGCTCTTGATTGTGTTACTGTGTTCTGTTGGCTCTTTTGTCCATCTCTGAGCTAATATCATAGTACCTTAATTATTATAAATTTATAAGACTTAGAGCAGCTTTCCCTCAACATTGTCATTCTTTTTCAGGGATATCTGAGCTATTCTTGACTCAGCTCTACCATAAAAATTTTAAATCACTTTGTCAAATTCCGCACACACCCAAAATCTATTATAAATTATTTGTTTTGTCCTGTTTTCTTTGAAAATGGCTTTATTTTAGAAGTGATCTGTATCCTACCATAATTTGAGAAGAACTGAATTGAGAGATTTGCTAATGACTTGTAGTGTGGGTCGAAGGTTGTCTTCCCACACGCCCCCCCTTGCAAAAATAATATGTCCATCTTTTAATCCCTAGTACCTATGAATGTGATCTTATTCAGAAAAGGAGTCTTGCAGATATAATTAAGGATTTGAGATAAGGAGATATCCTGGATTATCTAAGTGGGCCCTAATTCCAGTGTGAAGTGAAGTATCCTTATAAGAGACACACAAAAAGGCAAAAGAGAAGAGGAAGAAGGAAAGTGTCCACAAGGACAGAGTGGAGTCGTGTGGCCTAAGCCAAAAGAATACCTATAGCCACCAGATGTTGGAAGAGATAAGGAATGGATTGTCCCCTTGAGCCTCCAGAGGGAGTACGGTCCTCCTGAGACCTAGATTTCAGACTTCTGAATTTCAGAGGATAAATTTCTGTTGTTAGAAACCACCCAGTTTGGGGATGCCTGGGTGGCTCTGTGGGTTAAAGCCTCTGCCTTCAGGGTCCTGGGATCGAGCCCCGCATCAGGCTCTCTGCTCAGTGGGGAGCCTGCTTTTCCCTCTCCCTTCTCTCTGCCTGCCTCTCTGCTTACTTGTGATCTCTGTCTGTCAAATAAATAAATAAAATCTTAAAAAAAAAAAAGAAACTACCCAGATTGTTTGTTACTGTAGCCACAGAAAACTAACACACCACTCATTCTCTATTTTCCCTAAGATCTTCTCCTGTATTGTTTGATCTCTAGAAGGCAATAAGCCAGTGGCATATTATTACCAGTATAAATATAAATAAATATTAAAAAGTGCTCACTGAATTGAAGCCAGATAGTAAGTAGCTCTCAGAATTTCCTAGAAAGTCTATATAAGAAATAGCCACATGAAAAAAAATGTCTGCATGTTCTGCAAGGCAATAGTGCTCATTCCCAGGAGAGGGTCAAAGCAGAGCATTCCTGTGGGTGAAGTGTGTGTCCTCAGTCAACCCAGGCAACAAAGCACAGAGTGGAGAGCCAGAAATTCATAAATTCTGGTCCAGACTAGCCAAACACAAAGAAAATTCTTGGTCAGGTTCACTCACAAATCCTGTTCTCAGGTTAGAAAGATGGGGCAAAGGCAGTGGGCATCTTGGTAGTGGCATCCCTCAACATTTCTATTATGTGCATCACCTGTTCTAATTTGGGCTGGTTGCTTATGTCTGATGATGCACAGTTGTGATCCCATGATATCCCTTCACTGTCTACCTGCGAATTGTCTTTGTGTTTTCCATGATGGATCTGTTTCCTGTGTCTCATAACTTCTTTTGCCTTGATTTGGTCATCTAATTTTGGTGAGCACTTCCTCCAGTAGCTTCTTGGGAAACTGAGCTTGGAGAATAAGTATTCTGAGACCTTGCATATCTACAAATACCTTTGTTTATCTACACTAAAATAGGAGTTTAGTCAAGTACATAATTTTAGATTGGAAATAATTTTCTTTCAGAATTTTGAAACATCATTCCATTGTTTTCTTGATTTTGTTCTGCTAAGGATAAAGCCATTCTGATATCTGATCCTTTGTATAAAACCTATACATTTTTTCCTGTTCTAGAATCTTCCATTAGTTCTCATTGTTCTAAAGTTACCTTGAGGTAGGTCTATTTTGTTCAGTGGTGCTTTGTTTTAACTAGGCTTTTTATTTTTTTAAGATTTTATTTATTCATTTGACAGACAGAGATCACAAGTAGGCAGAGAGGCAGGCAGAGAGAGAGGAGGAAGCAGGCTCCCTGCTGAGCTGAGAGCCCGATGAAGGGCTCCATCCCAGGACCCTGAGATCATGACCTGAGCCGAAGGCAGAGGCTTTAACCCACTGAGCCACCCAGGCACCCCTTAACTAGGCTTTTTTATCTGACAATTCATGTCCTTGAGTTTGGAAATTTTTTTCTTTAATTCTTTCAGTGATGATTTTCTCATCCCTGCTTTCAATATTCTTTCTTTCTGTAACTCATATTTTCCAGATGTCATACTTCTTGGTCTGGTCCTTTCTTTTTCTTACATTTCTTTCCTGATCATTATTATTCCTTTTCTGTCCTTCAATGCCACTACTGAGTGTTTCATTTCTGCTACCATCTTACCATGTTTTTACTTTCCGAGAGCTATTTTTGTTTTCTATTTTAGCAATAGAATTAGATTCTTGTTTCAGAGATCCAATATCTTTTCCAGTCTCTTTTAATATATTAATAATATTATTTTTAAAATTTTCTTTTCCTTGAATAGATTATATTTCCTTCAGGTTGCTTCCATCCCTTTGTGTGTTCACTGGTCTGTTTGTTTTGGACTCTATCTTCCACATTAGCGGTTTTCCTTTGATGTTTGTTAGACCTTGTTTGACTGCTCATGATTAAGAGTCTAGGATTAAAAAGTTGATTGAAATCTCTGACCCCAAGAATGGAACTTGTTGACTTTGAGCTTTACCACTGAGTGATCTGAGTACATCATTTGGTGGGGTAATCCTTAAGGTCAGTATCTTTAAGTCTTTCTTCATAGATTTGCTGAATTCCCCAGAGGGAATTAGAGGAGGATCATCTAATTGGAGGGTAAAGGTTTGACTGTCAGAGTTTTGTGATTCAACTGGAGAGGAAGACTTAAGAGAGGAGTGGGGTAGAATCTCAGTATTTAACGTTTAGTGATTTGGTCACATACATTTGGTCACATTATAGATTCACAGGAAGTTGTAAAAATAGCACAGAGGGGTCCTCTGTACACTTTACACAATTTTTCCCAGTGATTACATATTTGGTAACCACAGTATAATATCAAAATCAGGAAACTTTCATTGCTACAGTGTATGTGTGTAGTTTTATGCCATTTGATCACATGTATTGATTTATGTAACCACCATCAGTCAAGATACAGAACTATTCCGTCACTACTCAGATTCCCACCTCCTAGTCTTTTTCATTTATTTGCTTTGTTTGTTTTGTTTTGATTTTTTTGATGTGTAATTGATATACATTATATTAGTTTCACACGTGCATCATAATGACTCAACAATTGAATATATTTCAAGATGATCACTACAATAAGTCTAGTTAACATCTGTCACCATATATAGTTATATAGATTTTTTTTACTTGTGGTGAGAACTTGTAAGATTTACTCTCTTAGCAACTTTTAAATATACAGTACAGTGTTATTAACTCTAGTTGCCATGCTGTACTTTACATGCCTATGAGTTATTTATTTTATAACTGCTCCCCTTCACCCATTTTCTCTATCCCCCAATGTCCACGCTTCTGGCGACCACTAATCTATTGTATGTATCTATGAGCTTGGGGTTTTTCTGTTTTTGTTTTTAGATTCCACTTACCAGTGACATTATATGTTATTTGTGTTTCTCTGCCTGACTTATTTCACTTAGCATAATGCCCTTAAGGTCCATCCAGGTTGTTGCAAATGGCAATATTTTGTTCTTTTTTATGGCTATATCATATTCCATTGTGTTTGTATGTATATATATGTAACGTATATGTGTGTGTGTGTATGTGCTTGTGTGTATATATATGTATGTATATGTGTGTGTGTGGGTGTGTGTGTGTGTATTGGTGAATGGATAAAGAAACTGTATAATATATACCACAGTTTCTTTATCCATTCACCAATCAGTGGACACTTAGGTTGTTTCCATATCCTGGTTATTGTAAATAATTCTGCAATGAATGTGGGGGGGGTGTATACATCTTTTTGAATTAGTGTTCTCATTTTCTTTGAATAAATACCCAGAAGTGGAATTGTTAGCTCATATGGTAGAACTATTTTTAGTTTTTTGAGAAACTTCCATACTATTTTCCACAGTGGCTGCACCTATTTACATTTCCACCAACAGCATACAAAAGTTGCATTTTCTCCACATCCTCACCAACACTTGGTATTTCTTATCTTTTTGATAATAGTCATTCTGACAGGTACAAAGTGAGTGTCATTGTGCTTTTGGTTTGCATTTCCCTGATGATTAGTGATGCTGTATTGGCCATCTCTGTGTCTTCTTTAGAAAAATATCTCTTCAGATCCTCTTGCCCATTTTTTAAAGATTTTATTTATTTATTTGAGAGAGAGAGAGAGAGAATGAGAGAGAGAGAGCATGAGAGGAGAGAGGTCAGTGGGAGAAGCAGAATCCCTGCTGGGCAGGGGGCCCGATGTAGGACTCAATCCCGGGACTCCAGGATCATGACCTGAGCCAAAGGCAGTCACTTAATCAACTGAGCTACCCAGGTGCCCCCTCTGCCCATTTTTTAATCAAATTATTTTGAATTTTGCTATTGAGTTGTCTCAGTTCTTCATGTATTTTGCATATTAACCCCTTATCAGTTATATGATTTGCAAATATTTTCTCCCATTCAGCAGGTTGCCTTTTAATTTTCTTGATGGTTTGCTTTGCTGTGCAGAAGCTTTTTAGTTTGATATAGTCCCCTCTTGTTTATATTTCTTTGTTGTCTTTTCTTTTTGTGTCAAGTTTTAAAAAATCATTGCCAAGATCAGTGTCAAGGAGGTTACTGCCTATGTGTTCTTCTGCTTTTGTGGTTTCAGATCTTCCATTCAAATCTTTAATCTAGTTTAAATTAATTTTTCTGTATGGTGTAAGATAGAGGTCTAGTTTCATTCTTTTGCATGTGAATGTCCAGTTTTCCTAACACCACTTATTGAAGAGACTGTCCTTTTGCTATTGTACATTCTTGCCTCCTTTGTTGTAAATTAATTGGCCACATATGCATGAGTTTGTTTCTGGGCTCCATTCTATTTTGTTAATCCATGTATCCGTTTTTATGTCAATACCATGGTATTTTGATTATGATAGCTTTGTAATACAATTTGAAATCAGGAAGTGTGATGCCTCTGGCTTGTTCTTTCTCAAGATTGCTTTGGCTATTCAGGGTTTTTTGTGGTTCTATACAAATTTTAGTATTGTTTATTCTATCTGTGTGAAAATTCCATTGGAAGTTTGGTAGGGGTTGTATTGAATCTGTAGATTGCTTTGGGTAGTATAAAATTTTAACAATATTAAGTCTTCCAATCCATGAGTACAGAATATCTTTCTATTTACTTGTTTCTTCTATTTCTTTCACCAATGTCTTATACTTTAAAGTGTATCTTGCCTGCTAGTCTTTTATGGTTATACTACTCACTTCCCTCCAAGCCACCTAACTCCTGGTCTGTCCACTATTTCTATCATTTTATCATTTTGAGAATGTTATATAAATGACTCATACAGTATGTCACTTTCAAGACTGACCTTTTTCACTTGGCATAATGCCCTTGAGACCCATTCAAATTGTTGTGTGTATTGTTCTTTTAATGGCTAAGGGATATTCCATGGTATCAATGTACCACAGTTCTGGAGGTGTTTTGTTTTGTTTAACAATTTATCTATTAAAGGATGTTTTAGTTGATTCCAGTTTTGACTATTGCAAGGAAAGCTACTATGAACATTTGTGTACACATTTTTTAAAAAGGTTTATTTATTTATTTTAAGGGTGGGGAGGGCCAGAGGGAGAGGAAGGGAGAGACTCCTCAAGCAGACCCCCCCCCCCGATCACAAAGCCTGACACAGGGCTCAATCCCAGGACCCCGAGATCATGACCTTGAGTGGAAATCAAGAATCAGCCACTTAATGGACTGAGTCACCCAGGTGCCCTTTGTGTACACATTTTTGTGTAGACATAAGTTCTCCTTTCTCTGAGATAAATTCCCAGGAGTGCTTTTGCTGAATGATATGGAAAGTATGTGTTTAGTTGTTTGGTTTTTTTTTTTTCCAAAATAGCTGTAACATTTTACATTCTCACTAGCAATGTTCAGAGACCCAGGTTGTCCACACCCTTGCCAGAATTTGATATTGTCTTTGTTTCTTTGTTTATATTTTAGCTTTTCTAATAGCAGTGCTTGTCTTATGGCTAGTGATGTTGAACATCTTTTTATGTTCTTATTTGTCATCTGTACATCCTCTGGTGAAATATCACTTCATTTCTTTTCTCTATTTCCTAAGTAGATTGTTTGCTGTTTACCATTAATTATGAGAATTCTATATATATTCTAGATACAAGTCCATTGTTTATACGTTTCATAAATATTTTCTCCAGGTATATAGCTCATTTTTCCGTTTTTTTAACAGAGTATGTTGCCGAGTTTTAAATTCTGATGAAGTCCAATTTAATGGCTTTCTTCTTTTATTTATTTTTTATTAAAAAAAATTTTTTAATCTTTTTTCTTTTAATGAACTTGCTTTTGGTTCCATGTTTGCCTAGCCTTAGACCCAAAGATTTTCCCCCATGTTTTCCTCTAAGTTTTATAGTTTTGTCTTTTGCATTTAAATATATAATTGATTTTTGAGTTAATTTCTATATAATGTATGAAGTTTATGTCGAGGTTCATTTTATGGGTTGATTGATTATCTATGGATATCCAATTGTTTAACACCATTTATTTATTTTATTTTATTTTTAAGATTTTATTTATTTATTTGACAGAGAGAAATCACAAATAGATGGAGAGGCAGGCAGAGAGAGAGAGAGGGAGGCAGGCTCACTGCTGAGCAGAGAGCCCGATGTGGGACTCGATCCCAGGACCCTGAGATCATGACCTGAGCCGAAGGCAGAGGCTTAACCCACTGAGCCACCCAGGCGCCCCAACACCATTTATTAATAAGATTATCTTTCCTCCATCGAATTGCTTTTGTACATCATCAAAAATTCACTGTGTCTTATTTCTCTGTTCTACTTCTGGGTTCTCTATTCTGTTTCATTGATTTATTGTGTACATTCCTCTGTCCATATTACACTGTCCTGATTACTGTAGCTATATAATAATAATTGGTTGGAGTGCTCCTTTCCAATTCTCTATTTCCTAATTCTATTTCAAAATTCTTTTAGCTGTTCTAGTTCAATGACTTTTCCAAATACATTTTAGAAAATTTTGTTTATATTTACAAAAAGTCTTACTGGGATATTAATAAGAATTACATGAAAACTGTATATCAATTTGGGAAGAAAGGAAGCCTTTATTATACTGAGTTTTCTAATCCATGGATTTGCTATGTCTCTCCATCTATGCAAATATTTTATTTCTGTCATTGGTGTTTTGTAGATTTTAACATAAAAGTATAGTACATGTTTTGTTACACTTATACCTAAGTATTTTTTTTGAGTGGTTGTAATGGTATTATGTTTTTCATTTTGGTGTCCATGTGTTCATTGGTAATACATAGAAATACTACTGATTTTTATATGTTGATCTTGTATTTTATGACCTTCCTAAATTGACATATTAGTTCTAGGAGTTTTTTGCAGAATTTTTGTCATTTTCTATGTAGACCACAGGGATGCTTTGATTTCTTCCTTCTTGATCTGAATCGGGTTTTTATTACCTGATTGTTTTGGTTAGGATTACAGTATTATACTGAATAAAAGCAAAAATAGCAGACATCTTTACCTTGTTCTGGATCTTAAGAGGAAATCATTGTTTTTCATGTCCATTATACAATTTTTGAAGGCATTCTTTGTCAGATTGAGGAAGCTACTCTCTATCCCTAATTTTCTGAGCATTTTTATCATGAATGTGTTGAACTTTTTTTTTTAAAGATTTTATTTATTTATTGGACAGAGAGGGATCACAAGTAGGCAGAGAGGCAGGCAGAGAGAGAGAGAGAGGAGGAAGCAGGCTCCCTGCTGAGCAGAGAGCCTGATGCGGGACTCCATCCCAGGACCCTGAGATCATGACCTGAGCTAAAGGCAGCGGCTTAACCCACTGAGCCTCCCAGGCACCCTGTGTTGAACTTTTTTGAAATATTTTTATTAAGATAAAATGCACATAACAAAGGATATTAATTACTTAAACCATTTTAAAGTGTACAATTCAGTGTTTTTTCATATATTCACAATGCTATGTAACTATCCCCACCAGCCAATTGCAAAACACTCTTAATACCTTAAATAGAAATCCATACACATTAAGCAGTCACTTTCCAATCCCCCTTCCCCTCAGCCCTTGGCAACCACTGATCTGCTTTTTGTCTGTATAGATTTATCTATTACGGGTGTTTCATAGAAATGGATTCATACAATATGTGACCTTTGTGTCTGGCTTCTTTCACTTATTATAAACTTTTCAATTTCATTCATGTTGTAGCATGTGTCAATCCTTCATTCCTTTTCATGACAATAATTTTCCATTGTATGGCTATACCAAGGTTTGTGTATTCACTCACCAGCTGATGGACATTTGAGTTGTTTCCACTTTTTGGCTACTAGGAATAGTACTGTTATGAACAATCATGTATAAGTTTTTATGTGAACATACGTTTTCACTTCGGTTGGGTATATATCCAGGATATATAGGAACTCTATGTTCATATAGTAACTCTATGTTCAGAAGCAGGCTGAGTTTTGAGGTAGGGAAGTTAAAGGAAAACCTTGTGAGCTGATCTTCCAAGGATCTACCAGATGAGTCAAAGCAATTAATTACAATTCTTTGTAAATGAGATCTGTTTTGCTCCCCTCCACCCCAGTACCAGGAAGGTGGGGTTATTTTCAAGTCTACCACTGGGCTTGGGATGGGGGGATGGAACCAAGTTCTGTTAAAATTCCACAAAGCTTCTTTTCTCACTGAGATTTGGCTTGATTTTTGTTTGTTTTCTCTGCTTTTGGTTTTCGATTACACTCTCCTTGTCACTGTAAACTTTTAGTTAGTTTCCAGAATTCTGGAAAAGTTGCTTTTGCCAAGTTTTTATTGCTTTTATGGAAGGGCAGATTTTTTGAAATTCCTCTCTTCACCATCTTTGCTGATACCATGCTTGAGTGATAAATTTTTTCAGGTGCTTTTTCTGCACCAATTGATAATGATCATTTTACTTTTCTTCTCTAGACCATTAATATGGTGGTTTACATAGATTGATTTTCAGATATGGATCCAGCTTTGCATTCCTCGTCATTCATGATATGTAATTATTTTTGTATGTTGCCCAATTCCATTTGATAATACTTTGGTAAGTAATTTAATGCCTATAGTCATGAAAACTATTTGCAGTTTTCTTTTTTTGGACTATCTGTCTGATTTTGGTACCAGGATGATACTGCCCTCATAAAATAAGCTCAGAATTGTTCTCCTTTCTATTTTTTGGAAAAGATTTTACAAATTTGGTGTTCTTTTTAAAATGTTTGATAAACTTCACCTAGAATTCATGTTTGGTAGAATTTATGTGAGCCTGGAGATTACTTTGTTTGTAATTTTAAAGTTACAAACTTCTAAGTGGTTATTATAGGGCTACTCAAATTGGGTGAGTTGTGCTACCTTGTGCTTTTTGGAAAATTGCTCCATTTCATCTAATTCATCAAATTTGGTAGAGTTGTTCATGCCATTTCCTTATTATCCTTTTGATGTTTGCAGGGTCTGCAGTGATCGCCCATGTTTCATTTCTGATAGTAGTAATTTGTGCCTTCCCTCTGTTGTCGTTTGTCAGTCTAGCTAGAGACTTGTCACTTTTATTGCTCTTTTCAAAGAATCAGCACTTTGTTTTATGGATTTTCTATGTTGCTTTCTGTTCTCAATTTTGTTGTTGTTTTTTCTTTCCTTTTGCTTCCTTTGGGCTTACTTTGTGCTCCTTTATGAAGTTTCTTAATATTAGGTGACTGATTTGAGATTTTTCCTTTTTTTAAATGTAAGTATTTAATGGTAAAAAATTCCCTTTCAGCACTGGTTTAGCAGCATCTCACAAATTTTGATATGCTATATTTACATTTTCATCCAATTCAATGTATTTCTTATTTTCTTTCAGAGTCCCTCTTTGATCTATGGATTATTTAGTAGCATGCTTTTTTGTTTTCAAATGCTTGGATATTTTCTGTTATCTTTCTGTTACTTGTTTCTAGTTTGATTCTTTTGTAATCAGAGAACACATTCCAATTTCCATTATTTTCATTCTGTTGAGATTTGTTTTATGGTCCTGAATATGAACTATCTTATTCACTGTTCCATAGATACTTGTTATTTTTTATGTGTGTAGTAAAATGTTTACATTTACAATTACCCAGCTAGACTCAGTTTAGATGATCCCAATATTGTTGGCAATATCCAAAGTGTCATAGTCAGAGGCCAGTTGAACACATGCCTTCTTCTCTTTATCAGGCCTGATCAGGATGTTGACCTTGGCCACCTCAATGTCGTAGAGCTTCTTTGCAGCCTGTTCGATTTGGTGCTTACTGGCCCTGACATCTACAATGAACAGTGTGCTATTGTTTTCTATCTTCTTCATGGCTGACTCTGTGCTCAGGGGCATGCTGACAATGGCATAATAGACAAACTTGTTTCTTCTGGGGGCATTCTTCTAAGGATATATTGGCTGCTTTTAGAGCCATAGAGGCTTGAGCCACTAGAAATTGAGTGATGTGTGAATATCCTCTTCTTCCTCTTCCTTCTCCTCCTCCTTCTTCTTTTCTTATTTTTGTGATTCCAGATAACTTTCAACACTGCTTTCTTGGCCTTCGAAACCTTGGCTTTAACTTTGGGTGGGGCAGGGGCTTCCTTCTTCACTTTCAGTGACATCTTTGTGCTGTGGACACCTTAAAAGAATGTGTATTCTGCTGTTATTGGATGGAAAGTTATATAAATGTTAGATCCTGTTGGTTGATGATGTTAAGTTCTTATATATTCTTGTTGATTGCCTAGATGTTTTATCGGTTGTTTATACAGGGGTGTTGAAGTCTCCAACTGTAATTGTGTGTCTTCCTCGTGCAGGGGCCATGCTAATCTCTATATCATTCCATTTTTAGTATATGTGCTACTGCTGAAGTGAGCACTCTCCAAATGTAATTGTATTAGTTTTTACTTCACATATTTTGTAGCTGTTGGTTTATGCATACAAATTAGGATTTCTATGTTCTTGGTAAACTGACTCTTTTACCATTATCTAAAATTTTTCTGTCCAAGGTAATTTTTTTTCCCTCTAAGGACTATTTTGTCTGTTAATAATATACCCATTCCTGATTTCTTGTAATTGATGTCTTTATAGTATTTATATCTTTATTCTTTTAATTTCAACCTACCTATATGGTATTTGAAGTGAGTTTCATGGCTGCATTATATGTTTGAATCTACTCTGTCAATCTTTGCCTTTCAATTGGTATAATTAGACCACTTCCATTTAGTGTATATAATGATATGTTAAGGCTTATGTTTGCCATTTTAATTTTTGTTTTCTGTGGCTTGTTTTTTCTGTTTCTTCTGGCTGTGGGTTACTTCTTCCTGTGGGTTACTTGAACATATTTTAGAATCTCATTTTGAATTATTTGTAGTATTTTTTAAAAATCTTTAATAGCTTTTCCAAAAAATTATAAAAATAATACATGTTCATTATAAAATATTCAAATAATACCTAAAGTAAAGAGAACTCCATTCTTCTGAAGAAGTACAAAATAAACTAAGTTTTCATTTTTCAAACTACAAGATTGGCAAGATTAAAAGAATGATGAATCAATGATGGTTATGGAAAACAAATTATCACTGGCTACATAGAAAGCAGGTAAAGGGAAACATAAATACAAACTTAAAAAAATGTTATTAAAAAGAATGATAATATCAGCACTGGTGACCATGTAAGCCAGGGTTTTTCAACCTCAGCACTATTGATAAAATTATTTGTTGTGAGGGACTGTACTGTGTGTTGTAGAATGGTTCACAACTCTGGAATGTAACACTAGATACCAGTAGCATCTCTAACCCTGTCTATCTCTGACCCTAAAGTATTTTTTGAGTATATCTCTTTCTACAGAGTTTTAACGGTTGCCCTAGGTTGCATACTTATACATACATGAGTTATCACATTCTACTAATGACTACATTTTACCAGTTTGAGTGAAGTGTATAAATCTTATCTCCCCATAAATTCCTTTCCTCTCTCCCATTTGTAATTATCTTAAATATTTTCTCTACATACACTGAGAACCATATCACATAATGTTATCTTTTTAATTTTTGCTTCAAAAGTAAAAATTTAAAAAAAACTCGAGAACAAAAGTGTTTTATTTACCTGTATTTTTACTATTTCCCTTACTTTTTTATTTGTTGCTGATGTTTTCAAATTTTTTATCATTTCAATTCTTTTTCAAGAATTTCTATTAGCTATTCTTCTGTAGTAAATCTGCTGATAAATTCTCTTAGTTTTCTTTATTTGGGAATCTTGATTTCCCCTTCATTCCAAAGGAGGATTTTTACTGGTTATAGAACTCTACATTGACAGTTCTTTTCTTGTAGCATTTGAAAAATTTTGTGTTATTTTCTTATGGCCTGCACTATTTCTGATAAGAAATCCACTGCCAAAAAAAAAAATCCACTGCCATTTGAATTTTTTCACTGTAAATAAGGTGTTATTTCTCTTTCATTGATTTCAAGATTTTTCTTAATTTTTAATTTCTAGAATTTTGATTACCATATGCTGTAGCATGGATTTCTTTGAATTCTGTGTAGAATTCTTTAAGCTTCTTGAATCTGTAGGTTTATGCTTTTTCGCCAAATTTGGGGGAATTTCAGCCATGATTTATTCAAATCCTTTTCCAGTCCTACATTTTTCCTTTTCTCCTCCTCATGACTCCAAAGAGTGAATGTTAGCTCTTTTGTTACAGTTCTACCGTTCCCTGAGGCTCTATGTTTTTCCCAGTGGTGGTGGTGTTTTTTTTTTTTTTCCTTTCCATTGTTTAGACTGGGTAATTCCTACTGTTCTTTCTGTTCATCAGTTCTCTTCTCTGTCCTCTCCATTCTGATGTTCAGCCTATCGAGTGAAGCTTCCCCCCCTCTTTGGTTATTGTGTTTCTCAGTTCCAATGTTTCCATTTGATTCTTCTTTTTATTTTCTTTCTTTATTGACACTTTCTTTGATTAAACTTTCTATTTTTTATTTTATTTTTTTTATTTTAATCATGTTCATAATTGCTTCTTAAAAGATTTTCAAAACGGCTACTTTAAAATCCTTGTCAGATAATTCTAGTTCACGTCTTGGTACCTCATTGTTGGCATCTGTTGATCGTCTTTTCTTAATCAAGTTGAGATTTTCCTGGCTGTTGGTATAACTGGTGATTTTAGATTGTAGCCTGAACATTTGTAGTATTATGTTATGACACACTAGATCTTACTTCATTCTTGTTTTAGTAGACTTCCTCTGACACAATGCTTTCAGCGTAATATGGATACAACCTCTTTCCTGCCAGGTTGTAAGCAGAAGTCTGGATGTCTACCTCAGCCTCTGTTGACACCCTGGGTTGGAAGTGGCACTTTGTTGCCACCAGGTGGTGGTGAAAGTCTTGACTCTACTGGGCCTCCTTTGACACCATTCCAGCAGGGAGACGGCAGGGTTCCTGTTTACCATCATGTGAGAGTGGAAGTCCTGGTTCCCCATGTGATATCCACTGACACTATGGGGGATAGCTCATTATTGTCTGGCTGAGATGAAAGTCTAATCATTTGGTCTTCTGTCATACCACCCTGACAGGGGAGGTGAGTCGCTTCTTTAAAGCCTGGTGAGGGTGGAAGTCTACTTTCTCCCCTTGGCCTTTTTTGGTACATGTAGAGTGGTAGGGCCACAATTTTTTCCAAGGTGTTTGGGTTGAATAGTGTGGTTGTTGTCCACAGATTTTCTGTCTTGCAAGGTTCTCCCTTTCCTGGTCCTACAGTTAGAAAGAGCAAGATTTCTTAGGCATTTTTTTTTTCGGCCTTTGTCTATTGGCATTTCTGTGTTGCCAGCATCTTTAGGTCCCAGTATGTGATATATAAAACAAAAAGAATGCCCAGGAAACTCATTACTGTGTCATTCCTTGGGTACCCAGTTTCCTTAGTGTTCCCCATTTCAAATAAATATTTTTTTAATATAGAGTATCCAGGCTATACTTTGTGGGAGAAATAGGGGGAAGTGTGTCTGCTTTTTTTTATCAGGACTAGAAGTGTCTAACAATATTAAATATGTCACATTTTCGTTATTTTTCAGTTTAAGAGCTTATAATTTTCTTATGGTTTTTCTTTTACCAATGAGTTCTTAATTTCCAAATACATGAGATATACTTTTTTTGGTTGTTTTACTAAACCTATTTGCTTGTGGGTGATAAAGTTGTTTAAAGGAATGTGCTTCAATTTTTCTTCTATAAAGTGGAGGTATTAGTAGTTCTGCTCTCATGGGTTGTGAAGATTAAATGAATCTGTCCATGAACTTTCCTAAAAAATCATAGATGTGTTCCCTCACCATTTTTTTCCCTGATTCTTTGTCTATATAATTTCCAATGTGTTAAAATTCTTTTTTTTAAATAAAAGCCTTATTGAAATATAATTGCTATGCCATGCAAATCACTTACTTAAAGTGTACAATTCAATCAATAGCATTTAGCATATTCACAGAGTTGTGTCAACATCACACAATTTTAGAATCCTTTCATTATCCTGCAGCAAAACCCATTAACAGTTATTCCCTTTCTCTCCCTGGTATCCAAACTTAAGCAATCACTAATCTACTTTTTATCTCTATGTATTGCCTGTCCTGGACATTTCACATACACAGAATCATATAATGTGTAGTCTTCTGTGATGGGCCTCTTTCACTTAGTATTATATTTTCAGGTTCATCCATGCTGTACTGTGTATTAGTATTTCTTTTTAAATTACCAATTAATATTCCATATACCACATTTTATTTATCCATTCATCAGTTTATGGACATTTGGGTTGCTTCTACTTTTGAGTTATTATGAATAATGGTGCTATGAACATTCATGTACAAGTTTTTGTGTGGACACATGTTTTCATTTATCTCGGGTAAACTCCTAGGGGTGGAATTTCTGGGTCTTGTGGTAACTCTATGTTTAAACTTTTGAAGAACTTCCAAACTTTTCCATGGCAGCTGCATCATTTTACATTCCCATCAATAATATATGAGGGTTCTGATTTCTTCTCATCCTCACCAACACTTGTATTTTGTCTTTTTCATTAGAGCCATCCTAGTGGGTGGCTCTCATTTTGGTTTTATTTCTCTGATGATTAATAACACTGAGCATCTTTTCATGTGTTTATTGGCCATTTGTGTATTTTCTTTGCAGGAATGTTTATTGAAGTCTCTTGCAATTTAAAAAAGTTGGGGTATTTATCTTTTGTTGTTATTGTTAAATTGTAAGAGTTCTTTTTATGTTTTGAATACAAAAATCTTTATTAGAGATATGACTTGCAGATCTTTTCTCCCATTCTGTTTGGTTGCCTTTTCACTCTCTCAATAGTGTCCTTTGATACGCAAGTTTTTAATTTTGGTGAAGACCCATTTATCTATTTTTCCTTTTGTTGCTTTTGTTTTTGGTGTCATGTCTGAGACTCCACTGCCAAATCTAAGGTCATGTAAGAATTACTCCTACATTTTCATCTAAGGGTTTTATAGTTTTAACTACTTAATTTAGGTCTATGATCCATTTTGAGTTAATTTTTGTATATGGTAAGTGGTGGGGGTCAACTTAACTCTTTTGTTTATGGATATCCAGTTGTTTCAGCACTATTAATTGAAAAGAATATTCTTTCTAATTGAATTGTCATGGCACCCTTATCAAAAAATCAATTCACAGTAGGGGCGCCTGGGTGGCTCAGTGGGTTAAAGCCTCTGCCTTCAGCTCAGGTCATGATCTCAGGGTCCTGGGATTGAGCCCCACATTGGGCTCTCTGCTCAGCGGGGAGCCTGCTTTCCTTCCTCTCTCTCTGCCTGCCTCTCTGCCTACTCGTGATCTCTGTCTGTCAAATAAATAAATAAAATCTTTTAAAAAATCAATTCACAGTAAATGTGAATGTTTATTTCCAACTCCTAATCCCATTGGTCTATCCTTCTGTTGGTACCATGGTATCTTGATTACAGTAGATTTGCAGCAAATATTGAAATTGGGAAGTTTGAGTTGACAGACTTTGGTCTTCTTCTGAAATATCATTCTTTTTAAACATTGTTAAAAGATTCTTCTTTTAAAAAATTGCAGTGGCTATTCTGAGCCTCTTGAATTCCCAAATGAATTTTAGGATCAGCCTGTCAGTCTCCACAAAGAAGTCAGCTAAAATTTTTATGGGGATTGCACAGATGTTGTAGATCAATTTCAGGGACTATTTTGATCTTAACAATATTAAGTCTTTTGATACATGAACACAAGATGACTTTTCATTAGTTAAATCTTTAATTTCTTCTAGTGGTGTTTTGTAGTTTTCAGTGTACAAGTTGTATACCTTTTTTGTTAAATACATTCTTTTTTTTTTGTTATGTTAAATACATTCTTAAGTGTTTCATTCCTTTTGATGCTGTTGTTTAAGTTGGTCTCTTGAACCATAAAGATGAGGGCTATATCCTAGGAATGGCAGACCAAAAGCTGGAAGGAATCAAGGCACCCTACACATTGAAGACCCAAAGAGTTCTGTGCCTCCTTCAAAGAGGTGAGAGAAATTATGGGGGAAAAAAAAAGATGTCTATCTTGTCCAAACATTTGTTATTTTGGGTGAGCTGTCACTTACAGATGAACTCATTTTAATAAAAAATCTAACCTATGATGCCAATCACTCGTTTACTTCCTCATTCAACAATTATCTATTGAACATATAAAATGTCATAACATTGTGCTAGTGCCTGAATGAGATGAAAAAGATTTAAATTCTAGCTATTTAAGGACCTCTCAGTGAAACATACACCCTAATAAAAACTTTCAAGCATTGACCTAGTACCATTTGTCCCTTCAAATGAATAACAAGCACAAACCAGGCTTCTCTCAGCAAGTCAGAGAACACAGGATAAATAGGAAAGAGGAGAGATCGCTGAGGACCAGAGTTTTAGCCGAAGATTTGAGGGAGGAGTCTTGAGCTGGAAAAAGCAGTGGAATCTCAATGAGCGGAAGAGATAAGTGCTTCAGTATTTCAGATAGAACATTTGGTGAGAAAGAGCAATGTTAACACAGCCTAGAAATGGAACAAGGATGGCAGAAAAAATTGAGGTGACAGAGGAAAAGGGGGCCAGGACCCAATGAGAGGACCAGGATAAGCCATCACCTCACACCAGCCAGAATGGCTAAAATTAACACAAGAAATGACAGGTGTTGATGAGGATGTGGAGAAAGGGGAACCCTCTTGAACTGTTGTAGATTGGTGCAGCCCTGATGAACACAGTTTGGAGGTTCATCAAAAAGTTAAAAATAGAACTACCTTATGATCCAGCATTTGCACTACTAAGTATTTACCCAAAGGTGACAAGAATACAGATTAGGAGGGGCACGTGCACCCCGATGTTTATAGCAACATTATCAATAACAGCCAAACTATAGAAAGAGCCTAGATGTCCATCAAAGGATGAATGGATAAAGAAGATGTGTTACACACACACACACACACACACACACACTCATACAATGGAATAATATTACTCATCAAAAAGAATGAAATCTTGCCATTTACAATGATGTGGATGGACCCAGAACATATTACAGTAAGCAAAATAACTCAGAGAAAGTTAAATGCCATATGACTTCACTCATATATGGAATTTAAGAGATAAAAGAGATGAACATACAGGACAGGGAGAGAAAAACCTAGACATTCTCCTCTGGACCTTCATTAACAGATGAGAGGACTCCTGGAGTAGGGCAAAGAGGATGGGATTTATAATTAGAGAATCTGGATTTGAATCTTGCCTTTTTTAAAAAATTGAATTCCTTGATAGTTTTAGTAAACCAGGATTTTATATGAAGTGAAAAAAAAGGTATACAGCATGTTGATTTGATGCATTTATAGGTTGCAAAATGATTAGCATCATAGACCATCATAGCGTTAGCTAACATCTCCATCCTGTCACATAGTTACTGTTCCATTTTGGTAGTAAGAACATTTCAGATTTACTCTCTTAGCTTCAAGTATATAATACAGTATTAGCAAAAATCACCACGCTGTACGTTAGATCACCAGAACTTATTAATCTAATAACTGGAAGTTTGTACCCTTTGCCCAATATGTCTCTGTTCCCCCTACCCCCTGGCACCCGGTAAACACTGTTCTACTCTCCCCTTCTCTGAGTTCACCTTTTTTAGATTCCACATATAGGTGAGATCCTATAGTATTTTTCTTTTTCTGTCTGACTGGAGAATAAGTTTGTAATGGTTCATAATTATTAGAGCTATTTTAGGCACAGTTTATCTCTAATTCCTGTGGTAATGCATATTCCTGAGACTAAATAGTTGATTAGAAATAAGCAGTGATAGAGGGGCCTGGGTGGTGCAGTTGGTTAAGTGTCCGACTCTTGATTTCAGCATCGGTCGTGATCTCAGGGTCATGAGATCGAGCCCCATGTGGGGCACAGCGCTCACATGGAGTCCGCTTAAGCTTCTTTTCTTCCTCTCTCTCTGGTCCTCCCTCCTGATCTCTCACTCTCTCTCTCTCAAATGAATAAATAAATCTTTTTAATAAAGAAAAAAAAAAGAAATGAGCAATGATACCACGGTGATTATGAACCAGAAGAAGATGAAATGGTTCAATTCTACCATTCTAGGTTTATTACTTGGAGTGTGTTTTTTAAAATTTAAAACAGTGAAGCAAAGTGCAAACTGTGATATTTAATATTTTGGCTGGTAAGTGAAAATATTAATTCTTACATGAAATATTTAGTTATTTGAACAATGTTGTTAAAATTGAACTGTATTTTTTTCAATCATTAGTTGCTCATTTTAAAACTAAGGAAAGCCTCAAGAAAATCATGATGTATTTTCTCATAGAGAGATGGGTATGCTAAAAAAAAAAATGATCGATTCTCACTGTCAGGTTCAGTAGGTAGCTGTCATCATCTGGGTTCACCAGAGGAACAAAATAGGATCTATATATTTTATTATATTAATTTTAAATAAATATATTTGTATTATTTATTTAAATATATTTATTTGATATATACATATATAAATAAACATATTATACAATATATAATAAACATATTATTTATTTTATTTATATTAAATATTATTAAATTTATATTAAATATATAAATATTTATTTATATTAAATATTAAATATTATAAAATATATAAATATTTTACATAGTAAATAATATATTTAAATAAATATATTTTAAATTACATTTATTATATTTATTTATTATATTTATATCTATTTGTTATTATTATATTTATTGCATTACACGCTTATGGAGGCTGAGAAGTCCCAAGATCTGAAGTTGGGAAGCTGGAGACCCAGAAATGCCAGTGGTATTGTTTCAGTCTGAGTCCCCAAGGCCTGAGAACTAGGAGAGCTAGTGGTGTGGTTCCGGTCTGAGTCTAAATTTGCAGACAGGAGAAGACTGATATCCCAGCTTAAAGATAGGCAGAGAGAGAATTCTCTTTCCTCAACCTTTTGTTCTATTCAGACTTTCAGTGGATTCGATGTGGCCTGCTCACATTAGGGAGGGCAATCTGCTTTACTCAGCCTACCAATTGAAATGCTAATCTCATCCAGAAATACCCTTGCAGACACACCCAAAAGAACTTTTAAAGAAGTATTTGGACACCCAGGGACTCCGTCAAATTAATACATCTAATTAACCATCAGAAGTTTAGGTCACTGGTTTGACCAGAGAACATGTCTTTACACATTCCTTCACTGCACACAAACTCCTTTACTTTGATTATTACAAACAATACCATGACCTCCACTCATGTGCATTAAGGAGTTCAGATCATCGGCTGTGTCCAAGTTAGCATGGAAAAGTTCTTGTGATTGCCTCCAAGAGCAGAACACCCACAGCCTCCGAGAATATTACGCTTGGCGAACTCATCCTTAGCCACTGCAATTGTGAAAATACTCCTTCATACATAAGGAGAAGACTTCATGGGAGCAAAGGAATGCACTTTGGTGCCCTACAGAAAATGTCCTGTCTCAGTGCAAAAGTATTCAATAATGGAGGCCTAGAGAATGCTTGTACTGAAGCTAAGAACTGGAGAAACAAATTTGGCCATTTGTAAATTCCGTGACTTGAAGGACAAATATCATTCTGTGAATCAGCAGTTTGACATAAGACTTTCTAATTATGTGACCATGGCTATTTTATAGGATAAATCTTGCAGCCTAACACCAAAGAGTATATAAAATGGCTGTAAGATGGTTAGTTTATAGGTTGGGTGTCATTCTTATCCTGTCTCTATATTAATATGGGGATGGTCCTGCTGTATGCCTAACTGAATAAGCATATTCCCTCTGCAGTGTATGGAGTGACGCCCATATGCTTCCTTGGGGGAATTTCCTTCCCATTTATGAATGTTTCTTGGCTCTCAATGAACAACACAGGCTCCATTTTATTTGTGTATGTATCTGACCTTACTGGTTTCCCTTTTCGCTTTTTTTCATTTGGTTTTCTTGCACCACCGTTTATTGTGGTAGTTTATGTTTACCTCGAGTGACATTTATTACAGTCTCTAACTTACAGATCTTTATATAGATCTTTCTCTCTCAAAGCCATAAAAAGCATCAGAATGTAGGCACTCATATCAAACCATAAATCTTTATTTTTTATTCGTAGGCAGATAGACTTCCAAACGATTTTAGATGACAGGTTGGTATCTGAAATGATTAATCTACCCATTCTTTCACACACAGCTATTTGTATGAAGCATAATCTTTAAATAGACACGTTATCAATAGGTGCAACCCTTAAACGCATGAAGAAGTCATTGCAGTGTGACTCCCTTTTCTGGATCTGCGATCTTACCATCTTTCAGACACCACTCTCCTCATCCAGAAGAAAATTGTTCACTTGCAAGAGGCCCTTGGGCATGACATGACATTTACAATACATAGAGTGTGCATTTTATGTTTATTTCTCATGTATTTCCTTTGGTTAAAAACTAATATGCAATCTACAACATCGAAATAAATGATTTGACATATTTTATACAGCACATGTTCAAGTAATTAATTTTCTCATGGAAATGTCATACCATTTAACTCATAGTTATGAGCCAAATATTTGTGCAGTAGTTTGTAATGAATATATGCATAATCACAGATTGCCCTATTTTCTTTGTACTCAAATGTAATTTAAAGGGACAGAATCAGGGTGGAGCAGCCTTCTCACTACTTAGTGCCTGGTGCATATTAGGTTCTCTATAACCCCTTGTTGGATGAACAAATAAATGACTGACCATTTTGGCAGATTTTTATCAAGTCCTGTGAGTTTAGGTTTTGGTTAGTCTTATTGGAGTTTTATTACTAATGACTAACACAATTAACTACATGTGGTATGTTTTGAAAATACTTGGTTGCCAAAGACTAGAGCAAAGATAATTATTGATCTATATGATCAAAAAACGCCACACAAACCAAGGAAGGAGTACATGTAGCAGCTTATTTCTAGCAGCAAGTAACAGAAATAAGGCTCAATCTGGCTTAATAAGGGCATTAAGAAGTCCTTAATAAGGATATTTATAAGATATCCTTAATAAGAGGTCCTTAATAAGGATAATTAAGATGTCCTTAATAAGGACATCTGCCAACATTCCCAAAAGCAATGCAAGCTCGAGGCACCACTTGAGCAGGGCCCTGCTTTCTTTCTCTGACTCAGTTCTCTTGGCACTGCCTTCCGTCATGTTATTTGTCTGTCTGTTTCTTTCTTCGTCTGTTTGTTGTCCTTGGCCTGACCTCCTTCACAGTCGCAAAGTGGCTGCCAGTGCCAGCATGCTCATGGTCAGTGGGAGAGAGCAAGAAAGCTCCAACCATGGCTTATATGTCCTTTCCTACAGTGCAACTGGGTGGCGTAAGGTCTTCTTGGCACAGTTGCTTGGGGAAAGCCATCCACTGATTTTCCTAAAACCTGGATTTCTGAACTAATCATTGACAAAAATGGTACAATTACCTGGAATAGCTGAGAGCAATCAAGACCTATTCCTGGAGCTGAAGAAGGGGCTGGAGTCTCCTGAGTCAACTGGACCCTGTGGAGGTAAGGTAAGGAGAATGCTTGAAGAGAACTGGGTTCTGTTCAGAAGGAAGAGGAGGGAGACAGATCCTGTGTATGCAACTAACAGTGTCTACCCCAATATGGCACTTCTTTTAGAAATTATTATTATTACATTTCTTTAGTGTGTTTTGGTTTGTTTTGTTTTTTACTAAAGACTCTATTTCTCTACAGCTGTTTTAGGTTCACGGCAAAACTGAGAAGAAGATGCAGAGTCCCCATATACCAGCTGCCCCCACACAGGCACAGGCACCTCCACTAAACATTCTCCGCTGGAGTGTTAGGACACTTGTTACAGTTGATGAACTGACACTGACACATCACTGTCACCCAAAGTTCATAGTTTACATTAGAGTTCATTCTTGGTGTTACATATTCTATGCGTTGGGACAAATATATAATGACAGGTATCCATCCTGAGAATATCATACAGATTTTCACTGCCCTAAAAATCCTCTGTGCTCTACCTCTTCATCACAACCACCCGAATACCACTCTTTCCCAAAGAGGAATTGAAGTAGTCAATCAAAGACAAGTATTCCTATATCTCCACAAAAACGAGGATTGATTCTCTCCTGAAGATACGCTCATCAGGGGAGCCTGGTGGTTCAGTCAGTTAAGCATTTGCCTTCGGCTCAGGTCATGATCCTGGGGTCCTGGGATTGAGCTCCGACATCAGTGGGGAGCCTGCTTCTCCTTCGATTCACCTCTTGCGCTTTCTCTCATTATCTTTGTCTCTCTCTGTCTTACTCTCTCAAATAAATAAATATTTTTTTAAAAAAAGATACACTTATCAGTGAATTAAGGAAATGAGGACAGAATGGGAAAATGTGGTCAGTCCTTCTCAAGTTTTTTTCTTTTTTTTTTTTTTAAATTCACTTTCTTCTTGATTGGTATGTATCAAAGACCCCATCATGCTTTAGTTCGTTTTACCTACTACTTATTCTCTTACTTTCTCTTTTTGAGAGTGATCAGCTTCTTTGTACCATGTCTCTTAAAAAAAGAAAACATGTTTTTCTCTTAGAAAAAAACAATTCTAAGAATCACCAAAATAAACCCTTTATCACTTCCTGTAGGTTTTGCACCTTCTTCAGTTAAACTTGATCTGGGGAAAAAGAAAAAACAAAAACAAAAACAAGAAAGGAAGTCCCACCATCCCCATCGATGCTTATTGAAAATACAATACAATACAATAAGCTTGTCAGTTGCATTCTTGTAGGGATCTCAGCTCTCCGATAGTTATTTAACTTTTTCTGAAATTACTTAGATTAATGAAGGTTAGAAAACCCTGTGCCTGTGGCCACATCTGAGTGGTGGGGTGTCTGTGTGGTTCAGTCAGTTGAGCCTCAGACTCTTGGTTTTGCCTCAAGCCATGATCTCATGGGTCTTAGGATGAGGCCACCATCAGGCTCTGTGCTCAGCCCGGAGTCTGCTTGGGATTCTTTCCCTCGTCTTTTTCTCCCTTTCTGCTTTCCTCTCCCCCCCACACTTACACATGTTCCCTCACTCTCTCTCTCAAATGAAAAATAAGTCTTAAAAAAAAAAAGAAGCGGGTGCCTGGGTGGCTCAGTGGGTTAAGCCGCTGCCTTCGGCTCAGGTCATGATCTCAGGGTCCTGGGATCGAGTCCCGCATCGGGCTCTCTGCTCAGCAGGGAGCCTGCTTCCTCCTCTCTCTCTCTGCCTGCCTCTCCGTCTACTTGTGATTTCTCTCTGTCAAATAAATAAATAAAAATAAAATCTTAAAAAAAAAAAAGTAGCAAGGGAGTTGTGGGTCATCAGTTCGCTGAAGGGCAGGCTAACAGGGGCTCTGGTCACTTGGACAAAGGGACAGAAAGCAAGTGAGAGATTTGCTGAACAAAAGAGAGGGACTTTGGGAAGAAAACAAAGCAGGCTTCCAGGATCCATTCACTTTCTGTGCAACCTGGTGCAAGCTTTTGGATGATCATACTAGGCAAACAGTTACAGCCTGTGTTTCTCTGGAAGAATAACTGCCTTTTCTTTAAGGTCGTGCTTTATGTAACTGTCAGAATCAAACATTAGGGAAGGCAGAATCTCTTATATGGGAAGAAGAGGAGTGCTTTCCTTTCAAATTGTTTTTAACTCCTCCATCTTTTTCCACGCATATGCTGTATAAAACATTTCCTATGAAAAAACGAGGCCATGATTTTTACATCCTGCCCTTTTCACATTTAAACATTTCCCAGTGGTATCGGTCTTCAGAAAAATGATTTTTTAATTAATGAATATATTTATTTAAAGGAGTTTATTTATCTATTTGTGAGAGAGAGCATAAGTTGTGGGGGGGAGAGGGAGAAGCAGGAGCCCAACGTGGGACTTGATCCCAGGACTCCAGGATTCTGACCTGAGCAAGACAGATGCTTAACTGACTGAGCCACCCAGGTGCCCTCAGAGAAGTGATTTTAAATAGTGATTTTATAAGCCATGCAAGGTAAGTACCACAGTTAATAATTACCTCCTTTTTAAAATTCTTTAAAAATCAAACACTTCTTTTTAAAATAGAGATATCATTTACAGACTGTAAAATGCATAGGTCTAAAGCATACAGTTTAATGAGTTTTGACAAATGTAAAACACACCCTTATCAAGGTAAGGAATATTTCCATCGCCCCCAGAAGTGCTCTTAGGCCTCTTTCCATTCAATAGCTGATCTCCCTACAATGGCTCTTCTGATGGCTATTGCCTCAGGTTTGTTCAGCCTATTCCTGAACTTGATCTAAATGGAATTACACAGTACATAATCTGTTATGTCTGGCTTCCTTTTTGTTCAATTATTTTGAGATTCATCCATGATGTCATGTTCATCAGTAGTTGGTTCATTATTGCTAGTAATATTCCATTGTACGGATAGATCACAATTTGTTTGCTCATAGTTGACAGATATCTGGGTTGTTTCCAATTTGGGTCTATTAGGAATCCAACCACCTTAAGCTTTTTTTTTTTTTCCCACATCAATTTTAGAGGGGGTGAGAAATGGTAAGAAATGATAAATCGGTCAGTGGTTCCTTCTTTTTCTTTTCTTAATTTTTTTTTTAAAGATTTTATTTATTTATTTGTCAGAGAGAGAGAGGGAGAGAAAGCGAGTGAGCACAGGCAGACAGAGAGGCAGGCAGAGTCAGAGGGAGAAGCAGGCTCCCCGCCGAGCAAGGAGCCCGATGTGGGACTCGATCCCAGGACCCTGGGATCATGACCCGAGCCGAAGGCAGCTGCCTAACCAACTGAGCCACCCAGGCGTCCCTCTTTTCTTAATATTTTACTTATTTGAGAGAGAATGAGTGAGCGAGAGCATGAGAGGGGAGAAGGTCAGAGGGAGAAGCAGACTCCGCATGGAGCTGGGAGCCCGTTGTGGGACTCGATCCTGAGACTCCAAGACCATGACCTGAGCTGAAAGCAGTCGCTTAACCAACTGAGCCACCCAGGCGCCGAATTCCTTCTTTTTCTTAAAAGAGAAAGGGAAGCAGGGGAAGTTAAAAAACTGAGAAGGGAAGGGTAATTTAAAAAATGGAACAAAAACGTTTTTTTGAGAAAGAGAGTTCAGGGGGAAATTCATTTAAAAAGGAAAAAGAGAAGAATTAAAATGGACAAAGATACGAAGAAGTAGTAAATAAACAAATGAAGGAAAGAATGAATTAAAAAAAAAAAGAAACACCTGTAAAAATTAGAATAAGTAAAAAGAATTAGAACCACGAAACTTCTGTTTTTAATCATGGTCTTTGAGAAGTCCTGAAACCAAGACAAACTTTTGAGCTTCTTCCACACGGACTTTGGCCCCTCACATGTCCCTGATGCTCTAATGTTTTTACATGAACGCTTTCTACAGGCAACCTTCTTTCCCTTGCCTGCCAGACAGAAGAGTGTTCAAAGGGGCTTTGATCAGGGCAGCACACTCGGGGCAGTCTGTAAGGGAGGAAGCCAGGAGGCTTTTTAATTTAAAAATAAGTGCTGCTTTGTCTCCCATGTTTCCTTAATTGAGGCAGAAGCTGAATCTAGGACACAGCCTGGTGGGAGATTGGCTATGGCATGGTCACGTGGAGACCAGACTTGCAGCGAGAATGGGATGTTGAGCTGCAGAGAATCGGAAAGACACGCACACGCATGAGCGTGTTTGTGTGTATGTGTGTGTGTGTGTGTGTGTGTGTGTGTACAGTTACAGGGAAGTCTCCTAAGCTGTCAGACCTGTCAGATTAAAACGTCTGAATGGGCTATGAGGGAAGGAAATAACTGAATTCGCATTAGTTGTACTATTTGATTTTTGTGGACATGTTGCAGAAAGATTGCAATGCCTTCAACCAGGGATCGAGGAAAGAAAGACAGCCTAAGATGGCTGGAATTGTTTTTGTCTTAGAGAGATTCTGCAGGCCTGAGAGTTGAAACTTCCTTTTGTACTGCGATGTTGCTGGCTTTTTTTTTTTTTTTTAAAGATTTTATGGTTTTTTATTTGAGAGAAAGAGATAGGGAGAGAGAGCATGAGCAGGGGTGGGGGGGTGGGTCAGGCAGAGGACAGAGAGAGGGAGAAGCAGCCTCCTCGCTGAGCAAGGAGCCTCATGTAGGGCTCGATCCCAGGACCCTCGGATCATGACCTGAGCCAGAGGCAGACGCTTAACCAACTGAGCCACCCAGGTGCCGCTGTTGCTGACATTTGACCTAGAATATTTGTTTTCTCTTGAAACAAGAGAAGGGGCACAGAAATGATGGTAAGAAATGGGAGGGACGACGGATAAGGAAATGTGAGGACTCTGCTGATGGAGTTTAGTGGTGCTTTTCCCCAGCCCCTAACCCTGACTTTCAAATCAGTTTGAAGTGAATCTGATGGATAAAAGCATGAAAGGGAGGAAGGGAACGGGCCATGGCTGTGGTCTGCAGATACTGAAAGGTGTTAACATGGAGGGATTTATTTGGTCTAGAAATCCCAGATGGATAACGGGGAGAAATGTGCTGCGGTTTACAATAATTCTGATGGAGAAAGAGGACCAATTTCTGTACGTCAGAACTTTTGGAATACCAAATAAAATAGGATACCATGTATTGACACATTTGGAGGAGTACAAGTACAATGCAAATTCAAAGCATCCTTATGACTCAACCCTTAAGGGAAATGGTGGTATCCCCACCATTAAACACACCCAAGCAGTCATATACATAATTGGTTTCACAATGTCTGTGGGTCCCAAAATACAGGGTCCAAGAACCCCATGGGTCAGATGAGATCATAGTGTATGCTGGGGTCCCTTGGGGGTGGGAAATATTCTGCCCATTTCCCCACATTCCCCAAAGCTTACCACTTCTCTTTGATGGGCTTGCTGCTCCCTCACCCCATGTAAATGACTGCTTCTGTGGAAAAAAATCTCACATGATCCATGTGACCAAGGACCATCTGCTTGATTTTAGGTGATGAGCTGGGGCAGACATTAACATTTCAAGAAACTTGTTGAATTTTCATCTCTCAGATGTTAAAAGATATTCTTTGCAGGAATCAGGCTGGAGTAGGGGGCATTTCCACGTTGGGTGTTTGGCAGAAATTGAAACAATGCCCGTAAGTGTGAAAAAATATCCTCTTTGGTTAGCTATTTACTACAGAAAGTGCAGTTTTGTGTTTCGTTGTGTAGCCTGGGGGTAGAAGTTGGGGGGCTTACAGTCATAGTAATCTCATCCACTTCCAAGTTCATTCTATATTCTGGGCCCTTTACACCTGTTATCTTGTTTAGTACAACAACCCAAGAGGAAGGACATTACAAGCGAAAAAACTGAGACTCTGAGATAGTATATGACTTGGGCAGAATTACAGAATTTGGATATACAGAACTCAGGTTTAGAATCCAGCCTGATCTGACTCCAAACCCTGTGCTTTCCCTACCTCATCTTTATGATACAAGGGAATATTGGTTGCTTTCCTCCCTGCACTTGATTTCATTGTCTGTGTTTTCATTTGGGATCTCCCAGAAGCAATTCTGAGATAAGGATTTGGAAGCAGGTCGTTTATCAGGAGGTGGTCCCAGGAAACACTGGTAGGGAAGTGGGAGAGGAAGCAGAGAACAAAAGGCGCCAATAAGCAGACCATTATTGAGCGAGTTTTTACTGGGGCTGATTGTCTGGGTCCTGTGGGGGAATCTTTGGAAAATCAGTTATCCTGCCTGTGGGGCAAGAAAGTTGGTGCCTTTCTTTTAACTGACCTATAACATTATATTAGTTTTAGGTGCATAACATAATGATTTGATATTTGTATAGACTGCAAAATGATCACCACCATTAAGTCCAGATAACATCTGTCACCTTACATGGTTACAATTTTTTTTCCTGTGATGAGAAATTCTAAGATCTACCCTCTTAAAGCTACATTTATATATGATCAACTTCTATCCATTCGTTGTTGAAGGTTACTGGGATGGGAATGGGGCATTAATTCCTGGCAGGCAAAGCTGGCTCCAGTGGCCAGAGCATGCCTTCAGTCGAAGAAAAGAAGGTGCTGGAAGCAGAGGTCAGGCTGGTGTGCACTGAAGGGCAAAGGGTGAGGGCAAGTGAAGTGTACATGCTTGCTGGCCCTGGACCTCTCCCATGCCCAGGGTTCGGGCTAACCTGGTAGTCAACACTAAGCCTTAAATGGGGCCAATTTGGCTCTGTGGGGGCTTCAATACCCACCTCCACACCCCTCTATATGAGAGCAGCAGGGAATCTAGACACCATTTGGCCAAAGGGTGAGGCTACTGTGTTGTGCACAGAAGGAAAAATGGTATTATTATTATTTTTTTACCCAGGGGAGCTTCTCTTGGACTCCTGATTGCCCAATAACCCAGGGATGTGCTCACCATTTATAGAGATACAAAAGCAAAATATATGAAAGTTACTGGAGAGGATGGGAGGTATGAGAGAGGATGCTTTGATTCTTTTAGATGCTGTGTTCCAGCCATTTGTTCTGGATGTTGCATAACACTCGACAGGGCTCTCCCAGGTCTCTTAGCAATTAGCATGTGCCATTAAACTCTTATCTACAATTATACTCTCCAATCTAAATTCTAGCTTCAAGTTTCATCTGATCTTTTCTTCCTGGAACACATGAGTAGTTCAGAGGCCTGTGAAATAGACAAACCCTGTAGGGGATTTGATAGCCCAAATCACACTGAATATTTTACTGAGAGGTGAAACTTTAAAATGAATTCCTGAAAGGTAGAGCTCCTTTTATATTGAAGCTCAGACTTAGAGGTTGGTTCGCTGCTACTGTTAAATAGTTTGGCCAACACTTCTATTTTAGTAACAAAAAATTTGTCCTGAAAGAACCCATAGAAGTAACAGGGCTCAGTGACAGGATGAAAGGGTCTGCCTGAAGCCATTGGAGCCACCTTTGAGACATAAGGACACTGTCACAGAAAACAAACTGTCCCTACATTTATCAGACTGTTAAAAAAAATCTGAAGGTTCTGGTATTTGAATATGCAAATCCAAATGTAACATTCTCAACAGATAACATTGTTGTTGGGCTGGCAGGAAGGGCTACTAAAGATGGCGAAAGTTCCCGCCACAAGACCTGAGCTAGGACAGAACAAAGGCCCGAGCAGGAATCTGAGACCCCCGCCCTGGGCTCCTGTGGACCAATGGGATCCCGATGAGCAGGCAGGATATCCAAATAAGGGAAACTTGCCAAAAGACCCCTGAGCTTTCCCCAAGACCCCTTAAAAGCCCCCTTCTCCCTGCCTTGGGCGCGACTTCCCCCACTCTGCTTTCCAGAGTTGCGGAACCTCGCCCGAGGGTGCCCACCTCCTCCCGGTGCAACTTTCCTGGCTCCCCTTCTCCTGGGCCCTGAAACTTCACCGGAGAGAACCTTTAATAAACCTTGCCTTACACCCACTTCGCCTGGTGTTGTGTTTATTTCGTCGGAAAACTTTACAATTGTATGACTTGGCCAAAATGAGAAGTTAAAGTGTGCCACTTCAAGAACTGATTTTCTTCCTAATAAAACTTGAGCTTCCTCATCATAGAAGGCACACCCATGGAGTTATTATATACACTCGTTGAATTGTTATATACAGTTGTAAATAAGACATCAAGTCATTACTTAATACTTTGCCTAAATGCCCTGGAAAAGTTTTAAAAAAACTTTTGTTCCTCAAGGAACAAAGTCAACTTTTGGTCAGCAAATACCACAAGGCTTGTAGAAACAGGAAGTAGTAGAGGCCCTAGGAGATCTCTGATCTGTGAAAATCATGTATCCTTTTATATTATGTTCAGCCCTAGGTGTGCAATTTTACATAAGAAGGATCATATTTTATGCGTTGTCCTATGACTTGTTGTATTTGTGGAACAATATGTGATGGATTTTTTAATGAAACTCACTACCAGTTGACATCTTAATGGCTTCATGCTATTCTAGTTGGATGGGCAGAATGCTATAGACTGGTGACGTCTGTTGAAACCTAATACCAATATGGTGGTATTTGGAGGTGGGGTCTTTGGGAAGTGATTAAGTCATAAAAGTGGAACCGTCATGATTGAGATTAGTGCCCTTATGAAGAGATCCCAGAGAGCTCCCTCTTCCCTTCTGCCACGTGAGGACAAAGGAAGAAGACGGTTCTCAGTGAACCAGAGAGCAGGCTCTTATTAGCCACCCGATCTGCCAGTGCCTTGATCTTGAACTTCCCAGACTCCAGAATTATGAGAAATAAATTTCTGTTGTTTCTAAGCAGCCA
The DNA here is from genome assembly GCF_020171115.1 of Neogale vison. Classification (NCBI taxonomy): domain Eukaryota; kingdom Metazoa; phylum Chordata; class Mammalia; order Carnivora; family Mustelidae; genus Neogale; species Neogale vison. Next base: position 92,795,991 of record NC_058105.1, read on the forward strand.
GATCTACGGTATCCCATTATAGTTGACTAAGACAGATTGATTTAGCCAACGGAAACATGAGGAGATGCTCAAAATCCCTAATCAGGGAAATGCAAATCAAAACCACAGTGAGATCACCTTACACCTGTCGGAATGCATAGAATCAAATAGACAAGAAATAAAAGTGCTGGTGAGTATGTGGAGAAAAAGGAACCCTCCTGTAGACAGAGGAAAATCTCTGGAAACTGCATAGAAGTTACCCTTCTGAAAAAGACATTTACGTGTATAAGGGAAATCCCCATTTGCAAGGGTGTTTGGCTCTCTGTGATAGGAAGAGGGTAAAGACTAAACCTGTAGAAACTCTTAACAAGGAAGAAGGCAATGACCTAAATCTGCGTAACAACCTTACCTTTGTTTACAGTGTTTTTCCTAATAGCTTCCCAAAAGGGTTCTTTATATTCAAGGGGGACCCCTGCATGGTGGGGGGTGGGAGTGGGGGAGGGTTGTGGGAATAATAGAAGGAAGGAATAGGCTTAACTCTGAACTCAAAGGATAAGTGAAGATTATGGCCAAGAACAAGGGTAGGGGTAAGTGGATGGAAAATTACTAGAGGTAATATCAGGGGTAAGGAACATTCTGGCTAAACTGACTGGACAGGATTCCTGCCTTCAGACAGGCCAAAGTGATAAGATATTAAGGGTGGGGGATGAGGAATTTTTGACCTGATAGGAGAGTGGGGATTTCTACTAAATTTACTCAGCAGGATTCTTGCTAAAATTAATCTCAGTGGACCAAGGATAAAACCCAAATTCTAGGCCTCTTTGAGAAGAGGCCCCGAGGAGCCTGACTCAAGTTTTGTCAAGGAGAGAGTCTTTGTCAGAAGTAGGGAGGCTGATGCATTGGAGCTTCTTGGCAAGGAAGAATTTCCTGTCCCTTTCAAGGTCCTTCTCGCCGGACTTAGAATCAAATTAACGTGAGACAGATTAACAGGAGAAAATCAAATTTAATAGGTGTTTGTATGGGGAATCCACACAGACATGGGAGTTCCAAAGACAGTGAGGCAACATGAAGCTTCTATGAGCTGAGTAGAGGGGTAGGGGTCTGAGGATACAAATGGGAGAAAGACCATTAGGAAGAAGGTGAGGAGATTTTCAGAAAAACAAGGTTGCCCTTTGATCCAGGTAAGTTTCTTAGGTAAAGGGGAGTCTTTGCTAGGCTCTCTTCATGCCTACAGGCAGGCAGTCGAGAGGGAGGTAGAGAGCTTTTCCTGAGTCAGCTGGGTTTGGATGGCTTTTAACATTAATTCAAAATAATGTTCATGCCAAAGTGGCCCATCTTGGCGTGGCCCGCCCTTGGCCCTTACAGTTTACACACAACTTGGCATAATTTGCATATAGATGCTCATTCCAAAAGGAAAGGATAATTTATTATTTCTTATTTAAGTGTACCTAAATGCTTTAACTATAATGAAGGTTTTTATTAAGAACTGTGGTAAATCTGCCTTCATGTATAATTCAAATCTATGTCTAAGCAACTCGTTCATGGTGAAAACAGCACAGCTATTGATCAACCTCTATACCGTTGTGTTTCTGGCCTTGAAAGCTATTTTTTAAACAAATATCCCCATCTTCCATTTTTCTCTCTTCTTAGATAATTAATCACAATCTCAATCTATCATAGTCACTAACTCAGGAAACAAACAGGTGAGCCCTGGCCCTACCACAGCCACCTGCTCCATCCTGGGGATCCCGACAGGGCTGGACAAATCTGGGCTTGCCAACACTGCTGCGGAACAAACTCAGATAAAGTCATTGCAGGAGAAGCCAATAATTCAAGAAATTAGGGTTTGGAAAAGAGAACAGGAGAAATTTATTTTGGGTTCCAGCAGCCGGGGGAGGTAGCAGGCTCAAATCTTAATAACCGCCTCTCCATTGGCAAGATGGACACCTAGAATGTTATAGAGAGAGTCTCAGGGGCACGTGCAAGAGAGCAGGCATTGAGCTCATGATCGGGGCAGGGTTGGTATGTGTTCAGCCCATGATCCTGGACAGGGAGGGGGACATGTGAAGTGTGGTTTCTACGCATTCTGTTTCTATCAGGGTTTTTCTGGTCCAGTGTTGGAATGTTCTGGTCATTGCAAAACTGTCAATGCCTCAAGAAACTGTGATAATAAGTAAGTACAATGGGTTTCAGTTTGAGTTAAGCAGTCTTGACTATTTCTGTTTTTTGTTTGTTTGTTTATTTTAGACAGTGAGCCAAGGAAGCGGGGTTCGGGCCAGGGGGAGGAATAGAGGGAAAGACAGAGAATCCCAAGCAGACTCTGAGCTGAGCAGGGAGCCCCATATAGGGCTTGATCTCAATACCCTGAGATCATGACCTGAACCTAAACTAAAAGTTTAGGCACTAAAAGGTGCCTATTTCTGGTGTTAACTATTGAGGTCTAAAGCCGAGCAAAAGGGCTCACAGACAATCACAGTTCTTAGAGTTTAGTCCTTTCTTTTAAATCCTGGGCCTTTGAATTCCAGCAAAGTGTGTTGCCCCTTTAGGTTAAAGTTTCTTTTTCAGAGAAGTTACAGAAAGATTAAATTGTCCGTTTGAAAATTGTTGGGAAGGTTAGCGATTTTTTTGCCTTTTATATCCAATTCCAGGTTCCTGTCTTGGTGAGAACGCAGTCATTACTGTCTTGTCTATTTACTTTTTTTGTTTTTCCAAAAAAAATTAACATTCTTACTGACAGGTGTTCCAGAAAGTTGCCTGGAGTATGTGGTCAGGACAAAGGTAAGGCAAGTGACGCCCCTGGGGTATAAGTGCTTAAATATAGTTTTGATCAGAGGCTTGCTCTGGGTGGCCTATTCTTTTGAACAAGGAAGTGTTCACAGTGCTGTTGACTCTAAGGGGGAAAAGAAGTCGCTTCTGGAAGAATACAGGGTCCACAAATATTAAAGGAACACTTTCTCTCACAGGGATTGTGGCCAATAGCTCTCTCCAGTGGGAAGGGAATTAACTCACAGCATCAATCTCCTAATTAGAGCAGCCATAGCAATGGTCCTCAAGAGAGGAAGGCATGGGGGAAAAATCACTCAGGGAACTATGCACATCATTTCTGCCCCTTTCTCTACTCGCCAATCTTATGGGGGTGAGCATGTCAGGATGGCCCAGTGGGATTGGGCACAGGTGGTTTTAACAAGTTTCCCAGACAACACAGAGAGGCTGCTCTCTCTTGCCCATTGGGAATCACTAGGCTAAAGAAAGACCTAACGTTACTTACGAAAGTTTGAAATAAATACTATTGACTCCTAGGAATCTATTATGCAGAAATATTTGTACACTCATTCAAAGATAAATGCACAAAGATGGGAATTATAGCACTTTGTAATAATAATAGTAAAATAATAATAACAATGGCAGGGGCGCCTGGGTGGCTCAGTGGGTTAAGCCGCTGCCTTCGGCTCAGGTCGTGATCTCAGGGTCCTGGGATCGAGTCCCACATCGGGCTCTCTGCTCAGCAGGGAGCCTGCTTCCTCCTCTCTCTCTGCCTGCCTCTCTGCCTACTTGTGATCTCTCTCTGTCAAATAAATAAATAAAATCTTTAAAAAAAAAAAAAAGTTAACTCTTCATGTACTCATGAACTCATATGGAGTGATCTCCAAGGAATATATTTGGGTGGAAAAAGCACGTTGCACAATATGTATAATGTGGTATTTTTGTAAAACAAAACAAACCAAATTAAGATGTGTATATGTGTTTTGGTATATAAAAGAATTCTGGAAAGAGATACACAAATTTTTAACACTGGTTATTCATGAAGACAGGAGTAAAATAGGGTGGAATTTTCCCTTTTTTAAATGGACTTTGGCACCTGTCCTTTTTGAGAACTCACATTTTTTTTCCCAATGAAAAAATTAGTTGAAAAACATGCCCAAATAAGTGTTGTTGCTGTGGCTTGTTTTTTGTTTTTTTTGCCTCACATGGTTCTGTCTCCTTCCCATTGAAGCTTCTTTAGTTGTCCTCATCTTCGTTAGTTCCTCACTTTCACACCCACACCGCCATCATGAGCGTCATGTGGTAAATAAACAAGGGAAAGGAAACAAAAGTTCAAGGTATTCTATAGGGGAAGGTGAAAGGGAAGTGTCACAAAGTATCTATCATGTGACAGGGCACTCTCTGCTAGACAATATATATGTTACTCAAGATGATTCCAATAGATAGTGTTTTATAGATGTTGTCCAATCATAGTCTCTATGTTTTGAATACAGTTTAAAAAGTGGACTTGAATTAGGAGTAATTCTATCTTCAGGTCAGGCCCTCCTAATCCCCCATTGGGATTAGCCAACATTGTCCTAATCAGACTCAGTATCTTCTGTTTCAATGCCCTTCAGTCTGCCCTCAGAGATTTTTGTTTTTAACATATGCCTCATCATATCTCTTTCTTGCTTAAAATTCTTCAAGGATTAAACATTACCTATAGGACAGTATCAACATTCACAAGCATAGTTTCCAAGTCCCTTCACGATCTGGCATGTGACAATCTTTTCAGTTCTATCACCTTCTGTGTGCCCCATCCTTTGGCAGGTTGTTTTACCAAGCTACTGCTAATTCCTTGAATGTGCCATTTGGTTTCATTCTTTAGGTCATTGTAAATGCAGAATATTGGGGGTTCTCTGATGAATTCCTACTTACCTTGCAAGAGTCAATTCACATATCTGAAACCTTTTCGGACCCACCTAAACCGTATCCCCTCTGCTCAATCCATCCCCTGTGAAACGGTTCAGAACCAGCTTCCCCAGAATGTGCCACTTTGATATGTGGATTATTTTGAGCTAAAAACAGTCAAGGCCCAAAAGACCCAGGAAGAGCTTTTTAGTGCCCTCTTAATTGCCTTTAACAGTTTAGTTACAGGGCCTGGTCCAGGAAGAGAGCTATCACTAGACATAAACAAAGAGTCTGGGCAAATCTGGGAGATTCAAACCAAAACCACATTGAGATACCACCTTACACCAGTTAAAATGCCCCAAATTAACAAGATAGTAAACAACAAGTGTTGGAGAGGATGTGGAGAAAGGGGAACCACCAACCACTGTTGGTGGGAATGCGAGTTGGTGCAGCCACTTGGGAAAACAACATGGAGATTCCTTAAGAAATTAAAAATAGAGCTACCCTATGACCCTGCAATTGCACTGCTGGGTATTTACCCCAAAGATCCAGATATAGTGAAAAGAAGGGCCATGTGTACCCCAATGTTCATAGCAGCAATGGGTCACAGTTGACAAACTGGAAAGAGCCAAGATGCCCTTCAACAGACAAATGGATAAAGAAGATACGGTCCATATATACAATGGGGTATTATGCCTCCATCAGAAAGGATGAACAACCAACTTTTGTATCACCATGGATGGGACTGGAGGAGATTATGCTGAGTGAAGTAAGTCAAGCAGAGAGAGTCAATTGTTATATGATTTCACTTGTGGACCATAAGGAATAACACAGGACATTGGGTGAAGGAGAGGAGAAGTGAATTGGGGGAAATCGGAGGGGAGACAACCCATGAGAGACTGTGGACTCTGAGAAACAAACTGAGGGTTTTGGAGGGAGAGGGGTAGGGGGCTGGGTGAGCCTGGTGGTGGGTATTATGGAGGGCACATACTGCATGGAGCATTGGGTGTGGTACATAAACAATGAATCTTGGAACACTGAAAAAATAAAATAAGATTTAAAAACAATAACAACAGTCTGGACTAGGTGTGGTAAGCTGGGGGAAGCTTGCCAGGGCTTGTTTGTTCGAAGTCCTCTCTGTTGCCCATTGTCTCTACATGGCACAACCAACCTCTGTTTACCAAACATTTGCTCATCCCATCTTCCTATAAATTCACTTCCTCCCCTTTGAAGCCACAGATGCCTACGCCCTTCTCTCTAGCTCAGGATGGCATATAAGTCTCCATTGCCCGACTGTCTTTGAGCCTCTCATGTCTTTGTGGGGCTCCCATAAGTACAAAATTAAATTTGCTTTTCTCCTGTTCATCTCTGTTATGTCAATTTAATTAATAGTCCAGCCAAAAGAAGCTGGAAGAGTACAAGCAGAAATTTTCCTCTTCTACACCTGTATAGCTGATGTTTTATGGATATTTGTAGTTTTTTAATCTGTTTGACTTTCCTATTAGACTTTCAATTCCTTGAGCATAGTGACTTTGTTTTCCTTATTATTTGTGTACCTGATACCTAGAAGGCATATGATATACATTAAATAAATATTTATTCCATGAGTAAGTAAAAAATAAATACATAATCAATTGCAATAAATTTTATAGGGATAAAGATTTGAAAAAGAGCATATATAGGAGGTTTCATTATTTGAAATAATCTCCTAGGTATAAAAGTTGAAGGTAATTGATCTGTAAGATTTAGACATCAGATAATATAGAAGAATTCTCAGGAAGTAAGACTTTTATTTGGATGAGATGTGATTATCACTGATTTCAAATACTTCCCTGCCTGGGAAGCTTTGATTTTGTTTTTATATAGGATTATGTATTACATACACAGCAAGCACATACCAAACCAAGAAAGAGAAGTAAAATTCAGAGACATAGGCAAACTGAAAATGTAGTTACTGTTCGATGCACAGCAGATGAGGTGTGGACTTTAAAGAAACAAATGTGACTGGAGTAAAGAAGAAATGCCATTCAGGGGTGTGTTTTACTGTTCTCTCCCTGAGCACCCGCATATAGAAAAGCAATGTTACGAGCCAGAGAAGCAAATTAATGGCTAAGGAATGATTTTAAAATAGAATATTGACAGTAGGGACGCCTGGGTGGCTCAGTTGGTTAAGCAGCTGCCTTCGGCTCAGGTTGTGATCCCAGCGTCCTTGGATCGAGTCCCGCATCGGGCTCCTTGCTCGGCAGGGAGCCTGCTTCTCCCTCTGACTCTGCCTGCCATTCTGTCTGCCTGTGCTTGCTCTCTCACCCTCTCTCTCTCTCTGATAAATAAATAAAATCTTAAAAAAAATTTTTAATAAAAAAAAAAGAATATTGACAGTAGGCCGTAATGCTTTCTTGTAATTACTCATCTGCTTAAGAACTTCAAAATGTATTAGCCGTGGGAAGCCCCCAGACAAACATTTGCAACTAAAATGTTTAGGCTGCGGTGGCTGGGTGGCTCAGTTGTTAGGCATCTGCCTTCAGCTCAGGTCATGAGCCCAGCGTCCTGAGATTAAGTCCTTCATTGGGCTCCCTGCTCAGCTTGGAATTTGCTTCTCCCCCTGCCTGCCGCTCCCCCTGCTTGTCCGCTCGTGCGCTCTCTCTCTCTCTCTCTCTCTCTCTGTCAAATAAATAAATAAAATCTTTAAAAAACTAAAATAAAATGTTTAGGCCATCTTGGGTTCTATAACTGTTTTTTTTTTAAATATTTTATTTATTTATTTGACAGAGATCACAAGTAGGCAGAGAGGCAGGCAGAGAGAGAGGGGGAAGCAGGCTCCCTGCTGAGCAGAGAGCCTGATGTGGGGCTCAATCCCAGGACCCTGGGATCATGACCTGAGCTGAAGGCAGAGGCTTTAACCCACTGACTCACTCAGGCGCCCCTCTAAGACTATTTTAAACAGACACACACACACACGCACACACACTCATGTATAGGCACATATATACCCTCAAAGCCCACATATGTATTGATTGAATTATCCTCATAGGCCATTACTTCAGATCTTAAAAGACTGGACTATTGATACAACCTGTGAAGAAAAGAAAAAAAATACTCACAGGAAAAATTTTAATCTTAGTGCAGAAAAGAGTTAACACCAAATGACTCACTGTTTATTCTTAGAAAGGTCTGCTTTCAAGGTTAGCCCCGTGGCTGGAGTCTGGGAACTTGAATTTCAGGAGGGTTCCCACCATTTCCACACTGATTAAGTGTGGCTCACTGGTCCTAAACAGTTAGTGCAAATATGAAGGTTTATGCTGAACACCTGCTTTCCGTTTGAGAGACTGGAATTTGGGAACACGCCAAACAAGGGCTGCCTACATGACCACCCCAATAAAATCCCTAGGCACTCAGTCTCTAATGAGCTTTCAGGGTCAGGTACATTTCATACATGTTGTCATAACTTCGTTAATCCATTGGGAAAGGACTCTTGGAAAATTGCTCCTGGTCTCCCTCGGACTTGGCCCTATGTGCTTTTTCCCTTTGCTGACTGTGCTTTGCGTCCTTTCAGAGCACAAATACATGCTGAGTCCTACAAGTCCTCTCCGTGAATTGTCAAACCCAGTGGTGATCTTAGGGACCCCTGACACCCCCTTAGACACCAGAAGCAGACTTTTTTTTTCCTTTTGACAGACAGAAAGAGCGCATGGGGCTGGGGAGTGGGGGGATGGTTAGAGGGAGGAGCAAACCCAGGGAGCCTGACGTGGCGCTCGATCCCAGGACCCTCGGAACACAACGTGACCTGAAGGCAGATGCTTAACTGACTGAGCCACCCAGGCATCCCAGAAGCAGATGTTTTTATGATCTTATCTGAAAATTATTCTTACTGAATATTCTCAGACCCTGTCATAGCCTATCTTTCTCTTTTGGTACACAGCAAATATCCAGTTAAAATAGAGCCTGCTTTTCTTTTCTTTTCTCTTCTTCTTCTTCTTTTCTTTTTTTTTTTTTTTAGCATTTCATTGTTACACACATAGCTGTAAAAACAAAATATAGTTAAAAGTCAAAATTTCCTTCCAAATAAGGCAGCTCATTCTGTGTAAACGTAAAGTATCTGAATATTGTCATTGACTCAACAAGAAGGTCTGTAGGTTTGCGTGACCCTTTGGGGATATTCCATTTTGATGTCAAGATGCCTGACTTTACTTTCTAAAGAGTGAGGTTTCTTTTCCTCTCTTTTCCACCAGGCAAATCCCTACTCAGCACTCAAAATTCAGTTCAAATGTCACCTCTTCAGTTCAACCTTCTAAACTCCCCCAGGCTAAGTGGGTCCCTTATCTATCAGTTTCCCCATTGTATTTTCTGTCTTCCTCTTCCGCAGAGTGCATTGCATTAAGATTGGTTCTCTGTCTGTCTGTCTGTCTGTCTCTCTCTCTCTCTCCTGAACTTTGAGGCTCAGGACTAGGTCTTTTCACCCATCAGTCCCAGATTATACATTAGCATGTGACAAAGGGCATGTACTCAGAAAGTTTGTCACATAATATTAAATGAATCACTAGGCATCTGTTTGATTCATCGCTGAATTTAAATATATTTATGTTTGTGGGATCTTTTATTGATTATGGTACTCAGAGATCATTGAATGGGATCGTGGCTTTAAAATTTCCTGAATAAGTATAAAGTGCTATATTGCTCTTGATTATTATTGTTAGTCTTCATCATGGTTGAGAGTTGGTATTATTATTATAAAAATGACAAGTCTTGGCATTTCGAAAATGCGAAGTTAAAAATCACTGTTCTAGCTCTTGCAAGAGAGCCAGACAGTATGTCGTTACACAACATTTTATCTTTTTGGAAAGCAACCAAATATGATCACGGGGGAAGCAGATAAAGGGGAGCAGACTGTCACCCCAAAATATGCCTCTATGGCATAAAGATTATTTGAGGCTGGTAATTTTTAAGAAACTACAGACACAGAGGAAGCTCTGAAATCAGAGCAAAAGCTACCCTTTTGTAAAAGACATTTACACGTGTAAGGGAAATCTCCATTTGTCAGGCTGTCTCCCTCTCTATACCAGGAAGGGGTGGGAAGGATGACTCTAAATCTTTAGAAACTGATCAATGGGCAAGGCAGTAACTGAAATTGATACAACCACCCTCCCCTTGTTGACTGTGTTTTTCCTGGCCACCTCCCATAACTGACTCCCCCCCACACCCCAAAATGTTTCTTTGGTTTTAGCCGAAGGTGATATTTTAAGGTGGTGGCTTGGACCATTGTGGGGAGTCACTCAGTTTGCCTGGACCTCTCCCATGTATACAGGTGGTATATACGCTATTAAACGCTTGGTTTTCTCCTGTTAAACTCTCTTTTTATCATGGCAGGGGGGGGTATCTCAACCAAGAACCTAGAAAAGAAAAGGGAAAATTCTTTTTTTCCTCTCACACAGCAAAGGGCTAGCTAGCAGTTGATACTATTGCAAAGCAAACCACAGAACAAGAAAGCGATATTGGCTAGTGGTGCTGGCCTGTTGAAGATCAGCAAGAACCTCCTACTTAGCAGGTACAGTGGACTTTTCCTTCTTCCATTCTCTGTTGTGTCTGAAGCTGTTGCCTTCCTGTTTCTTCGGATTTCCTCTTTCCTTACTTTCCAGGACCCCACTCTCTTATCCACCTTCCTGTTTCATGGCCCCTTCCCTTCCTTCTTCTGTGGCTTGCCTCTCCCCTCCCACCTCTAAACTGTGTTCATTTACTCATATTCTATCCATGGCCCTCTTTTCTCTCCATTCCCTCTGTTGGGAAATAAGATGGTTAAAAATGACCAAGCATTTAACTATTTATATTAACCTCCAAACAATTATACGGTATTGGGGAGGGAAAATTTTGTTCTACTCATCAAAGATTCTTTCCGCTGGTCTAAGAATCTAACTGACTTGAGACGGAGTAATAGGAGAAAATCAAACACAAGTTTAATGACATGTATACCTCCTGTATATATAGAAGCGATCCAGGAAAACTGAGTAACTCCCACAAATGACTGAAGCCATCACTTTAAGTAACATCTTGAGCTCAAAACAAAAGAGATGGGAGTCAGTTATAAGGGTACCAGGAAAAACTCAGTAATGAAAGGTAAGGTTGTTATGTATACTTAATTCCCTTCCTTCTCCACTGTTAAGAGTTTCTAGAGATCTACAGCCATTCTCCTCTTCCTGTTAGAGAGAGGAAGACACATATTACAAATAGAGATTTCCCTAATACATGTAATTGTCTCTTACAAAAGGGTGTCCAATGTTTCTTAAAAATAACCAGCTTGAAATAATCAATATGCCCAAGAGACAGAGCCTGGGTTGCCAAAGTTTGCTCTCCTGCAATAGGTCATAGTATCATTCCCATTGTAAAGATGGGGAAACCGAGGCAGAAAGATGTGAAGTGAGTTGTCCAAAATCACAGCCGCTCATAAGGGGAGAGGCTGAGAATGAAACTGACAGCTTGGCTCCTGAGTCCGGACTTTTAACTGCTTCATCACTCTGTCAGAAGCACCCTTTGGTTCAGAGTCTGCAAACCAATTGTCTCAAAAGTGTTGAATTTGGGGGGCGCCTGGGTGGCTCAGTGGGTTGAGCCGCTGCCTTCGGCTCGGGTCATGATCTCGGGGTCCTGGAATCGAGTCCCGCATCGGGCTCTCGGCTCAGCAGGGAGCCTGCTTCCTCCTCTCTCTCTCTGCCTGCCTCTCTGCCTACTTGTGACCTCTCTCTGTCAAATCAATAAAAGTGTTGAATTTGGAAGGACAGGGGACTAGCTGTTTTTTGTGAATTCCTCAAAGGGATTCCCCCGATCAGACTCACTTAAAACAGAAACCACCAGGTGCTCTGAAGTTGAGAGACCAAGCAACTGAAAAAAAAATCTTGGCAATCCTGACTAGTTCCCCTTATGACTTTCCTATCTCTAGTACTGATTCTCCCATTAACATGGAGGGTTTGCAGATGAGATATTTGAGCTATGAGCCTATACAGTAGCGACCTGTTAGGTCTCCACTGACCCTTGGTGGACAGCAACATCACAATTGTGTATTGCCCGGTGCCGGGCACGTTATCACCTTTTGTGGAAAATATTTACAGAAAGAGTGAACATATTTGTAGCAGAATGTAAGTTCCTGAGAAGCAGGGACAGTGGCGTTCCTACATTGTATTCTGTAATGTTTCTCCTAAGTAATCCTTAAATTAGGTGCATCTGTTAAATTCTATTGATTGCAATCAAATTTTTGGATGGGCACATCTGAATGCAGTGGGAAGCTTACTTTGGGATTTAAGAAATATTTGCATCACTTTTAAGGAGCTTATTAAATTCTAGAAAGAGCCCATTTAAAAGCCTTTTTATTGAACCAAGAATGAAAGTAATGAAAACCAATTTTGCACAGTTAAAAAAACAGTGAAGCTCTTAATAATAATTGTTTTTGAACTCCCCATTGCTTAACTCAATACATTTTGTTTCTGAGTAAAACTTTCCTTTCCTCCTGGGAATGCCTTAACCAATCCCAAAGTTACACAGTAATTGAAGTTGTTAACTACTCTGCCAAATGCGAATCATTTGCCTGGGAGTCTGAATCACTTTTAAAAGCTCACTAATGTTGCTCGTGATGCGGAAACATTCATGGATGGTTCAGAATATTCCTGCAGGTTCACTCCAGTTGTTTTTTTTTTTCCCTTGAGTTGAAGGAAAGTGTTATTTAAATTCATATATTTTATTAGATATTGCATAACTAACCCAACTGTATTCTTATGAAATTATTTCAGGGTATCTGGATTGTTACATTCTGTCTCCGTGGATGCTGGCTCTTTCCAAGTGATGGGACTCTGGGGGAATTGCAGCTTTCTTCTTTGTACTTTGATGTATTCCTTAAAAGATTTCTTTTTTAATTAAAAAGCATTCCTCATTTTTATAAAATCAATACATTGCTTGATTTAATGATATTTACCTTCTGTGTTTCAGTTCCAGTTCAGACAATCGAACATGTATTGAGTTTCTACTATATGCTAAAATGCAACATGGAGTAAGGTGGGGTCTCCTCCCTTAAGGAGCTTTCAACTAAGTGGGAGAGAGAAACGTACGCGGACAAAAACATCTATGCAGGTTGTTTGCCCAGGGGATCAAGACAACAGAGGAGGTGTTCTCTTGGAAGAGAGAGCCTGGGAATGACAAGGAGACCAGATAATAATGGACTGGGAGGCTGGGGGCAGAAAAGGCGGAGGGGACAGCATGAACAAAGGCCTAGAGATAATAAAGAACATGGTTTGTGGGGCTTGCTGCAAACCTCCCTGGAATTGCTGGTGAAGAACGTGCTGGGCACAGTTGGTATGGAAAGATACTAGACAGCTGTCCAAAGACCCGCTCAGGAAGGACTTTTTTGCTATTCCAAGCCACTATGCCATGCTCTGCAGCTTGGCAGGAAATGAAGCACTGTGGAAGGGTTTTAAAAAAGAAAGTGACAGTGGGAATATAAATTGATTCAGCCACTACGGGAAACAGTATGGAGGTTCCTCAAAAAATTAAAAATATAATTACCATGTGATCCAGCAATCCCACTTCTTGGTATATATCCAAAGGATAAGAAAACATACAGAAAATAGATCTCAGCTCTCTTGTTTATTGCAGCATTATTCACAACAGGCAAGATGTGGAAACCACCAAAGTGTCTGACAATGAATGAATGGTTACAGAAGATGTCGTGTATATACACAATATTGAGGTGGTGTCTGTGTATGATATTTTTCAAGACTGAAAAATGTGGTATATATGTACAATATTTTTCAGCTGCAACAAAGAAGGAAATCTTGCCGTTTGCAACAACATGGATGGATCTCAAGGGCATTACGCTTATTGAGATAAGCCAGACAGAGAAAGACAAATACTGTTTATCACCTATATGTGGAATGTAAAAAAGTTGAACTTACAGAAGCAGAGAGGAGAATGGTGATTACTGAGGACCAGGGCTTGGAGCAGTTGGAGAGATACTGACCAAAGGGTACAAACTTGCAACGAAAGGATGAATAAGTTCTGGAGATCTAACGCACAGCGTAGTGATTACAGTCAACAAGGCCTTATTTTATTCTTCAGAGACCAGCAAAGACAGTAGATTCCTTTTTTTTTTTTCCAAAGAGACTAGATCTTAAAGGCACTCACCCCCCCAAAAGAAATTATAATTATATCATCTGATAGAGGTATTAACTAAAGCTATCGTGGTGATCATATTGTAATACATAAATGTACCAAGTCAATGCGTTGTATGCTTTAAACATACACAATGTTAAATGTCAATTATATCTCAAAACTAATTTTAAAAATTAAAATTAAGGGGTGCCTGGGTGGCTCAGTGGGTTAAGCCTCTGCCTTCGGCTTGGGTCCTGATCTCAGGGTCTTGGGATCGAGCCCCGCGTCGGGCTCTCTGCTCGGTGGGAAGCCTGCTTCCCCTTCTCTCTCTGCCTGCTTCTCTGCCTGTTTGTGATCTCTCTCTCTCTGTGTCAAATAAATAAAATCTTTAAAAAAATAAAAATAAAAATAGAGGGCGCCTGGGTGGCTCAGTGGGTTAGGCCACTGCCTTCGGCTCAGGTCATGATCTCAGGGTCCTGGGATCGAGTCCCGCATCGGGCGCTCTGCTCAGCAGGGAGCCTGCTTCCTCCTCTCTCTCTGCCCACCTCTCCGCCTGCTTGTGATCTCTGTCTGTCAAATAAATAAATAAAATCTTTAAAAAAAAATAAAATAAAAATAGAAAAATAGAAAAGAAACCGGCAAGTTCAGATCAACGATTTAGGTAAGTCATTCTGGCGGCACTGTGTATGGAGGTGAGGTTGGCAGAAGTAGAAGCTAAGACTCAGTTGGGAGACTTTTGCAACGACCGCTAGAAAATGTGTCTTGAACTAAAGCAGAGGAAGCAGGGCTAGAGAAATGGGTGGTGGGTTTGAGGTATATTTAGTAAGTGGAATTACCAAGGCTCCATGTTTGGAGGGTGAGAGGAAACTTCTAGAATAATCCTTAGGTTTCTGCCTGTATGACCTTTGGTAGATGACATTTTAGGGGAAAGACTGATGAGCTCTACGTTGGGCTTTGGGGGTTATAGGTGTCTGTGGAACACCCAAGAAGGCTTGCACAGCAGGAATTTGGAAAAAGTATTCAAAAATCAGGGCTAGGTTTTCGGGGTATTTGGTATTCTAAAGTTCTGGGCTAGAGCACAGATTAGGAAGGGCCTATGGTTAAACCTATGAGGTTGGGTAAGATCAATCAGAAAGCAATATGTAATGGAGTGTCTGGCTGGCTCAGTTGGTAGAGCTCATGACTCTTCATGTTGGGGTTATGAGTTTGAGTCCCCCCGTTGGGGGTAGAGATTATTTAAGAAATTTTTAAATAATATTCAAAATAGAAAAAGGAAAGCCATATGTGAGGAATTATGGGCTGAGGGTGGCGCTTCAGAAAGAATCAGGTAGATTGGGAGAGGAACATGAAGGTGACAGAGAAACAACATCAGGCGGGTGCACAGAGCACCAGGAGAGGGCAAAGCTATTGAAACAAGGGCACTAGAGACTTTCCAGAAAGAACAATGGACAACAGTGTTAAACACCTCAGGACAATCCAGAAGGGGAAGGAGGGAAATATCCATGAGGCCTAGCAGTTAAGAGGGTCGCTCGTAACTTCTGTCAGTGCAGGGGGAAGACAGATATTCCAGGCCTGGTCTGTGAGAGGGCACACCTATGATTAAGGGGAGATTTTTTTATTTTCATCACCTTAAGTCAGTCTAAGTCAGTCAAGCTGTTTTATATCTTCGTGGCTGGTGGGAGGGTTATTTCCTACTCTGCCATTTCACTGAGGGGGCAACCCCTGGAGAAGGATTCCTTGTTTGGGCTTCAGGCCTCTTTCTAGACTTCAGTAGACTCCTGCTTCATCACATATCACTTTGCCTTTTTAAAAAACTATTTTTAAAGATTTATTTTTATTTATTTGGGAGAGAGTGAGAGAGAGCCAGTGGCGGGGGGTGGGGTAGGGGCAGAGGGAGAGGGTGAGCTCGATCTCATGACCCTGAGATGATGACCTGAGCTGAAGCAAAGAGTCTGTTCCTTAACCAACTGGATTACCTGGGCACCACCCAGGTGCCCTGATTTTTTTTTTTTTTTTTTTTACATAAACTGTACCCACTAGTCCCCTGGTCCTGGAAGGTCCAGAAACGATCCACACCAAGACACGCAGCACTGTCATTGCTCATCACTCTGGTTCACAACATCTCCTCCATCTTTGGACCCTGGGAGTTCCTTACTGCCTTCACCCCAGCTATATACTTTAAAGGAGTCTGTGCCAGGCACAGGTCATAATTCCAGGGTCCTGGAATCGAGCCCTGTGTCTGGCTCCCTACTCAGCAGGGAGCCTCCTTCTCCCTCTCCCTCCGCCTGCTGCTCTCCCAGCTCGTGCTCGCTTTCGCTCTATCAAAGAAATTTAAAACTTTGTTAAAAAAAATTTAAAAAAATAAAGGATATCTACTGTCTAGTATTGCCAGAAATGGAAACATAGATCTTTTTCTGAACATTGAAATATGCTGCATGTACATAGACTTCTTCCTTAGCCCCACACTTCCTTATTCTGTTACTTTGTCACCTTATCTTTTTTTTAAATAAGTTTTAATTTTAACATACAGTGTTATATTTGTTTCAGGTTTATCGCTTTATCTTGAGCTTTTTGTTGTACAAAGTTCTTCTAAAACACTCTTGGGGGATTTTCTCTTATTCCTTGCCATGCTGTATCATTCATTCAGTATGGTGCTAAATTCAGTTTTCCAATATTTTATTTAGGATTTTAACATCTACATTCATCTGTGAGATTGCCCTGTAATTTGTTCTTATTCTCTTCTCCCCTTCCTCAATTCCTCCTTCCCTTCTTTCTTTCATAGCACTCTTTTTTTGTCTGGGCTTGTCAGTTTTGGGTTATACTAGTTAGTATTGCGGAAAGAGAGCTGGCAACATTTTTTTTAAAGAAGATTTTGAAGATTTAATCATTTTACATAGGGAGAGGGAGAGAATCCTCAAGAGAATCCCTTGCTGGATGCAGAGCCTGCTGTGGCGCTCAACCCCAGGACTCTGAGATCATGACCTGAGCCAAAATCAAGAGTCAGACACACTCAACTGATTGAGCCACCCAGGCGCCCCAAGAGTTGGCAATGTACTAAGTTTGTTAACAAGCTCACAAGTACATCTATTCTTTGAAGGTTTATCTGCTTGAAGAGATATCTTTTATTAAGCTCTTGGGGCTTGGTGACTTTTGAGCAGATCTTGGATTATCTTTTACATTTCTTCAATGATTGTTTGTTTATTCAGGTTTCCCACTTTTTAATTTTACAATTATCATCAAGTAAAATTGACTGCTTTTCTTTTGATGTATGGTACTATGAATTTTAATACATGTAGATTTGTGTCAGGCTTACTACAATCCGCATACAAAACACTTGCAACATCCCCAAACTTTCTTCCACTCCCCTTGACAGTCACCTCTAACCCCTGACAACTGAAGATCTGATCCCCATTACTATTGTTCTGTCTTTGCACAAGTGTCATATAAATGTAATCAAAGTATGAGCAAAGTGATCCATAACTTGGTAGCTGGGAGCCAAGGGAGGGATTAGCTTTGGCAATCTGCTCCTCATCATTTTCTCTACTAGAGCCTGCCAGTGATCATAGGTGAAATTGTTTTCTAATTGCAGAGAACCAAAACGTGGCTCTCTTTTCTTTCTTTCTTTTTTTTCTCAGATGATGCCAAAATTGGTAGTGCATAGAAAATGAAGAACTTCTAGAAAAATATCATGACAAAGAACATTTCTTTATTGTTTTAACATATATGGTTTATATGTCAAAATGCTACAGGCTCGGATATTTCTGTTTGCAATACAAAGTTTTAGAATAAAGTGTCATTTTCTGCACCAGTTACGTGCTTACTACATAGCTAAGTATTTTACATGTATTTCTCATGCACTCCTCATGATTATCTTCTTTACAGATGAAAAACTAGAGCACAGAGAAGTTAAGTGGTCTCCCCAAGATCACCCAGCTGGTAATACCAGTAGCAGAGCTGGGATTTGAACACATGTCTTTCTTTCTCTAAATCTTGTCATTTCTATGAGTCATTTGTATTTATAAGAGAGTAGCGGTAGTAACAGTGCCGTTTTACAAGATTTATTCTTCCCTTCTCTGCTTTGCTTCATTTATATCTCCCATCAGAGAACTCATTTTTCATTTTATTTTATTTTAATTTTTAAAGATTTTATTTCTTTATTTGAGAGAGAGTGAAAGCGACCACAAAGGCAAAGGGAGAAGCTAACTCACCACTGAGCAGGGAGCTGGATGTGGGACTCGATCTCAGGACCCTAAAATCATGACCTGAGCCGAAGGCAGACATTTAACCGACTGAGCCACCCAGCCGCCCCTCGTTTTCCATTTGAACAGTCATCTCTATGTGGCTTACTCCTAAACATTCTGTCTTCAATCCTAACATCTGCTTTGAACTCCCTTGAATGCTAATATCAAAGATGTGGAACTGGATGTTGCTAGTGGATATCAAGAGGTACAATTGTATAGTAGTTAAAGGCAAAACGCTTGAATGTGGACTGCAAAGACTTGAATTCTGTTTTTACCACTTGTCAGCTAAATACCTGAGGTAAGTTGCTTAAATTCTCCATGCCTATATTCTCATTTATAAAAAGAGAATAAGATAAGGGCTCCTGGGTGGCTCAGTGGGTTATGCGTCTGCCTTCCGCCCAGGTCAGGACGCTAAGGGCAGAGGGGGTGGGCAGGTGGTTTAGGGATGGAGCCCCGCATCAAGTTCCCTGCTCAGCGGGGAGCCTGCCTACCCCTCTTCCTCTCCTTCTGCTTGTGTTCTTTCTCTCCCTCTCTCTCTCATTCTCTCAAATAAATAGTTAAAAAAAGAGAATAAATTTGCTATTATGTCTCAAATTCTTCATTTCTAAAACTGATCTTTTCAACCTCCCTCTCAAAGCACATCTTTCCTCTTTTTACCCCTCTCCCAATAATAAAAAAACTAGATCTAGACTCCTTCTTGTTTAGTCAGGCCCTAGAGCCCTTCCATGATATGTTCTGAATTTATCCCTTTGTTTTTCCAATTTCTTGACCACCCCACTTTACCTGGATTACTTCAAGAACCTTTCTTTTTCCTCTTCTTTCAGACATTTTCTCTTTTAATCCATCCAGTCTTTTCTTCATATAGTACACTTTGACTATGTGATTTTTTGTTATTAAACATTTTTTTTAATCTAATGATGATGAATTATCAAAACTCCCAGCTCCTATACAACAGAAAAAATTAAAGACTCCCACACTTCCCCTAAGATCTAACCACTGTTCACTATTTGGTGCACGTGTTACTTAATACTGTATAGAACCATTATTAAAATTAGGTGCATATTTTCTTTATTATTACACATAACCACTAGTAACATTTTGGTGTGTATTTCTACTGTTCACAATTTGGGCATTTGCATGTAGTATTTTTCATAACCACTATTACTGTTTTGGTACATATTCTATTTTTTTTTTTAAGATTTTATTTACTTGACACAGAGAGACACAGTGAGAGACGGAATGCAAGCAGGGGGAGTGGGAGAGGGAGAAGCAGGCTCTCCGCTGAGCAGGGAGCCCAGTGCCGGGCTTGATCCCAGGACCCTGGGATCACGACCCAAGCCGAAGGCAGACACTTAATGACCGAGCCACCCAGGCACCCCGGTACATATTCTATTTAATATGACACATAAAGCTTTTCAACATTATCTCTTAACCACATGCATTGTTGACATATTTCCGTGGTAGCAATATAGATGTATATCCTTATTTTTAAAAACTTGATCATATTAGATATTGATTGGACACAAAAGAGGATTTATGAAACACGTGTAAGGAATAAAGAATTTTCATACAGTGAACACTCATATGCACAGCACCCTGTTTAAGAAATAGAACATTTTCATTACCTTTGAATTCCTGTTGTCTTCCTTCTCAGAAATATTACGTATTTCTGTTTATCATATTCTTCTTTTCATTGTAGATTGCACGTACGTTGGTATAGCTAAACAATATACTGTTTGCTTTTGCATGGTTTTGAAATTTGTATAAACAGATCATTCTGTATATTGTCTTCGGCAACTTGATTCTCCACCCCCCACCCCCTTCAATGTGTGTCTCTTTCGGGATTGTGACTGGAATGACAGTAAGGAGAATTGATATCTTCATGATATTGAGTCTTCCAGCCCATGAATGTAATGTATATCTCCATTTACTTGGGTCTTCTTTAATGCCTTCCAGTGTCATTTATCATTTTCTCCCTAAATGTCTTGCCCATCTTCTGTTAGATTTATTCCTAGATATATTTTATTTTTTGGTGCTATTCTAAATGGCTTTTAAGAAGTCAGTTTGCTGGCCATTTTGGTAGATAGAGAAATGCAATTAATTTCTTTAAAAAATGAAACTGCTTATTTAAAATCTGGAAACAGGAAACGAACTTATTTATTGTTTATGCTATGCATAGCTATATTGAGATTTTATAAATTTGGTTGGGAATGATGGACACAAACTTCAGGATAGTATGTGGAGAGGGAGAAAGAACAGAATGAAGGACAGGCACAAAGAGGGCATTAGTGGTATTTATAACATTTTATTTTTTTGAAGCAAATATGGCTAAGTATTAAGATTTGTTTAGGCTTCATAGCAAGTTTATGAGCGATTGTTTTATTATCCTCTGTGCCTTTTTGAAATAGTTCATAATTTTAAAAAGAAAATACACAATGCTGATTATATATGCTTGAGATAAATCACTTTTATGATGGATGACCTCAGAATATATGAATTCCATTGATTATTCTAAATTAGACGTTGTAAAGTGGGGGCTGTGTGCCGAATCCAAGCTCCAGATGTGATTGTTTTTTTGTACCCTATGATCAAACAAATGATCCAGCCATGAAACACCAAGGATTTTACATTAGAATCTGGATTTCTGAATTCCCTTAAAAAGTTAGAAAATCTGACAATACTGTATTTCCATGTGGCAATAGTCAATCAGATATTAATAAGTAGTGGCTGCCTGTTTGTTTATTGACTATTTGTTATGAAAAATTCCAAACATTTTCGAAGATAGAGAGAAGAACATAATGAACTCCCAGATATCCATTGTTGAAATTTAATCATTGTTGACTCATGGCCAATTTTCTTATATCTGTTTTCTCTGATCTTCTGACCTCTGGATTATATGGAAGCCAATTCCAGACGCTGTATCATTTAATGTTTTGCATGTATAAGTATTTCAGTGTTTATTTCTAAAACAGAAGTAATTTTAGAAAACATAACCACAATATGATTGTCATACCTAAAAATATGTAACAGTAATTGCTTAATATAATCAAATACCAAGTCAACAATCAAATTTTCCCCATTTTGTCAGCTACATGTTATAGTTTGTTCACATAACTCAATTCTTACAAGTACATTGCATGTGCTTGACATTTTTTTTTAAGAGAGAGAGAGAGAACAACAGCAGAGGGAGAGGGACAGCGAGAATCTTTTTTTTCTTTTAAAGATTTTATTTATCAGGGCGGCAGGGTGGCTCAGTCGTTAAGCGCCTGCCTTTGGCTCAGGGCATGGTCCCAGGGTTCTGGGATCAAGCCCTGCATTGGGCTCCCTGCTTGGTGGGAAGCCTGCTTCTACCTCTCCCACTCGCCCTGCTTGTGTTCCCTCTCTCGCTGTGTTTCTCTCTGTCAAATAAATAAATAAAATATTAAAGAAATTTTTATTTATCTAATTGACAGATAGAGATCACAAGTAGACAGAGAGAGTGGGGGAAGCAAGCTCCTCACTGAGCAGAGAGCCAGATGCGGCACTCGATCCCAGGACGCTGAGATCATGACCCGAGCCAAAGGCAGAGGTTTAACCCACTGAGCTACCCAGGCACCCTGGACAAAGAGAATCTTAAGCAGGCTCCCCACCTTGTGTGGAGCCTGATATGGGAGTTGATCATGACCCGAACCAAAGTCAAGAGTCAGATGCTTAACCAAATGAGCCATATATGTCCCCCACGCTTGACATATTTCTTAGATCTCTGAGATCTTGTAGTGAGATCTAGACCAGCACTGTCCAATAACATTTTCTGTGATAACCAAATGTTCCATATTTGTACTTTCCAATGTGATAGAAACTAGCTATATTATGGCTATTGACCACTTAAGTGTGACTAGTGCAACTGAGAAAACACATTTTAAGTTTTATTTAATTTTAATTAGTTAAAAATGTTTGCTAACAGCTTCACTGAGAGAAGATTCACATACCATGAGGTTTACCTTTTAAAGCGTACAATTCAGTGCCTTTTAATATATTCACAAGTTGTACATTGATCACCATTTAATCCAGAACATTTATATCACCCCAGAAAGAAACTCACTAGCAGTCACTTTCTGTTCCCTTTGCCTCCACCCCTCAGCACCCACTAATCTACTGTCTGGCTTTATGGATTTGTTTTGTTTTTTGGTTTTGATATTTCACATGAGGAAATCATACAATACGTAGCCTTCTGTGTCTGGCACTTTTCACATAATGTTTTCAAGTTTCATCAGCTGATACTTTAATAACATGTATCAGTTAATTCATTTAATTTTATGTCTGAATAATGCTCAATTATATGTATGCATATGCCATAGTTAGCTTATCCATTCATCCACTGATGGACATTTGAGTTTTTCTACATTTTTTTTCCTTAAAGATTTTATTTATTTATTTTAGAGAAAGAAAGAGAGTGTGAATGGAGGGAGGAGCAGAGGGACAGGGAGAGAGAGAATCTCAAGCAGACTCCACACTGAACTTGGAGCCCAACACAGGGCTCAATCTCACGACCCTGAGATCAGGACCTGAGGCAAAATCAGGAGTCTGATGCTCAACCGACTGAGCGATCCAGGTGCCTCAAGATTCTATCTACCTTTATATATGTTACTATGAACATTCATATGTAAGTTTCCTTGTGGACATATGTTTTTCATTCTCTTGAGTTTGTACCTAGGGATGGAATTTCTGGGTCATATGGTTACTCTGCATTTAACTTTTTGAGAAACTGCCAGATGGTTTTCCAAAGCAGATGTAATATTTTGCATTCCCATCGGCAACATTTGCTGGTTCCAAATTTTCCACATCCTCACCAATACTTGTAATTGTCCATCTTTTTAGTGCAACCAATAGTGCATGTGAAGTAATATCCCCTTATGGCTTTCATGTACATTTCCTTAATGACTAATGATGCTGAACAACCTTCCATGTGTTTACTGGTCATTGATACTTGGGATAAATGTCTGTTCAAATCCTTTGCCCATGTAAAGATTGGGTTATTTCTTTTTTGTTGAATTGTGAGCATTCTTTATATATTCTAGACACAAATCTCCTATCAGATATATGGTTTGCGAGTATTTTCTCTATTGCTCTGAGTTGCCTTTCCACTTTCTTGATGATGCCCAAAAAAGTGTTTAATTTTGATAAAGCCCAGTTTATCTATTTTTGTTTTGTTGGTTGTGCTTTAGGTGTCCTACCAAAAAACAAACAAACAAAAACAAAAACAAAAATCAACAAAACCCCAAAACATGGCTTAAACCACGTTCAAGAAGATTTGCTTCTATATTTTCTTCCAAAAGTTTCATAGTTTTAGCTCTTACATGTAACTCTTTGGTTCATTTCAATTTAATTTTTGTATATAGTGTGATAACCATATATTGTATATAGTGTAATGTATGGCAGGTGTATAAACTCATTCCTGTGCACATGGATATCCAGTTATTTCAGCATGATTTGGTGAATATTATTCTTTCTTCCATTGAATTATCCTGACCCACTTGTCAAAAATCAGTTGACCATAAATGTAAGAGTTTACTTCTGCACCCTCAATTATATTTTATGGATCTGTATGTATATCCTTATAGGACTACTACACTGTTTTGATTACTGTAGTTTTGCAGTAAGTTTTGAAATTGAGAAGTCTGAGTCCTTCAACTTTGTTCTTCTTTTTCAAAGATGGTTTTGGCCATTCTGGGTCCCTAGCATTTCCATATGAATTTTCAGGTTAACTTGTCCATTTTTTTAAAAAAAGAAAGAAAGAAAAAGCATTTGGAATTATGATAGCAATTGTATTGATTTTTTTATCACTTTGGAGAGTATTGCAATCTTAACAATATTAAATCATTCAGTCCTTGAAACATGTATCTTTCCATTTATTCAAGTCCTCTTTACTTTGTTTCCCCGATGTTTTATAGTTTCCAGTGTACAAATCTTGCACTCATTTTGTTAAATTTATTCCTAAGTATTTTATTCTTTTTGATGCTATTATATATGGAATTGTTCTCTTTTATTTTTAAAAAATATTTTATTTATTTGAGAAAGAGAGATAGGGAGGGAGAGCACAGTGGGAGAGGGAGAGGGAGAATTAAATTCCCCGTTGAACAGAGAGCCCAATGCAGGGCTTGATACCAGGACCCTGAGATCCCGACTCGAGCTGAAGGCAGACACTTAACTGCCTGAGCCACCCAGGTGCCCCTGGAATTGTTTTCTTAATTTCTTTTTCAAATTGTTTCTTATTAATATATGAAAATACAATTAATTTCTGTATGTTGATCATGTATCCTATAACGTTACTAAACTCATTTGTTATTTCTAATATTTGTGTATATGTGTGTATTCCCTGGGATTTTCTATACACAAGATCACATCTTCTATGAATAAGGGTAGTTTCACCTTTTTATTCCCAATCTTGATGCCTTTTATTTTATTTAATTTTGACTTAAATGCCTTGGTTAAAAACTCCAGAACAATGCTGAATAGAAGTAGAAGAGTGAACATCCTTGCCTTGTTTCTGATCTTAAGGAGAAAGCAACTAATATTTCACTATCAGTTGTTATCTGTTGATTTTAATATATGACTTCTGTTAGGTTGAGGAAGTTCCTTTTTTTCTTAGTTTGTTGAGTGTTTTTGCCAAAAAAGATGCTGGATTTTGTCACATGTTTTTTCTGTGTCTATTGAGATGATCATATGGTTTTTGTCCTTCATTTTATTAATATGGTATATTACATTGATTAGTTTTCAGACACTAAGCCAACTTAGCATTCTTGGAATAAATTCCACTTGGTCATATGTATAATCCTTTTTATAGATTGCTGAATTCAGTTTCCCAGTATTTTGTTGGGGATTTCTGTGTCTCTATTCATAAGATATTCCTAAGTTCTTTGCTTGTGATGTCTTTGTCTGATTTTGGTATTAGGGTAATACTGATCTAATAGAAAGAGTTAGGAAGTGCTCCCTCCTCTCCTGTTTTTTAGAAGAGTTTCTGAAGGATTGCTGCTAATTCCCCTTTAAATGCTCAGGAAGAGGTCTTGAAATGTGGACATAACCCAAGTAAGCACAAAATAGTGAAGACTGTCCGCTTTCAGGAGCTCAGAAGAATGGGGCAGTGCTATTTATGAGGACATCAGGACAAGGGACACTTGAGAGGCAAGGCTTCAATGGAGGAGAAATTCCCGCAGAAATACTGTCAAAGGCACTCCCTCCTGCTGCCAAGGGCTCTTGCATCTTGTAGAAAGGCTCTAGATTGTAGGATGACCTCATTCCTCAAAAGAACTTCTCCAACTGGGTAACTATTTCCTTGTTCATAGGCCAGTTTGAGCTTGCTCAGAAATGTTAGCTTTGCTGGCCTCCCCTGTGCTTTCTTCATCCACGGGTGTGTGTAAGACTGATACTTTGAACATCAGTTAACAGTTGCTTCCCAGCACTGGTCCTGACATGCCCCAAAGTGTCTTCAGTTATTTCAGGGGGTGTCTTGCGATTCTAGGAACTAGTTTACTTTCAATTTATTTTAAAAAGAGATATGCATCATTTCAGATGTTTCCTTTGTGTCAGATGTGTCAGGGGAGGCAAGAATGGGAAGATAAGTGTCAGGGAAGGAATATAAAGCAAAAAAAAAAAAAAAGTTGCAAGTTGCAAAAGACTGAAAATATCAGGTCTGCGGTGTTTAGAAGTGCTCACTTTGTCCTAATCGCTGAGTTATCCCAGTGTTTGGGAGGAGTTCTGCTACATCAGAGTAGATGCTCAATAGATGTTCATTAAATGAAAAACTATTGAATCAATGACTATAAGTCTCAGTGGGTGTATGGGGGTGTACACAGGATGTGTGGAGTATCTACAGAAGTACAAAGGTAGAGGTATCAGTGCAGAAGTAGCATGTGCAAATGGCAGGACAATGGATGGGTGTGTGTGGCAGACTTAGGTGTCAGATTTTTCAGACAGCTTTAATTTCAGATATTTTGTTCGGTTACTCCCTTGAGAAAGTCATTCTTATTGGAACTGCTATTCTGTTTGGAAAATATCCTCCTTGTGGAAGGCAGAGGCCTTGTGTGTGTGGAGCGTGGCTGTAAATGGGCGGTGGTGGGCGTGTGAGGTGTGGCATATTAGAAATGACACAACTTAGAATCAGATGGTAGGTGTCTTAGTACTGCAACTTGCCACATAGCTGGGATCACCAGAAACATTTATAAACATGTGAGGGAACAATTTGCTCTGAAGGAAGCTCAGCCAACACAAGCAGGAGAAGTAGAACCCCATGAACATAAAAGAGCAGAATTGTTGGTTAAGGACTCTAAACTAAGCATGTTTAAAATGATTAAAGAGATAAAGATAAGCAAAATAAATTAAGAGTAAAAAACAGAATTCCATTTTAAAGAAAGAACACGTAGATGTAAAAGAACAAAGGAAACTTCTAGAAATAAAAAGTCCACTTACTTAAGTTAAAATTTCAGTGTATTGGTTATAATCACTTTAAGGGGCGCCTGGGTGGCTCAGTTGGTTAAGCGTCTGACCCCTGGTTTGGGCTCAGGTCATGATCTCAGAGTTGTGAGATTGAGTCCCACATGGGCTCCTGCACTCAGCATGGAGTCTGCTTGAGATTTTCTGTCTTCTTTTCCCTCTATTCCTACCCCTGTTTGTGTGTTCTCTCCCATGTTCTATCTTTCAAATAAATACATAAATAAATAAAACAGATTTTATTTATTTATTTCAGAGGGGGAGAGAGAGAGAGCAAGTGAGAGCACAATAGTAGGAGGAGGGAGAAGCAGACTCCCCACTGAACAAGGAGCCTGATGTGGGACTTGATCCCGGATGTAGAGATCAAACCTGAGCCAAAGGCAGCCACTTAACTGACTGAGCCACTCAGGTACCCCTAAATAAATAAATCTTTAAAAAATTCAATATTACTTAGTAAAATGGGAGGTGTTCAATTCTCCTAAAGAAGTTATAAGTACAGGGGCACCTGGGTGGCTCAGTGGGTTAAAGCCTCCGCCTTCGGCTCAGGTCATGGTCTCAGGGTCCTGGGATTGAGCCCTGCATCACGTTCTCTGCTCGGCGGGGACCCTGCTTCCCCCTCTCTCTCTGCCTGCCTCTCTGCCTACTTGTGATCTCTGTATGTCAAATAAATAAATAAAATCTTTAAAATAAAAGAAGTTACAAGTACAAAAATAAATACTAGAAGATACAAGCCTTCCTAAATACCAAAAGAAATTTATAAATTATAATAGCAAAGAAAACACATCATGAAGAAAAAGAAACAGTAAACATACATAACACATAAATACATATACAGGTGTATAAATAGACAACAATATAAAATATAAAATAATATATCAGAGTTGAGATTAAAAAATGACTTCTCAATAAACGTGACTGAGTTTAACTCACCTATTAAAAGGAAAATATTTTCAGTGTGGTTCACAAAGCAAGACCCAACTGTATGTGGTGTATAGGAGATCTATCTAAGTGAAAATGATTCAGACAGGCTAAAAATAAAGGCATGGGCAAATGGAAACAACACGTAAGTGGAGCCTGTGCTCCTCCATATCAGATAAAGTAGAAGTCAGGCCAAAAAAATAATTACACATTACAGAACGGGATACTTTATAACACTAAAAGCCAATTTCACATTGTAGGTATAACATCTATGAAAACCTATGCACCAAATAACCATGTTTAAGAAGCAGAAAGTACAGATGCAAGGAGATCTGGATAGAAACACTTCGGTAAGAGGAAACTTGAACATATCACTCCCAGTGCAGAATAGATCAAATGGCAGAAATATAAATAAGGATGTAGCAGTAAATAACAATCAATACAATAGATCTCTTTCATCTATTCTGAACTTTAGGACCTAATAAAAGAGAGTATTACTTTTTTTTTCTTGACTACAAGTGGAATAGTCACAAAAAATGATCAAGTATTAGGTCACAAAAAAAGCATCAATACATTCTATACAATGAAAATATTACCATCAACAGGTTCTTACCACAGTGCAGTAAAGCTAGAATTTTAATTCTAGCTGTAAGTACCAGAAGGTGTACTTAGTTTTAAGTACAAAAACCAAAAAGCCCTTCCAACTAGAAATTTAAAAATCTTCTATTGAACAACTCTTGGGTGAAAGGGAAGATAATAAGCCAAGATTACAAATAACTAAAGAAACAAACAAACCACCCCAAAACCTTCAAACAAACAAGTAATGAAAACACTATATATTAGAGACCAATGGATACATTTAAAGTGTAGATCAGAGGAAAATTCAGAGCCTTAAACACTTATATCAATAGAAATAATGAAAATGAATGAATTATATCAACGTAAAATGTGAGAAAAAGAACAACAAATGAATGAAAAGAAAGCACAAGGAAGAAAACAATAAAAGTAAGAGCTGAAAAATAATGAAGACTAGGATTGGAAAGCAGTAGTATCACAATTTTTTTTGAGTAGGCTCCAAACCCAATGTGGGGCTGGAACACACAACCCTGAGATCAAGAGCTGCACGCTCCACCGCCTGAGCCAGCCTGGTGCCCTAAAAGCAGTAGGTCAAATTAATAAATCAAAATTTTGATTCTTTGGAAAAAGTAACAAAGCACGTAACCCACTAACTAAATTAATCAAAGGAAAAAGGGGGAAAAAACAACTTCAGAAGAAGACAAAGAGGAACAAGACAAAAAAAAATGGAGCAAAAGGATGAGGAATACAAAAGAGAATGAACCAGATTGTTTTTCAAATGAGTAACATAAGTAACATTGGTGCTCTAAACAAGAGAGGGGGGAAGAGGAGGAGGAAATCCAGCCTAAGTCATTTTGTAACAGTATTTTGACTAAATCCAGTAAAGCTAAAGAAAAAAAAAATTCTGAAAATAAATGTTGAACTCTAGTTAATAGGTTCATTTTTTCTGACATTGACATCAGTTAGATATTCCGAAATGGCTTTTGGGGTCTTTTAGTATGAGCAAATACATAAATATTTTGACAGTAATTGGAATCAGGTTTCTGACTATTGGAGATGAGCCTTACCGATGTGGAAAGGGGAACTCCAGCATGTACTCCACTGTATTGACTGGAACTGGATGTATCAGTATAAACGCATGGGTTTTAACGTATCTATTTTTATCTATCATCGACAGAAATGGAAAGGGATATAGCTAAATGTGAATATCTAGATCTACCTATATTTATAGATATCTTGACTATCTTGCAGTGACAATCACAAAGAAGTGCTTGAAAAATGGTGGAACAATTAAAAGGAAGGAGAAGAGGAAGGACAACTTCTTCCTTGAAGTAGATTGCCAACTAATATGTGCAGAAGGAATGATGGAATTAAGAAGTCACCATTTGGCAGCATCATAAATGATTTGGGCAAAATCCTCGACTGAGGGGCGCCTGGGTGGCTCAGTGGGTTAAGCCTCTGCCTTCTGCTCGGGTCATGATCTCAGGGTCCTGGGATCGAGCCCAGGCTCTCTGCTCAGCAGGGAGCCTGCTTCCTCCTCTCTGTCTCTGCTTGCCTCTCTGCATACTTGTGATTTCTATCTGTCAAATAAATAAATAAAATCTTAAAAAAAAATCCTCGACTGACGCTAGCAGTTTAATGATGAACTTGGTATTTACCCAGTCTCAAAGTACCTCCTCATAAAATTCTTATTAGTCAGAAAGGAAGAATAAAGATATAAATACGTCAAGAAGAGAGAGTCAATTATCAGATGGTTTCACTTATTTGTGGAGCATAACAAATAGCATGGAGGACATGGGGAGATGGAGAGGAGAAGGGAATTGGGGGAAACTGGAAGGGGAGGTGAACCATGAGAGACTATGGACTCTGAAAAACAATCTGAGGGGTTTGAAGTGGCGGGGTGGGGGGGGTGGGGGGGTGGGAGGTTGGAGTACTAGAGAGGGCACGGATTGCATGGAGCGCTGGGTGTGGTGCAAAAACAATGATTACTGTTACGCTGAAAATAAATTAAAAAGAAAAAGCCATAAACAAAAAACCATTCAAAAAGCCATTGAATTGACTCATTAGGAAACCAGGAAACGTTAGTCAAATCTAAATTGAATAACATTCTCCCAACTATCTTGCCTATTCTCTTCAACAATATCAAGGTCAGGAAAGACAAAGAAGGATGGAGGAAGTGTTCCAGATTAAAGGAAAAGGAAGAGATAGGACAATTAATGAGGAATGTTAGATCAGATTTTGGACCAGATTTAAATTTTTTTTTTTTTTTTGCTAAGAGGGATATTAACCCAGTATGAATAGGTATTTTAGATTAGAAAGTAGCATTTTGTTAATAATAAGGTTTTGATTTTGATTGTTGTATTTCAGTTATGTAAGAGAATGTCTTTGTTATTAGGAAATATGCACTGAAGTATTTAAGAGTAAAGGGGCGTGATGTCTGCTATTTACTCTAAAATGGAAAAAAAATTGTATGTGTAGAGGGAATGATACAACAGGTATGGTAAAATAGAAAACAATTGGAGGAATCTGGGAGAGGATAACCACTATTCTTGCAATTTTTCTATTGGGTTGTAACTGTCTCAATTTAAAAAGTAACAAGAAAGAAATACTTAAAAATATTTGTAAGAACATATAAGAGGATAATTTTGTTCTATAGAATTTTTTGAATTCACAGAAAGTGCAAACCATAATGGGAAAGAACGATCTATTTGAGTAAAGTAAAATGACACATTCACATACAACAAAGAAGTATGTAAGTGGATTAAAAGACAAACCACAAACTAGGAGAAGATGTTTGCTGTGCCTAAGATTATATAGAACATATTTTAAAAATTACAAATGATCAAATACAGAAATTAACAAAGGATATAAATAGAGGAATCATTGAAGAAGGTAACAAGCATGTGAAAAGATAACCAACTGCATAGGAATTAGGAGAAACAATTTAAAGTAACAACCATTTACCATTGAATATATAGTTAGATACTTGCTCAAAATTTTACGATTGGATAATACCCATTGTTGGAAGAATGAAGGGGAGAAGGAACTTTCTTAACTGGCTCAACAATTCTGGAGATTGTTTAGCAAGATCTAGTAAAGTTGAAGTTGTGAACAATTCCATCCTTAGGCATGTGGATAATCTCTAAAGGAATAGGAGAGGGTTGTTCATTGCAGCATTGATAGTAACTAGTGAAAAATTGGAAGCAACTTAATTGTTATTAACAGATGACATCAACAGATGACAACAGATGGATCAGTAATTTGTGGTATAATCATACAATGCATTGAAAATGAATAAAATATATCTACATCTGTTAACATGTAGAAATCTCAAAAAAATCTTAGGTGGAAAAAGCAGGTAGCAGCAATTTATAGTGCAAAATTTATAAACATAGAGAACAGTAATGTATGTTGTAAACAAAGAAAATGGTGACGTATGTTGTGAAAATTAGCAAAGGGAAACCTCACTGAAATGGAGTTGGGAGGCTAGAAGAGGGGGCTGGTACCACTTGATGTCAATTACAGGAAGAATTGTCAGTTACAGGCCCCAGCAGAAGAATTCTCAGCTGAAAGAATGATCAATTACAGACTCTAATAGGAAAAAGCTGTACATTGTATCTCCTGTAAGAAATCAACTACCCCTGCAATTCAGCCAATGAGAAACCCTAATCACTCGGAACTCTTGCTTTTCTGCAACGGACTTTTGTTCAGAACAACCCCTCCCAACTTCCTCCTTCTTCCCCATAAAGTAACATTTCTCTCCTTTGTTTGTTAGACTGACTCAGGGTTTTGCTGCAGCTAGAATGTTCCAAATTGGAATTCTTTGCCATTCCCAAATTGCAATTCTCTGCCTTTCCTGAATAAATCCATTCTTGGTGTTAAAATAACTTCTATTTTTAAAGTTAACATTGTCGTGAATGAGAAAGGAGATAGAGTTCCTGCCTTGGAATAATTTGGCATTTGAAGAAAGTCAAATGAGTATGATTACAATTCACTACCACTGAAGCCACAATGACAGGGCCCCTAATACAGATGGAGGAGTGGAGAAGACGAAGGAATATTTCCCAGAAATGGCAAAGCCTTCCGTGTCTCTTTCCCACACTGAACCAAGTCCTGAATAATAAGAAGGGGTTACCCAGATACAAGGAAGGAAGGGTGTTTCTAGCAGATAGTGACATTGGGCAAAATCCACAGGAGAGAAACCACAGAGTCCTGTTTGGAAACTGCCAGTGGTTTCTCAGAGCTGGGGCGGGTGGGGGGTGGGGGCAAAGAAAGCGACGATGGTACTGGAAGGCAACCCCGGACATAGGTATCACGAATTATAAGAGGATGGCTCTGGAGGGAAGATCAGTTAGTGGTTTTTTTGTTTGTTTTGTTTTTTGGTGGTGGTTTTAAAGAAAACCAGGCAGGAAATAATGGGGTCTCAGCCGAGCAGGAGAGAGGGGTGACTGAGAGATACCAAAGTGTCTGAGCATTATGACTCAGGGAGGGGTTGGCGGTAGGTGAGGGGAGATGATTCCAGGAGGTTCCTGGCCTGGGCATCTTGGGTGCATGATGGAAAGACGGGCGCTGCGTTTTGTCCCACCTACCCCCGCCCCGGCCACCCTGATGAGACCAGGAACAAGCACCTTACACACGTTTAGTTCAGGTATAAAAATGTACAGGAGGTGGACTGAGGATGGTGGTTAGGACTGAACGGGTTTTCACGGTGGGTGGGTGGGGGGGGAGTGTGGTTTTGGTTGCATCTCGAACGTTTTAACTACAAAATGAAAGCTGATGTAACTGTAACATTAGGCGGTGCTAACATTTCTGAGATCGCGCGGATGTCACATTGTTTTCTGCACTTTTCTGTGTTTGAACTAAATGTAATAAGCCAATGGCCGAAGAATGCAGTTAGAATCGGAGGAGCCTAAGCTCTAGAAAGGGGTTAAACCAGAAAGCGGCGGGGGCGGGGAGGGCTGTGGTTGTCTGTCTTTGTGTGCACAGTGCGTGTGGAGAGAAAAGCCTCGGGAGACCGCACTCGGCGGGGTGGGTGAGAGTGGGCGGGGGAGGAGGAGCGCCGGGGGGAACTTCCTGCCTGGCCCCGCCCCGGCCCCGCCCCCTCCGACTAGCCGCAGCTCCTCCTCCTTCCGTGACGCCGCCTCCCGTTTCTAGGTAACGTGGTGGGGTGGGGGCTTAAACAACGCCGCCGAGAGGTGGCCGCACCCTGCTCCCCTCTTCTCGGCCCCTTGACCCTTGGACGCTGAGAGCCATGGCCCTACCGCTGCTGCCTGGCAACAATTTCAACCGCAACGTGAGTAGTGAGGGCGCCCGAAGTCAGAGGTCCAGGCCAGAATCTGGGGTCCAGGCGTGGCCACCTCCCCCGACCCTACTCAAGCATCCTCCTGCTGCATTGGGCACAACTTGGACCAAACTTTGTAGGCCAGTAGAACCCTTATTCTCTGTCTCCTCTTCCCCCAGTCTAACTGCATCTGGTTGCTTTTAACTACAGCAGATACATAAGTAGATTCTTCATGGGGGGCAGGACCCGCGAACGTAGCCAGGGGTAGGGAAGGTGGTAACTACCATCGTTGAGCGTGTAAGCTATGACAGGTGCCATGCTTCAGTCGCCTTGCACGGCATTTGCTGCTTAGGTCCTATTTTTATTCCCATTTTACAGTTGAGGAAACTGAGGCATGGAGAAATGAATCACTCCCTGAATGGCCAGAGTTACAAAGCTTCAGTGTGAAATTGGGTTTCTCCCAGGCAACCTGTCTCCACAGTCCAGGTGCCTAGTCATTGTCCTTGAAAGCCCGTGTGGAAGAAAGAAATAGAGTTGCTGTTACTAAAGCAAAGAAACCTGGGTCCCTGGAGGCTGTTGAGGCCGAGAGGTAACTAGGGTTCCACCAGTCTGTAAAGTTCTGTCCTAAGCTTTATAGAGTGAAGCCTCCAAACTTGGAGTTTTTTCCTCGCTGAAGACTGAGAGGAGCTTATTTCAAAAGAAGATAAAATTACAAAACAACACAACACGACAACACAAAAAACCCTGAGCACCGAAGAATCTTGTCTGTAGTAAATAGCCCCTTATTTAAACAACAGCAGAAAAGTGATTCGTGTTTTCCTGTACACTGGTCACCACATTTTCCTGGGGGTTGCAGTTGCGTCTCCAGAAGAAGGTAGGTGATAACATGGGTGGGAGGGAACTCCAGGGAGCCCCTCAAGGTGTTTGTGTAAAGCTTTGGTTAATGTAGAGCGCAGGCAGCGGATTGAATGAAGCCTTTGACCTTCTGGATTCCAAAGTGTCTGCTTCCAAGTTGTTGGCCCTAAAGTCCCAGTCCTTTGTAGCTTCTGGCCACTGAATTCTGACCTCCACGGGTCGGTTGGCCTGACCGAGTTGCTTGTTGAACCGTGATTTGTGTAATTTTTTGGTTGATGGGTAAAGGCTGGCCTTCCCGCCCAGCTTCGCCCTTTGCTAAGCTTCAGCCAGCCATACCAAGAAGGAGGACCCCAGAGAGGGAGGCTACTCAAAAAGATTCCAGAAATAAAAAAGCATGTTATGTGGAATAATTTTAATAAAAATTGAAAGCAGAGCCCACAGCTTGGGCCCTGCAATGCTTTAGATGACCGATGACCCCCTCCTAAGAAGCACCCTGCTCCCACATGGAGTGATGAAGAGTAGCACTTTCATGAGAGATTTTAAAATCCACGAAGCTGTACTGAGTGTACTTTGTTTTGTCTTTATTGGGAAGTACAACAAGTGCAGAGAAATGCATAATGGATGAACACCAAATGAACATCAAGAAATGAAGTATTAACCGGTACTCCAAAAGCCTCTCCCTTTTTTTAAAATTATTTTTCCCCCCAAAGATTTTATTTATTTACTTATTTGACAGAGATCACAAGTAGGCAGAGAGGCAGGCAGATAGAGAGAGGAGGAAGCAGGCCCCTCACTAAGCAGAGAGTCCGATGCGGGGCTTGATCCTAGGATCCTGAGACCATGACCTGAGCCGAAGGCAGAAGCTTTAACCCACTGAGCCACCCAGGTGCTCCCCAAAGCCTCTCTCTCGATTGGGGCTGTGAGCAGATAAAAATACATGTCCCCAGTGCTGCATGGGACCCACTTAGACTGAAAGCTTGCTTGTTGTTGATCTCAAATTCAAATTTAACTGGACATCTTGTATTTTTCGGGGCAACCCCGCCTATCACTCTTTCTGGTCATTACCCCCTTTGCTTTTACTGTCCAGAATTAACTATCCTGAATGCGGGGACTTCTTATCAGTGTGAATGTCTGGTGTTCTTTTGTGACTGACTTGTGTTTAGCTCAGTATTATGTTTGTGAGATTTGTTCATCGGGCTGTCTCTAGAGGTAGTTTGCCGATTTTCCTTGCTCTGGAGTAGTCCACTGTGTGAGTATGACATCATTTATATATCCGTAGATAGAGATAAGGCTTGTTTGGGGTTATTAAGAATAGTTCGCTGTGACTATTCTTAATCATGTCTGTTGGTACAATTGCTGGATCATAATGGCTTTCATTATGTTCTGCTTTAGTGGATGCTGTCAAAGTGCTTAAACCAATTTAAATCCCCATCAGCGCCTTATGTGCCTATCTTTCCACATCCTGAGACATGATATGGCTGGCCTTTTAAACTGTAGTTATTTCGATCAGCAAGTATAGGGAAACTGTATTTCCAATCTGTACTTGCCTGATTCCTAATGAACTTGAGCACGATTTACTGGTCATTTGGATATTCTCTTTTGTGTAGTACTTGTCTCTTGCCTACTCTTTCTGCTGGTTTGTGTGCCCCCCCCTTTTTTTTTTACTTAGGAAATGTAGAAGTTCTACATAGATTTTGGACGTGACTCTCATCTGACATCTGTGTTGGCAAATATCTCTAGTCTGTGGCCGGCCTTTTCACTTTCTTAGTGGTGTTTTTGATGAGTAATTGTTCCGTTAGCGATTTTTTTGTTCTTTAAGAAATTGCTCCTTATGTCAAGTTCATCATGGTATTTTTCTGTGTTGTCTTCTGGAAATTTTGTTGTTTTTACCTTTCACATTTAGATTTCTAATCTAGTAGAAATGTGTGTGTGTGTGCGCGCGCGCGAAAAGGAGTATGGATCAGGTTATATTTTTTCCTATATAGCTATTCCTTTGACCCAGAACCAATTGTTAACACAAGTTAACTGAGTAAGTTTTAAAGATCTTACTGGCTCTATGCCATGATTCATGAATTGACAGTATCCAGTGGAGCAGAGAAAAAAGAGCTCTGAAGAGCTCTCCCAGCAAGACATTTTTATAGGCAGAAGGGGGGGGGGGCGTTACAGTAGGCAAAAATTGAATTGGTTACTATGGGGTATGATAGCAAGGGCTTTTTAGGTAGATTACTTAAGTCATGCTGA
The DNA here is from genome assembly GCF_020171115.1 of Neogale vison. Lineage (NCBI taxonomy): Eukaryota > Metazoa > Chordata > Mammalia > Carnivora > Mustelidae > Neogale > Neogale vison. The sequence goes on from NC_058105.1 coordinate 92,832,324, forward strand.
TCAGGCGATTCATGATTGCCTGGTGTAAGGTTCAATTTCTGGGACAGCCAAAACTGTAAGTTAAGCTTCAGTTTGAGGCATGGGGCTTAGCATGATCAACTCTACTTAGGGCCTGTTGTTTTATCTTTAACACATTTTTGGAAAAGACCACCCTTTCTCTACTTCTATGCAGAGCTGCTACCTTTGTTATAAGTATCCAAATACATGTAGGTCTGCTTCTAGATTTGTGAATGTACTTAAAAAATTATTTACTTTATGCCTCAGATGAATAGGGGTGTGTGTGTGTGTATAAATTAGGGAATGACAGTATACTTATTAGATATCTTAGGCTGTCATTTAACAGATTAGTATTTATATATGGAGAGTCCTTGTATGTGCCCAAATCAGATGGCTATATTTACATTAACCTTGGTACTGACTGTGTTGCCAAAAGACCAATATTATTTAAAAAACTTGTACTTAGTTAAAAGATCAGATGTTCTCTGGTGCATAGAGTGGTCAAAAATTCAGTAGAGACAAATCTGGCTTTTTTGTTTTTAATCATTAGTCCCTCCCCCCCATTACAGAGCCATGCTTGCTGAATTACATTATCAAGTGAAAAACCTTGGCCTCCTGGAGACAGCATAATTACTGGCTGTTTGGGTTTAAAATTATAACACAAGCTAACTTTTACTGCTTTTCTTAGAAATTAAAAAGGAACTTGTTTCTCCCCTTAATTAGCTGCTGATAGTCAGTCCTGAGCAATAGATTGATTTCAGCCCACAGCTAGGTGATGTGCAGCCTGTATTTCTATCTCTGAAATACAACAAGTATTGTGCTTCCTAAAATATAAGCACTTGTACCACTGATGACATTAAAATTATTTTGATGTGAATTAATTGAAAACCTTAGGGAAAGGTCACAGATAAATTCCAGACACACGGTATCTTTTTCCAGCAATGTACATGCTGGATTTATTTTGAGCTAAGAGAATCTCAGGCATATTGTCAAAAATAATAGGATATTAAAGTTAAAAGGGACATTTCCAGCCAAAGCTGAAAATCTTTCCTATAGCATTTTGGACAGATGGTTGAATAGCTGATCCTGAATGCCCCTAATGAATAATGAGGATTACACTTTGTTTTTTATGAAGCTACCTTGCCACCATCTTAGGAGGGTTTGTTGTCAATAGTCCATCTCTAATTTGTAATGAAGCAACTGTTTTCCTTAGAAGAAAATAAAATATTTGAATTCACAGTAGTAGAATAAAACAAAAATTCAGAATCTCTCTGTCTCTCTTAGAAAAGGGTGTGGGCAATACCTTGAAATTTATTTTTATCTAGAGTAATATAAGCCTACTTATATAAGGAAATAAGGTTCTTTGGGAAATTTACCAGCAATTTAAATGGTGAACAGCTGAAGGACACACTATGAGGAATGCGTAATATACATACTGACTTCATCATGGGATGGTAGATAAATCAATTTAAATTTAGCACAATGACAAAGATAATCATAAAACAATGACTTCATGCACAGGATGGAGGTTTTTCCTGATCTAAAATTCTGCTTACAGATTTCTGGTCATATTCTTAGTGGTCAATTCCATTGCCTTAAAATAACCTGCATCAGGTGCAAACCCTTATGAGATCAGTTTAATGAATCATGGCCAGCATTAAAAAAAAAGAAGCAAAATTGACTAGAAAATAATTTTTTAAAAAATCAGAGTAATGTGTGATGGCATGGGAACAGTAAGCATTCTTCCGTGAACTTTTTCTTTCTGTCATATGTGGCATGTGAACTGGGTCGCACTCAAACCTGTTTGTTATTGTGGTTGCAGAGTGTGAAACACGTTCTCATTAGAGCTGTCTCCACCAGTTCATGCTGTTTTCAGCACGTTTTCAATTCAGTTTTCTGTTTTCAGTTTTCAGTTCAGTACTTCAGTTTCCTTCCAGGCCAGGTCTAGTCTTTTACCCTTCTAGAAGCTTCAACAGAGCCTATCAGATTTTTTTTTCTTAAATTGCTGTAAAATTCACATAACATAAAACTGACCACTAGCCATTTGAATGGGTATCATTCACTGGCATATGGTACCTTCACAGTGTTTTGCACTGATCACCTCAACGAGTTCAGAGACGTTGTCTTCATCCCAGATTTCAATCTCTATCTCAGAGGGACTTGGAAATGTCTTTCAGCTCTCAGGGACCTCCTGTGTATAAATGATTAGCATGATCCATGAGTTGTAGATGTAATGATTCAGTAATAATCGTCTCTTCTGAGTAAAGAGTAATAGGTTTCTGTGGATTTGTTAATTTTGGTCAACTTAGTGACCTGCTCTGTGTGGTTTCCCTTTCCTGCAAAGGATATCAACTTTAATGCAGGTTTGGGGGGAGGTGGTACGTAGTAGAGGAAACTTCAGGGTTTTTTTCCCCTTACTGTAAAATTTCTTACTTTCCCCTTATCCAAGTAGGCCTAAAAATCCTCTCATAGTTTCTATTATCGAGGGCCCTAGTAAGATATGATGTGTGGTATGTGGGATCAGCAAAAGTAGTTTTCTCCCCTATTTGAAACTAAAAATGACTTCTGGCCAGCTTTTCCTGAAAAACAAATAGGCAATCAAGCCTATCTTACCTTTCTTTCCTTTTTATACACTTATACATTTAGAAAATTCATAAAGCAGCATAATGCATTTCTGTTCAGTAACTGTTTTAATCCAAGATGGGATTTATTTTTAAAAGGCTCAGTTGATTTAATTTAAATAGATGTTATAAATTCATTTTAATTAATGCTGTTTACAACATGAAAATACAGTGACAATGTTAAATAAGTTACTAAAACCATATGGCAAAGCGATACGAATAAAAATATAGCTTAAGACTTAATTTTACATGAGACTTGAAAGTTAAGCTTTATGAGGTGTCTGGGTGGCTCCATAGGTTGAGTGTCTGACTCTTGGTTTCGGCTCAGGCTGTGGTCTTTAGGGTCATGAGATCAAGCCCTGCGTGGGGCTCAGCGAGGAATCTGCTTTTGAATTCTCTCCCTCTGCTCTCCCCCTCCCCCCGCCGTACTCTTGCTTTCTCTGTCTCTCTCAAATAAATCAATCTTTTAGAAAAAGAATATTATTTTCTTAAAAATAAAGAATAAAAATTACCTCTTAAATGTGCCTGTGTTTTGCCCCCTAAATACTGAATTCTGGGTCAAATTTGAGATAAGCACACGTGGATTTCATTTTCAACTAAAATGAGATTTCTGACTTGACTCTTGATACCTGCTACCAAGGAAAGCTTTGCTTATAGGAATCAGACGTTGAAAAACCACAGCAAAATTGTCACTGCTTCCCTATGAGTGACAGGATACTTGACTTTCTTATCTGTTTGGAACTGGCATACGTATATGTTCAACTTTATAAGCAGTTGCTAAACTGTCTTCCAACGTGGCTGTATCATTTTGCATTCCCATCAGCAGTGAATTAGTGTTGCTATTACTCAGAATCCTCAATGAATAGCTGGCATTGTCAGCGTTTGAATTTTAGCTGTTCTAATAAATGTACAGAGATATGTCATCCTGATTGAAACTTTTTTCCCCTGGCAGTTAATGATGTTGAACATCTTTTTGTGTGCTTATTTGCCACCCATCTATCCTCTTTGGTAAAATTTCTGTTCATGTGTTTTGCCTGTCTTTAATTGGATTATTTCTTTCCTATTGAATTTTGAGAGTTATTTATATATTCTGGAGACAAGTTCATTGTTAGATATATGCTTTGCAAATATTTTCTTCCAGTCCATGGCTTGAATTTTCATTCTCTTAAGGCTAGAAAATATGTGTACATTTTTAAAGATAAAATACAACATGAATCCAAATTGATATTTCCAATGCAAATGAAAGATTATAGAGTTTTTATCTTCTTTGATTCTATAGTTATCTTTTACTTACATTGAGAATCTTGCTTCATGAGGATGTTAGCATGATTTTCTTGTTATCCTACCATAAGTAAAAATATATACCCATATAATAGTTTCTGATCAATAATAACATTATTAACAATTTCAGTTTTCAAATGGTTTAATACTTCCTTGTAGTTCTTTTGTTTTATATATCCCATTAGGAATATGTGGTCAAATTATTGAGTTTTAATTTCATTTAAATGTTTCTGAGAGTATCGTTAGGTCCCCAACTTAATACCCAGTTAGGTTCATTCATTTCGCTTTTGGTTTTTTTTTTCTTCTTTTTTTTAATTTAAAAATTTTTAAAGACTATTTATTTGAGAGCGAGAAAGAGGAAAGAGAGCACAAGCAGGAGGAGGAGCAGAGGGGGAGGGAGGAGCAGACTCCCTGCTGAGCAGGGAACCCAACGTAGGACTGGATCCTAGGACCCTGAGATCCTGACCTGAGCCAGAGGCAGAAGCTTAACCATCTGAGCCACCCAGGCGCCCCTAATTTAAATTTTAGATAGTTAACACACAGTGCAATATTGGTTTCTGGAGTAAAATTCAGTGATTCATCACTTACATGGATCTTGCTTTTCTAACATTAAGAATTTTGCTTTTACTATAGTGTAAAAATAAAACATTTATGTGGTTTCAGAGTCAAATTTACAAAGTGAGGTGCATTCAGGCAGGTATAGCTTTTAACCTTGTCCTTCAATATTTTTCTCTTTCTCCCTTCCCTCTATAAGTAGCTTAACCCAAAACTTTTTTTAATCTTTTCTTTTTCAGGGTGTGGTGCCTAAACAATGATTCTTGAAACACTGGAAAAAAAATTAAATTAACTTAAAAATAAAATAAAATAATTGTTCAAAAAAAAAGCCCAGCAAATTTTAAAATATATTCACATGGTCTCTTAATAAACAAATGATAGCATACCCTATCCATTGTCTTCCAGCTTCTGTTTTTCCTTCTAACAGTGTATCTTGGAGATCGCTTCATCGTAGTGGACAGTTTTCCTCATGCCCTTGGAATGTGTCCTCCACTCATAGCTACTTACTCCATTGTGTGGACATACCATAGTTTGTTCAGCCCATCCACTTTTAATATATAGTTGCGTTATTTCCAGTGTTTTGCTATAACAAATACTGCTGCAAGAAATAGCCAAAGTTGGGTTTCAAAAGAAACTACGGAAAAAGTAGAATGGCAGCCAGTAGTATGGGAGACGATATCTGCAGAGCATCTATGTGATGAAGGACTTCTGTCCCGTGTATATAAAAGGAGTAGAGGATCTGAACAGGTATTGCTCCAAAAAATTTTTACAAAGAGCCACAAACACTTGAAAAGATGTGCAATATCATTAGTGTTTAGGAAAATTTAAATCAAAACCCCAGTGAGCTGTTACGCTATCTCCGCTGGGATGGCTATAACGAAAAGACAGTAACTGGTGTTAGCAAGGATGTGGAGAAATTGGAAGCCCCGTCCATTGCTGGTGGGAATACAGAACAGTGCTGCTGCTATGGAAAATGTGTTGTTTCACAGAAGTTTAAAGGTAGAGTTACTGTATGACGCAGCACCCCCAGGTATACAAGAAAAGAGACATGTATGTCCATAAAAAACGTCCTGGGATCGAGTCCCGCATCGGGCTCTCTGCTCAGCAGGGAGCCTGCTTCTCTCTCTCTCTCTGCCTGCCTCTCTGCCTACTTGTGATCTCTGCCTGTCAAATAAATAAATAAAATCTTTAAAAAAAAAAAAGCAAATGTGAATGTTTATAACATTATTCATATTGGCCCCCAAATTGGGAATAACCCAAATGTCCATCCACTGACAAATGGATAAATAAAATGTGGTATGGGCCATACAATGGAATAATATTTGGCCATAAAAATACGGATACTGTAAACAATATGTAAAAGTGCAAGTTGTATGAGACCGTTTGTGTGAAGTGTACAGCACGGGCAAATCGAGAGCGACAGAAAGTAGATGAATGGTTGCTGCAGCCCGTGTTGGGGAGGGGATGAAATGAGGAGTCAATGCTAATGGGTATGAGATTTCTTTTGGGATGATGAATGCATTCTAAAGGTAGATTGTGGGGATGATTGCACAACCTTGCAGTTATGGTAAACTCCATTGAATTATATATTTTAAATGGGTGAACTTAAAAATATATAAATTATACCTCAATAAAGCTGCTGGAAAATAAGTAGCCAAAGAAAGGAGTTGGCATAGGGCTCCTGGGTCGCCCAGTGGGTTAAAGCCTCTGCCTTTGGCTCGGGTCGTGATGCCAGGGTCCTGGGATCGAGCCCCGCATCAGGCTCCTGATGCGGGGAGCCTGCTTCCCCCTCTCTCTGTCTCTGCCTGCCTCTCTGCCTACTTGCGGTCTCTGTCTGTCAAATAAATAAATAAAATCTTTAAAAAAAAAAAAGGGAGTTGGTGCAGAATCGCTAGACAAACAAGAGGTGTCTGTCATGCCAGGATCATGGGATCATTTTGATTGAGAGGATTTTGTTACTTGTTACTTTGTTACTTGTTTCCAGTAGCTATTGAAATGTCCTTGAAATCCCATTAATGCAGACTGGGCCAATTCTTGAAGCTGTCGTTCATACTTCGGATGTTCCATTGCCATTCCTAAATGTTAATTTGGGGTTCAGAAGTTGGAGTCACTTTGGCTGTTTGGGGATCAAACACAGCTAACATTGGTCACTTTTGCCTTCTGTCCCTAACTTTATAGCTATGTCACTTAGGATAGATACTTTTGGCTGTAAGTAACAGTATGCCTGGCTAACAGTGAGTGGCTTAAGCCAGATTGATTTTCTCATCAGAAGAACTCTAGAGGTGTGGCAGTTTCAGGTTTAAGCAGTGGCTGATGAATGTCATAAAGGACTCAGACTCTTTTTCTCTCTCCATTCTGCTATCCCAAGAATGCTGGCTTTTCATTCAGGTCCGTGGCCTCATGGTTGCAAGATGGTTGCCTCAGTTCCAGACATCACATCTCATAACCATGTTATGGCCTCATGGTTGCAAGATGGTTGCCTCAGTTCCAGACATTACATCTCATAACCATGTTCAAGACAAGTAGGAAGGAGAGGGAGGTGAAAAGGCTCTTATATAAAAAATTAAGTGTTTTCCAGGCCTTCAGTAGATTTCCCGTTTATATCTTATTGGTTAGAATTGAGTTATGTGGCTTTCCTCTGCTAAAGGGGTATTGAGAACTTGATTTTTCACCATCTGTTTTTGGAGCTGGGAAAGACAAAAGAAAGTAAATAATGACTTTTGGGAACTAAAAAGTTTGTTGTCTGCCACACCAGCCACAGACTCAAGACCTGTGAGTCTAGATGCCTCCTCAGCCTTAGCATTTCTTTGTTTGTTTGAGAGAGAGAGAGAGAAAGAGACAGAATGAATGTGGGAGGAGCAGAGGGAGAGGAAGAGAAAGAATCCCAAGCAGGCTCCACACTCAGCATGGAGCCCGACATGGGGCTCTCAGTCCCTTGACCCTTGAGATCATGACCTGAGCCAAAATCAAGAGCCTGATGCTTAGGGGTGCCTGAGTGGCTCCGTCGGTTGGGGGTCTGCTTTCAGCTCAGGTCATGATCCCGGAGTTCCAGGACTGAGGCCCGCATTGGGCTCCCTGCTCAGTGGAGGGCCTGCTTCTCCCTCTCCCTCTGCCTGCTGCTCCCCCTGCTTGTGCGTGCTCTCTCTCTCTCAAATTTTATCTCAAATAAACAAATCATATCTTAAAAAAAAAAAGAGTCTGATGCTTAATCGTCTGAGCCACTCAGGTACCCTAGCATCCCTTCCTTTAAAACATTTTTGTTGGGACGCCTGGGTGGCTCAGTTGGTTGGACGACTGCCTTCGGCTCAGGGCGTGATCCTGGAGTCCCGGGATCGAGTCCCACCTCAGGCTCCCAGCTCCATGGGGAGTCTGCTTCTCCCTCTGACCTTCTCCTCGCTCATGCTCTCTCACTGTCTCTCTCTCTCAAATAAATAAATAAAATCTTTAAAAAAAAAAAAGAAAAAAAAACATTTTTGTTTGCCTTTTTTAATATATAGGTAATACATGAGTATACCACCATTGTAAAAAATCAAGCGATACTCTTCTTTCTTAGCAGTTTTCTTTTTCCATAATAGAAAACAAGCTTCATACCCCAGTGAAATCAGCATATACTCGCTGTCTGTCCTTTGAATATATTTTGGACTCCATTATTAAACCACTCAATTCTGAGTTTACTTGTCATCTTCCTGACGGCATTCTCGTGCTTCTCCCTGTCCCCATCTAGATCTTAGCCTTCCCTCGGAGGGCAGCTCTACTGCCCCCTTCTCATTCAAGCCTTTCCTGATCATGTCAGCAGGAGCCCTCTGTCTGGCTACAGAACCTTGAACATATCTATATTGTCCAGACTGCCCAGTTCATCCCCTTACTGGCTGGTTGCCCGTGTTGTGTTTTGTGTTCTTTACATGCTGTTTTGTGACATTCCTCCGCTGACTGGGAAACTGTGATTGATGGCTCTCTGGGTTGCCCTTCCTTCCCTGGGGCAGGCTCCTAATAGGTGCCTGTTTGCTAACCTCTGTCTGCCTGTAGCAGCCATGCCTCAAAACTAGGGGGGATAAACACAGTTGGGGAAAATCCTCTCTGGAACTAGCTTTTTGCCTGTGTCTTCCCCTGCTGCCATGGAGCAGAGTAGTTCTTAGGGTAGCAATGGTGACTATAAGAGAGAAAGAAACTCATTTGTTTCTGAGCCTTAAATAGATTATAAGCCTGTCAGGATGCAAGGCTTATATCAAGCCGCCAGGATAGCTCGGAGAGGCCACATACAAGGGGTGACCCCAAGCCTCTCCTGTGGCCTACTGTGCCATGCAGAGGGACAGTTCTCTTCTCCTGGTTGACATCCAGTTTGGCTCTTTGTAGAAGCAGAACACTGTTCTCTGAGACTTGATGAGGCAGGACACCCTTAAGAGACCAGTCTCCCGATGACAGGATGCTAGACACGCACATATGCAGACATAAAGTGGTTTCTTGGGCCATTCCCCGAGTTGATTCTGTTAGTACAGTTGTAGAAAGGGCAAAGTCAACTCTGAGCGGGGAGGGGGGTCCCCAAAGCAAAAGGAAGGGGAACTAGGCATTTCCAGTCCCTCATTAGCCAGGCCCCAGGATGCCTGAATTCAACCTAGCAATTCCTATGTGACGAATGGCCCAGCTTGGCCAGCTGAGGGCCAAAGAAACTTTTTGTTTTCCTAACTATGTGTTTGGCATCTCCAAGGAGGGGATGGTCACAGTGGTTAGAGATCTGGGGAAGAACAGGTCCGTTCACTTGGCTTACGGTTCATTTAGACTACCTTTTCTTCGGCAGCAAGTTCTTTGGCAACTTGATGTTTGTTTTATCATTTATAGGACTATTTCCATCTTATTGTTGTGAGTCATTTATGGCTCATGTCTGTTTCCATTCATACTTCATACATTATCCAAGGGCCCTGTGTGGACTGTCTCCTGGTTTATCAAGGAAAGTAGACCCACTCTTGCCTTTTACTGTTAATTGAAATTTTTATGGAGGAAAATTATAGATTCACGTGTAATTCTAAGGAATAATACAGAGCAACCCTGTGTACACTTTACTCAGTTTCCCATTGGTACCATTTTGCAAAACTGGTAGAATAGCACAACCAGGATATTAACATTAATATAATCCACTGATCCCATTAAGGTTTCCCCAGCTTTTTTTTTTTTTAAGATTTTATTTATTTATTTGACAGACAGAGATCACAAGTAGGCAGAGAGGCAGGCAGAGAGAGAAGGGGGTGGGGGGAATCAGGCTCCCCACTGAGCAGAGAGCCTGACTCAGGACTCGATCTCAGGACCCAAGCTGAAGGCAGAGGCTTAACCCACTGAGCCACCCAGGCACCACCCCTGGCTTTACTTATACTTATTTACGTGTGTGCTTTTAGTCTAAATGGTTCATCACATGTGTGGGTTGCTGTTGTCACCCTGACAGGGAAGATACAGATCTGTTCCAGCACCACAAGGATCCATCCTGTTGGTCTTTTATAACCCCTTCCACCTCCTTCCTATCAACTGCCCCCCCACCATGTCTCTGATTCCTGGCAACCCCTAATCTGTGCTCCATTTCTAAAACTTTTTAAGAAGATTTTATTTATTAATTTATTTGAGAGAGAGACTACAAGTGGGGAGGAGAAGCAGAGCGAGAGGGACAAGCAGACTCCCCACTTAGCGTGGAGCCCGTCGCAAGGCTTTATCCCATGATCCTGAGATCATGACCTGAGCCAAAATCAAGAGTCAGGTGCTAAACCTACTGAGCCACCCTGGGTCTCCCCCCTCAATTTTCATTACTTTGAAGATATTGCACAAAATGGAATTATACAGTACCTCTTGGGATTATTATTTTTCACTTGACTTAATTTTTTGATGGCTTATCTAGCAAATTGTCCATATCAGTTGTTCATTCATTTTTATTGCTGAGTAGTAGTCCATGTATGTGCCACAGTTTGTTTCACTGTTCACTTGCTGGAGAACATCTGGGCTGTTGCTAGTTTTTGGCGGCGAGGGATGCAGTCGCTATGGGCATTCATGTACAGGTTTTTGTGTGGACACGTGCTTTCATTTTCCAAGATGACTGTCCAAGAGTGCAGCTGCTGGATCATAATGATAATTGCATGTTAAGTTTTTTTGAAAAGACTTTATTTATTTCAGAGAGTGAGATAGAGAACGTATGAATGGGGGGTGAGGGGCAGAGACAATCTCAAGCAGACCGCACGCTGAGCGCAGGGCCCCAACGTGGCGGGGTGGGCTCGATCCCACAACCCATGAGATCATGACCTGAGCCAAAACCAAAAGTTAGATGTTCAAATGACTGAGGCACTGTGACGCCCCTGCACGTTTAGTTTAAAAAAAAAGAAAAAAAGAAAAAAAGAAAAAGCCTACCAAACTATTTGTGAGAGCTAATGTACCATTTTACGTTCCCTAGAGCAATGTGTAAACGATCTAGTTTGTCCACATCCTAGTCAGCATTTAGTATTGTCACTATTTTTTATTTTAGCCAATAGGTGTATAGTGACATCTTATTGTGGGTTTAACTGCCATTTCTCTGATGGCTTATGTATGCATCGCATCTCTTTTCATGTGCTTATTTGCCATCTGTATATCCACCTTGGTGAAATGTCTGTTTATGTCTTTTGCCTGTTTCTAATTGGACTGTGTTTTTACTGTGGAGCTTTGAGAATTCTTTATATATTCTAGATACTAGCCCTTCAGCTAAGATGTGATTTGCACATATTTTCTCCCAGTCTGTAGCTCGTCTTCTCATCCTGTTAACTGTCTTTTGCATAGCAAAAAAGTTTCTAATTTTGTTGAGGTCCAATTTATCAATTTTTTCCTTTTATGGATCGTGCTTTTGACGTTAAGTCTAAGAACTCTCTGCCCAGCTCTAGAGACTGAAGTTTTTTTCCTAAAATTTTTATAGTTTTACATTTTATGTTCAAGTCTGTGATTCATTTTGAGTTGATTTTTTTTTATGTAAGGTGTGATATTTAGGTCAGGATCCATTTGATTTTGTCTTTGACTATCCATTTGTTGAAAATGCTATCCTACCTCTACTGAATTGCTTTTGCACCTTTGTAAAAACTCACTCGAGCATTTTAAAAAATTTTTATTTATTTATTTATTTTAAAGATTTTATTTATTTATTTGAGAGAGAGAGAGATATCACAAGTAGGCAGAGAGACAGATGGAGAGGGGGAAGCAGGCTCCCCACTGAGCAGAGAGCCCAATGCCGGGCTCAATCCCAGGACACTGGGATCATGACCTGAGCCAAAGGGAGAGGCTTAACCCCCTGAGCCACCCAAGTACCCCTCATTTGAGCATTTTTGAGTGGTATTTTTGGTGTCTATTCTGTTCAGTTGGTCTTTGTATCTGTCTTTCTGCCAATGCCAAACTGTTTTTATTACTACGGTAATATCATAAACCTTAATATCAGGTACAGTGATTCCTTCTACTTCAGACTTCTTTCTCAAGGTTCTTCTTTGTCTAGGGCCTGTACCTTCCATACGAATTTTAGAATCAGCTTGTCTATGTCTACAGGTAACTTTGCTGGGATATTGATAGGAATTGCATTAGACCTCTAGATCCTTTTGGAGGAGAATCGGCATCTTTACTATGTAGAGTCTTCTAACCCTTGAGCTTGATATGGGTCTCCATTTCTTTAGGTCATTTTTGATTTTTTTAATTAGCATGTTATAATTTTCAGCTCACATATCTTGTGTATGTTTCAAATTTCATTTTCTTTGGAGTGATTATAAATGACATCATGTTTTAAATTTCAGTCTCATGTGTTCATTGTTAGTACATAGAAGTGTGATGGACTTCTGTGTGTTGATCTTGCATCCTGTGACCCTGCTGAACTCAATTACTAGTTGTAGGATTTTTTTTTTTTTGGTAGATCCTATGAAGTTTTTTTATATAAAGAATCTTGAAACCTATAAATAGAGATAGTGCTTTTTCTTCCTTTCCAGTTTGTATCCCTTTAATTTATTATTCTTGGCTTCCCATGGTGGGTAGAACTTCTACTAATGTGTTGAATGAGTAGAACAGACATTCTTGCTTTGTTCCTGATTTTGGGAGAGCATTTAGTCTTTAACTATTAAGTGTGAGGTTAGCTATAGATTTTTGGTAGATGATCTTTATCAAGTAATTCCCCTATATTCTTAATTATTTGGGGGTCTTTAACATGAATGGGTGTTGCATTTAACAAATGTGTTTAACTTGTATTACTTGATATGATCATTTTTTTTCTCCATTTGTTGATATGGTAAATTACATTGATTTTGAAATGTTGACCTAGTCTTGCATAATAAATCTCAGGTGGTCATAGTGTATAATTCTTTTCATACAGTGCCAGACTCAGTTTGCTAATTTTTTTGTGGAGGATTTTTACATCTATGTTCAAGAGAGATTTTGGTCTGTAGTTTTCTGATTTTGAACTGTCTTCTATGGTATGGTATCAAGATAATATTGACTTAATAAAATAAGCTGGGGATAGTTCCCTCCTTTTTATTTTCAGGAAGAGACTGTATAAACTTGCTGTTAATTCTTATTTAAATATTGGGCAAAATTCTCCAGTAAAGCCGGCTGGGCATAGGGATTTCTTTTTGGCTTTAGTTGTAAATTCAGGTTCTTTAAAGGTTACTCTTCAGATTATTTCATCTTGGCTGAGCTTTCGGAGTTTGTGGTTTTGAGAAATTGGTTCACTTTTTTAAGTTGTTCAATTTATGTGTGTAAAGTTGGTCAGAGTGTTCCCTTACTATCTTTTTAATGGCTATGGCATCTATTAAAATATCCTATTTCATTTCTGATATTGGTGATTTGTATCTTAACTCTTTTTAAAAACTTTTTCAGTCTTGCTAGAGATTAATTTTATGAATATGTATTTTTTGAAGAACAAGTTTTGTGTTTGACTTTCTCGGTTTTACTGTTTTTTTTTTTTTAATTTTGCTGGTTTCTGCTCTAATCTTTATTATTCCCTTCTTTGGGCTTTTTAAAAAAATTTATTTTACTCTTCTTTTTCTAAGTAGGAACATAGGGGATTGATTTGAGACCTTTCCTCATTTCTTTCTTTTTTTTTTTTTTCAGATTTACTTATTTTCTAGAGAGAGAGTGAGAGAGCAGTGTTGAGGGGCAAGGGCAGAGAGAGAGGGAGAGGGAACCTCAAGAAGACTCCTCACTGAGCGTGGAGCCTGACATGGGGCTGGATCCCACGACCCTGAGATCACGACTTGAGCTGAAACCAAAAGTCGGCCGCTTGACTGACTGGACCACCTGGGTGTCTCCTTTCCTTATTTCTAATGTAGGTATTTAGTGCAAATTTCCCCCTACTGTTTTAGGTACATTCCACATATTTTGATATGTTGCATTTTCATTTTCTTTCTATTCTACCTATTTTTAAAAAAGTTTCTGAGCTTTCCTTCTTGACCCATATACAGTTGAAAAGTGTGTTGTTTGATTTCCAAACATTTGGAGGTTTTTCCTGTTGTCCTTCTGTTATTAATTTCTAGTTCATTGCCATTATCATCAAATACAATCTGTATGATCTTAATTCTTTTGAATTTGCCAAAGTCGCTTTTATGGTCTGGAGTATGGTCTAACTTGGTTATTGTTCCACACACACTTGAAAAGAATATGTATTCTGCTCTTGTTGGGTAGAGGGTTCTATATAAGTCAATTAGGATCTGTTGGTTACATGTGTTGGTTGCCCAGAGGTTTGCTGTAGTCCCCAACTGTAATTGTGGATTTATCTATTTCTCCTTTAAGTTTACTGGTTTTGCTTCATATATTTTGACGTTTTGCCATTTGGTGCATACACATTTAAGTTTGTTGTGTCTTTCTGGTGGATTGATTCTTTTATCATTATATAAAGGCTCTATTTGCTCTAGTAATTTTCTTTGCTCTGAAGTCTAATGTATCAGTTACTGATAGAGCCACTTTTGCTTTTTTTATTTTTATTTTTATTTTAAAGATTTTATTTATTTATTTGACAGAGAGAGATTACAAGTAGGCAGAGAGGCAGGCAGAGAGAGAGAGGAGGAAGCAGGCTCCCTGCTGAGCAGAGAGCCCGATGCGGGACTCGATCCCAGGACCGTGAGTTCATGACCTGAGCCGAAGGCAGCGGCTTAACCCACTGAGGCACCCAGGCGCCCCACTTTTGCTTTTTTTAAAATTAGTATTTGCCTTGTGTATCTTTTTCGTATCTTTACTTTTAACTGATTTCTGTCCTTGAATTTGAAGTGAGTTCCCTGTGATCAGCATGTAGTTGGTCATGCTTTATAAATTCACTCTGCAAATCTGCCTTTTGATTAATGTATTTGGTCATTTACATACAAGGTGGGTTTTGGTGTGTTAATGATTATGTCTGATATATTATTTCTGTTTTCTGTTTCTTTCCTCTGTTTCTTTTTTCTGCTCTTCCCATGGGATACCAGAACTTTTGTTGTTGTTGTTGTTAGGTTTCCATCTTGATTTATTTATAGTGTTTTGGAGAGTATATGCTTAAAAATTTTTTTTTATTATGGAAGTATAATTGACATGCAATGTTATATTAGTTTCTGGTGTTCAATACAGTGACTAAGTGGTATAAATTTCCAGTTGTAAAATAAATAATGCACAGGGATGAAAAGTAGAGCATAGAGAATATAGTCAATAATACTGTAATGATTGCAACGCCTGGGTGGCTCAGTCAGTTAAGCATCTACCTTCGGCTCCGATCATGATCCCAGTGTCCTGGGAGCCCCCATGTTGCGGTCCCTGCTTAGTAGAAGGCCTGCTTCTCCCTCTCCCTCTGCTGCTCCTCCTGCTTGTGTTCTCTCACTCCCTGTCTCTGTCAAATAAATAAATAAAATCTTAAAAAAAAATTATACTGTGATAACCTTGTATGGTGACCACACTGTGGTGACAGTTACATGATAGAATTGTCAAATCACTATGTTGAGGGATTCTCTTAGTATAGTTACATAGTGGTTGTTCTGGATCTTACAGTATATATGGATGATTTACATAGACTGTGGTCTGTAACTATCAGCATTCTACTACTTCAAATGAAGCATGGAAACCTCACTTCTGTTTAGGTCCCTATACCTTTCCCACTTCTCAATATTATTGTTACAAGTATTGGATTATAATTTTTGCTTCAGTCTTTGCTTTTGTGGGATCAGGGACTACTGATGCAAATTTTCAGATTCTAGTCCCAAAACACACTCAGCACAATTGCACAATCACTACCCCCTCCCACCCTTGGGCCTCTGTCATCTACTGTCCTCACAGCTAGGGGACACATCTGCCTCTACCTCTGAAAGTCTTTAGCAGTTCACCAAATCTAGCTGGAAGGTGTGCTTCCCTTGTATCTCACCCCTCTACTCTAACCCATCATTTTTGAATCTATGGCTATTACCCCCAGACTGCTGGGGGAAGGAGGCAAGTCCGTGTTGCAAGCACTTTGTTTTTTCATGCCATCTTCTTTGACCCTCAGCTTGCATCAGATACTGTGCTAGCTGGTGTGTTATTATAGGAGTGTTGAATTTGGGGGTTGGGCGCTAAAGTCAGCGTTCTACCCCTTGCATGCTGACGCATGTGCACACCCGCATCCATGCGTTCATGAACCTCCATTCCCTGAACAACTCTCTTGTTTTACCTTGAGGTAGACTTTCCTCCATAATATCCTTTAAGAAGGTACCAGGCCAGGTCATGAACTCCTGGTTTCTGTCTCCAGGTACATTGCCCATGTGTATATCCCTCACAGCTGCCTTTGTATTTTCCATTCTTTGTCTTCTCAGTGGAACCAGTGGCTGCTCTTCATAAATTCAAGAATTAATTTCAGCTAGATCCCTTAGTTCAGTGAAGGTGATAAATTTTACTAATATTTGTTGTGCTCAGAGTTTGAGAAGAGATTTTTTTTTTTGTCAATGTATAAAGAAAATTACCCATTAGGTCACTTACTCCTCTTACTCTGTTAAAAAAAAAAAAAACACCAACCGCAGTCAAGCACAGCTTTTAGAAACTAAATGCATTAGTATGTTATGCTTTCTACTGTGAATAATGGAATATCTGACTAATAGAGGCTTAAAGAAGCAGGGATTTATTTTTTTTTCGCTGAGCCAGAAGTCTGGAGGTCAGTGGCTACTGGCACACATTTAAAGGCTCAACTTTGAGCCACCATTTCCAGTGTCCTCCCCATGATCCCAAGGTGGCTGCCGCAGCTCTAGACATCATGTATGCATCTCAAGGCAAAAAGGGATGAGCTAGGGGCAGTGTCACTTGTCTCTTGGCTCAAGGGGACAAAAGCCTTTTCCAGAATCCCAGAACAGACTTCTGAAAAGGAGGCTGAGGAAATACGTGGAGTGTTTTGGCTTTTCTGGCTTCTAAATGGAGATAGGCAAGGGAGAAGCAATTTGGGTAGGATGTACTGATCAGCTATAATCAGCCAGTGATTTTAACTGACTTTGCTGGGGAAGCCTTTAGAATTCTTTTTATTGATTGGTGCTTTGAACTGAATTATTTAGAGAAAAAAAATCAGTTTTTTGAGGAAGGGGCTGCACATTTCTTTAGATCTTATTGACCTTTATCTTCCACTCTACTGATTTAAATACATTATTAAATATACTAAAGCAATGTCACTATTCTATTGAGCTGATGGCTGAGAATCATGAGCACAATAATTTTCCAGCTTAGGTTTGGAAAGAGAAGAAAATTAGCTGAAAAAAAATGTTTGAAGGTTACTTTAACTTGGCTTTTTTATTTTTACATTTGGGCTTTGTTTTTGAGTGATTTAGCTTTATTAATAAGTAATAATAGCTTTCATGCTCTTTCGTGCACTCCAAGATCCCACTCTACCTGAGGCAATTTCGTTGTTATTTTCTCTGGGAGGTTCATAGCATCTACTGAGTGACTTTTTTGCTCTATGAAAGTACAGAAAAGAAGAAAAGAGAAAATGTGTTCCTAAAATAAATATGATACGAAGGGAGGGGGGAAAACCCCCAAACTATCGATGGAATAGAAGCAAACTAGACCCAAACTTGATCAAGCAGGAATATCTGAGAATGATCATTTTAGGTAATTCTATATTCTATTTTTCCATTAACCTCCAAAGGCAGAAAAGTAAGTTTTCAAGAACGTACATGGAAATAGGAAATTCAAACTCGCTATCTTCAGTCCTTAGGTTTCCAGTAATTGTCGGTAACTGGGAAGGGCTTTCTACAGCACTCTCGAATACCGGTTCTGGTTTTGAGGAAGGGGTGATGAAAACTGCTATTAATGTTTAGGTCCCTTTAGCTTGTCTGTTGGTGGTCCTGGTGGTCATTTGCGTTAGTGTATTTGTCAAATTAAAAGTGTTAATTCAGGGGCGCCTGGGTGGCTCAGTGGGTTAAAGCCTCTGCCTTCGGCTCAGGTCATGATCCCAGCGTCCTGGGATTGAGCCCCTCATTGGGCTCTCTGCTCAGCAGGGAGCCTGCTTCTTCCTCTTTCTCTGCCTGCCTTTCTGCCTACTTGTCATCTGTCTGTCAAATAAATAAATTTTTTAAAAAGTGTTAATTCAATCTTGTTGATGTAAATAAGGGGAGCTCTAGCACATTCCTTGAACAGGCACAAACAGCGCAAGGTCCCATGTTTAAAGGCTCACTTCTTGAGTTTGCCTCCTGGACGAAGCACTTAACAGTCACCCACAGCAGCTGAGTGACCTTGGGCAAATGACTTAAACCACCCCCAACCCCCCCCACACCCCCAACGTGTCTGAGTATCCTCATCTACAAAATGGGAATAATGACAAAGCATTCTCTGAGATTCGCTCTGAAATGAAGAGGATCAAAGGCTTTTAAAGTACTTAAAATGGTGCTGGGCACGTTGGCTGTTAGGGCCACAGGAATGATATTCATATCCGCGAAGATAGGCTTCCAGCTTAGGGTGGCCCTAATGAGCTGTCAGTTTCTTACCAAGCACCTCACTCTTCCTTGACTTTGTCATGTGGTTGTCAAGCATCTGGGCTTCTCCGGGCAGTCCAGAAAGAAACAGCGAGATTCTGACGTGCCGGAACTCTGAAGGAGAGATTAGAAATGGATAAACACCAGGTGTGGTGCATAAACAATGAATCTTGGAACACTGAAAAAAACAAAATAAAATTAAGATGTTAAAAAAAAAAGAGAAAGAAATGGATAAACTTCTCAGGATACTAATGACTAGAGGCTGCTTCTCAGTTTGGCTTAGCTTTATGGTTTCCGTCGTGGCCTTGACAATTCACTGACTATTCAGTAATCAATCTGAGCGTGTGATAAAGTTGCTCTTCTAATTTTTAGCAACAGGGAAGGGGGTGGTGGTATCAGCTATTAATTTGAAGTGAAACATCAAGGGGAGTCTGGATCTCGCAGCCATGGTGGGACCCAGGGAGTTGAGACACGGAGGGAGCGCGGTTTCTGGGGATTGTATATTCCTCACTTTGTCATTCACTAAGACCTTTGTCCAGTTTGGGACTGAGACTAAGTACCATATTGCAGTCACTGGGGCAGGGGACAGGTTAACAAGTGGTCCTAAGAGATTGCATCAGCAAATGTCAAGTGCCTGCGCACGTGGGGAGGGGCAGACATTTGAAACAAGTGCCGTATGGACTTTCACGTCATACCGAACAAATCCTCGAGCAATTAGTTTCTGATATATGCAGTTTTGAACTGAAGTTTCCCACTAACAGGGGCGCCTGGGTGGCTCAGTGGGTTAAGCCTCTGTCTTCTGCTCAGGTCATGATCCCAGGGTCCTGGGATCGAGCCCCACATCGGGCTCTCTGCTCCGCAGGGAGCCTGCTTCCTCCTCTTTCTGCCTGCCTCTCTGCCTACTTGTGATCTTTGTCTGTCAAATAAATAAATAAAATCTTTCAAATTAAAAAAAAAAGAAATTTCCCACTAACACTCTGATAATGCAGAAATGGCATTTTGTGTGCTATGTTGATGAGAATAACCATAGAAACCGGCATTACTAAACTTTAGGGAAGTGTGTGTTTGGGTTTGAGTGTATGAATTTACAACCCACAAGCCAAAACTTTAGGAAAAATTTTAGTAATAGTTCCTTTCATACTTAAAGTATTCTTTTTAAGAGTTAGGTCTGGCCAATTTAATTGTATTCAGCAAAAGAATTGGAAGTATTTAACAAGTATGTAGCTGGTCCTCTTTGGATGGAGACATTGCTCATCAATTTTTTTTTTAATTTCTTTTCAGCGTAACAGTATTCATTGTTTTTGCACCTCACCCAGTGCTCCATGCAATACGTGCCCTCCCTAAGACTCACCACCTGGTTCCCCCAACCTCCCACCCCCTGCCCCTTCAAGACCCTCAGGTTGTTTTTCAGAGTCCACAGTCTCTCATGGTTCTCCTCCCCTTCCAATTTCCCTCAACTCCCTTCTCCTCTCCATCTCCCCATGTCCTCCATGCTATTTGTTATGCTCCACAAATAAGTGGAACCATCTGATAATTGACTCTCTCTGCTTGACTTCTCTCACTCAGCATAATCTCTTCCAGTCCCGTCCATGTTGCTACAAAAGTTGGGTATTCATCCTTTGTGATGGAGGCTTAATACTCCATAGTGTATATGGACATCTTCCTTATCCATTCGTCCGTTGAAGGGCATCTTGGTTCTTTCCACAGTTTGGTGACCGTGGCCATTGCTGCTATAAACATTGGGGTACAGATGGCCCTTCTTTTCACTACATCTGTATCTTTGGGGTAAATACCCAGTAGTGCAATTTCAGGGTCATAGGGAAGCTCTATTTTTAATTTCTTGAGGAATCTCCACACTGTTCTCCAAAGTGGCTACACCAACTTGCATTCCCACCAACAGTGTAAGAGGGTTCCCCTTTCTCCACATCCTCTCCAACACATGTTGTTTCCTGTCTTGCTAATTTTGGCCATTCTAACTGGTGTAAGGTGGTATTTCAATGTGGTTTTAATTTGAATCTCCCTGATGGCTAGTGATGATGAACATTTTTTCATGTGTCTGGTAGCCATTTGTATGTCATTAGAGAAGTGTCTGTTCATGTTTTCTGCCCATTTTTTGATATGATTGTCTGTTTTGTGTGTGTTGAGTTTGAGGAGTTTTTTTTTTTTAAGATTTTATTTAGGTATTTGACAGACAGAGATCACAAGTAGGCAGAGAGGCAGGCAGAGAGAGAGGAGGAAGCAGTCTCTGCTGAGCAGAAAGCCTGATGCGGGGCTCGATCCCAGGACCCTGAGATCATGACCTGAGCCAAAGACAGAGGTTCAACCCACTGAGCCACCCAGGTGCCCTGAGTTTGAGGAGTTCTTTATAGATCCTGGATATCAACCTTTTGTCTGTACTGTCATTTGCAAATATCTTCTCCCATTCCGTGGGTTGCCTCTTTGTTTTGTTGACTGTTTCCTTTGCTGTGCAGAAGCTTTTGGTCTTGATGAAGTCCCAAGAGTTCATTTTCGCTTTTGTTTCCTTTGCCTTTGGAGACATATCTTGAAAGAAGTTGCTATGGCTGATATTGAAGAGGTTACTGCCTATGTTTTCCTCTAGGATTCTGATGGATTTAACAGGAACTCGATTGAATTATTTTCTGAATTTACGTATTGTAGTTTCTCAATGTTCACAGCATTGATGGGTCTTATGTCATAAAATAAAAGGCTCTGGGACGCCTGGGATGGCTCAATGGGTTAAGCCTCTACGTTTGGCTGTGGTCATGATCCCAGGGTCTTCCGATCAGGTCCTGCATCCGGCTCCTTGTTCAGTGGGGAGCCTGATTCTCCCTCTGCCTGCTGCTTCCCTGCTTGTGCATTCTCTCTCTGTCTGATAAATAAATAAAATATTTAAAAATAAAACAAAGGCTCTGTGGGTGCCTGGGTGGTGCAGTCGGTTAGGAGTGGACTCTTGGTTTCAGCTCGGATTGTGATCTCAGTGTTGTGAGAGTGAGCCCTGCCTCGTGCTCTGCACTCAGCATGGAGTCTGCTTTAAGTTTCTCCCTCTCCCTCTGCTCCTAACCCCTAGCACTGTCTCTGTCTCAAATTTTAAAAATATATCTAAGATATAAGGCTCTGTTTTTTTGTATTCTTAGTCACTGTCACTAGCTGGGCAAAAATGTGCTAACAAGAGTTCATAGCAGTTGTGTACGTGTACATGTCTGGGGGTAGGGAGCCGGCACTTCTCCTCTACCCTCTCCCTCTGCTCTTTGCTGCTGTGGTGGTGGAAAGGAAGGACTAGACTCTCTGAAAGTGCTTCAGGTTTAGTCTACTGTTTTGGTATCCACTAGAAATTTCAGAAATGAGAAACTGAGCCCAGGAGCTGTGTCAATAGGTAGGCTAAGGGGTCAGCTGATGGAAGTCCTTCATCCTTTTTATATATTTATTTTTTAATTTTTAAAAAGCTTTATTTATTTGAGAAAGAGCATGAGAGGGAAGATCAGAGGCAGAAGTAGACTCCTTGCTGAGCAGGGAGCGTGTCGTGGGACTTGATCCTGGGACTCCAGGATCGTGACCTGATCCGAAGGCAAATGCTTAAGTGACTGAGCCAGCCAGGTTCCCTTCCTTCATCCTTTTTAGTGCTTTTCCTCTCTCATCTTCTGCTTCCCAACCCTTCCAAAGTGGAAGTGAGGCTTGCGTGAAACTTTCAAATCACCTCCCCTCACTCTTCCTTCTATAACACATCCAATCAGACGTTGGTTTCTTCACCTGATAGTGGCTATGGCAGTGCCACTCAAAATGTGGCATGTGTGTGTGAGACACTGGGAGTCTTTAGAAGTTTATAAGGCAATTTTTTTTCCAATTTATTTATTTTCAGAAAAACAGTGTTCATTATTTTTTCACCACACCCAGTGCTCCATGCAAGCTGTGCCCTCTATAATACCCACCACCTGGTACCCCAACCTCCCACCCCCCCACCACTTCAAACCCCTCAGATTGTTTAGAAGTTTATAAGGCAATTTGACATTGCTATGATATCCAAGGGTGTGATCAGTGGGCTTGTAAGTCTTTGTATGTCTTTGTATTTATTTCAATTTCTTATAATTAATTTTATTGTATATTGGAAAGGTATTAGTCTGAAGCAGTTTTGGGAAAACCATCAAGTTGCCCTTCTTCAAAGATAGTTCGAGGCCCCCTGTTCTATATCTAGAATGTCCCTTCCTTCCCATTCTCATTGTGCCTCCCTTGTGCTGTCCTTTCTCATTTGTGCCTGCTCATGCACTAACAGCTCGCTAAGTCTGCCTGCCTCTCACATTTTTTTCCAACTCACCTTTGTTTGTTGGTTTTTTAATGTCTGGCACAAAGAGGTGAATTCATTATATTCGTCTATTTCTGGCATTACGTCATTGACCTGTGCAAGCTCCATCCCTGGTTTTAGGTATTTTTATTCCGTATTGGTCCTAAACCTTAATCTCCTTCTTTTGCCGCTTTACATAAGCTTCCATATAAATACCTCTGATGCACATTCTGGAACCTGTATGTTTCCTTGCAAAATATGTAACACTGTGTGTGTGTGTGTGTGTGTGTGTGCATGTGTATGTGTGTGTGTGTGTGTATTTTTAAAAACAGAAATGTAATTATTATTATAGATAATCATTTTTTTTCAACCAACAATGTTTGAAGGATCTGTGTTGCTGTATGTACATTTGGTGCTATGGACTGAAATGTGCCCTCCCCAGATTCTTGTGTTGCAGCCTCAACCCCCAGTGTGAAGGTATTTGGAGATGGGGCCTTGGGAAGTAATGAGATGTAGAGGAGGTCATGAGGGTGGGGCCCCATGAAGAGATTAGTGCCCTTTTAAGAAGAGACACCAGAGAGCTTGCTGTCTGTTTCAGTACCCCGTGAGGACAAACTGAGAAGCCAGTTTCTGTTGTTTCAACCACCCAGTGTATGGTATTTTGTTGTGGCACCGTGAGCTAATGCATCTGATTTAGTGCTTGGTTTATTGCGTCAAGCAGTGAGGTGAAATTAACATCTACCATTAAACCATATTTTCTTGTTGATTTCATCAACACAGATCTCTAGATTACCTTCCACTTCCCCAAAACACCGTGACACGTTCTCATATTTAAACACTTATTGACTACTGTGAGAATTTCTCTGAGATATATATCCAGGGGTGAGATTCTTGATTATTTTATTTTTATTTCAGATGTATACAGTAGTTAAATGTGAGGCTTTCCATAGTATAGACCTCCTTATGTATTCTACAGTCTTACCCTCTTTCTAAACTTGAACTTGTCCTTTTTTATTAGACTCACTATTCTCTTGCCCCTCCTGCTGGGTGCTGTCAGCTCAGCTGCCGTGCATTACATGTAACCTTGTCCCCAACATCCTTACCTGTCCTTTGCTGTCCGAGTCATCCTGTTCCTCCCTGCCCAGGACAGGATCCATTTATCCATGGGACCTCACCACTGCTCCTCCAGCCTGGCTGACCAGAGCTTAAGGTCACATGAACTTAAGTTCAGAGGCAGGCTTCACTAGTTCCAGCTTCCCTGTGGGTATGCTAGTCTACTTCCCTCTACTTTGGTTTCCTCATTGGTAAAAATGGCAATAATAAAACCTATCAGATAGTTTGGTGATGGTGAAATGAGATAATGTACAGAAAGCCCTCTGGAGTCTAGCTCACAGTGAGTGGTCAGAAATGGTACCTGTACTGTTTTCTAGTTGTTTCTTAGATCTGAATAGTATCTCATCAGCAAGACTGTGGATTTCTTCTTCAGGGTGGAGGCTGCATCTTATGCTTATTTTAACTAGTAAATCTGGCATACAGCTTGGAATACAGCAGATGCTTAAGAAACATGTGTTGGTTTGACCTGAGGTGAGTTTGTGATTGCCTGAAAGGACTTGCTTTATTTTATTTATTTTTATTAATTTATTTTTTTCAAAGAGTGAATGCACAAAGTTGTAATACACAATGTGAGGCAGAATGGCATAAGAGCTGAAGGGGCAGTGGGTATGCGCAGGGAGCAGCCACAGGAACTCCTTGGAGCCTCTGAGATTACTTGCTTTAAAAGAGGGAACAGTGTTGGGTGTCTGGGTGGCTCAGTTGGTTAAGTACTGCCTTCAACTCAGGTTGTCATCCTGGAGCTGGAGGATTGAGTCGGGGGTGGGGGAGCAGGGTGGGGGGAGGGTCACTGCTTAGCAGGGAGTCTGCTTCTCTCTTTGACCCTCCCCCCTCTCAAGTTCTCCCTCCTTCTCTCCTTCTCTTCTTCTTTCTCAAATAAATAAAAGCTTAAAAAAAAAAAAAGAGGCAGCATTCATGGAAATGCTGGAGGAAACTCTAGCATTCGTTTTAACCAACCCAGTTTTTGCTTTGCTTTGGTGATTTGGGATTGGCTTGTGGTAATCTGAACGTGTATGAGTGGCAGGGTTGTGGGGGAGGGGGAGTCAGAGCTTGGTAGCGGTCATGACAATGGATTCTCCAAGGGACAAAGCCAGGCTGCAGCTCACCATCTTAACCACCGCCTCTGGCCTCCCTGTCATAGCCTTTGAGCTGGGTTGTTCATCCTTCCAGGGCAGCTGTTGTGGCCTTGTCTCCCATGCATGGGGCTGCTCAGGCCCTTCCTGATTGTTCCAGGCTGCCTTCATTTACAAGAGGAAACTGGGTCTTTTTTTTTTCTCTTCATTCTTTCTAACATTGAGTATTGTATTTTTTATTTTGATTGAGGTATAATTGACACATTATATTAGTTTTGGGTATACAAATGATTCTGTATTTGTATATATTGCAAAATGATTAAGTCTAGTTAGCATCTGCCGCCACACGTAGAAAGTTTTTTTTCTTGGGATGAGAACTTTTTAAAATTTAGATTCAATGAGCCAACATATAGTACATTAGTGTCAGATATAGTGTGCAATAATTCATCAGTTACATACAACGCCCAGAGCTTGATGAGAACTTTTAAGATTTACTCTTAGAGACTTTCAAATAATACAGTACAATATGAATTATAATAACCATTTTATACATTACATCCTAGAACTTATAACTAGATAATTATTCCTTTTGACCCCCTCACCCATTCTCCCTCCCACTCCCACCTGTGACAACCGCCAGTCTGTTCTCAGTATCTGTGAGCCTGTTGTGTTTTGTTGTTTGTTTGTTCGTTTGTTTTTTGTTTCTAAGATTCTACATATAAATGAGATCAGATGATATTTATCTTTTCCTGTCTCATTTCACTTAGCATAGTGCCTTCAAGGTCCATCCATGTTGTCACAAATGGCAAGGTTTCATTCATTTTTTTATGGCTGAATAATTGTGTGTGTGTGTATCTTGTGTTTTCTTTATCCATTGATTCATTGGTGGACACTTACATTTTTATCATGTTTTAGAAGCTATTGTAAATAATGCTGCAGCAAACACAGAGGTGTATATATTTTTTGAGTGATATTTTTATAGATAAATACCCAGAGGACTTGCTGGATTGTGTGCTAGGTAGTTCTGTTTGTAATATTTTCAGGACCTCCACACTGTCTTCCCCCATGTCTGCACCAATTCCCACTCCCACCTACAGGACACAAGGGCTCCAAGATTTTATTTATTTATTTGACAGAGAGAAAGAGAGATCACAAGTAGACAGAGAGGCAGGCAGAGGGGTAGTGGGAAGCAGGCCCCCCGCTGAGCAGAGATTCCCGCCACGGGGCTCGATCCCAGGACCCCGAGATCATGACCTGAGCCGAAGGTAGACGCTTAACCCACTGAGCCACCCGGGCGCCCCACGTCTTGTCTTTTTGAACAGGAGCTGTTCTCACAGGTGTGAGGTGATATGTCACTGGGCTTTTGATTTCCATTTCCCTGATGCTGAGTGATACTGAGCCATTTGTGTGTCGTCTTTAGAAAAGTAACTGTTCAAACGCTCTGCTCATTTTCTCATTGTATTGTTTGTGTTTGTGCTATTGAGTTGTAGGAGTTCTTTATATATTTTGGATATTAGCCCCTTATCCGATAGAAGATTGGCAAGTATTTCCTGCTGTTCATAGGTTGCCTTGAAATGAGGTCTTTTCAGACCTCTGGTCAGAATTCCCTGAGTCATGCTTTTGCAAAAGACAGTTGCCCCGACAAAAAAAATGTTAAAACTCCAGCGACAAATTCAGGGTAATGGCTACCCACAGGCAAGGCAGGGAGGGGAGCAAGAGATGGCTTTGCTGTAATCGGAGTTGTTTTATTTTTTTTATTCAGGGCTGCGGATGGATGTTCACCATGTATGATATGTAGCACAATAAATATTTATTTACATTTGTTATAGATATATTTATTATTTATCTTTAGTTCCTTGTGCACAGAGGCAAAAGATATTTGCAAATGGACTTGCTAGGCCAGACGGCATCTGCACTTCTCACTTTCCTGGGTATTGCTGGATTTCTTCTCTGAGGGACTCTTTCCTTCACTTCCCTGCAGCAGAGCACGCGAGCTGACGTCGGCCCACATCTTTGCCAACCCTCGGTAGCGTCGTCCAGGCTTTTCTCTCTGTGCCCAGATCCCCAGAAAAGACAGCAGGGGAGTGAGGAAAAGGAAAGGCACATTTTTAAAATAAGGATGAGAATGTCAGCTCTGAGGAATTTCCTGTTACATTCATTTTAATAAGGAAAAGATTTTCTTTTCTGTGTCAGTGCAAATAATGTTTAGACTTACGTAGGAAAACTTACATTTTCACTCTGAAGTAGAGGATCCCCCCCCCCAGCGCCATTTGCATTCTTGGCAAATAAGTAGAATAGACCAATTAGCAAGCTAATGCTCTAAATGTTCACTTGCAGTAATTGTTATTTTTAACCATTTTAAATAGCATGGAGCATCGGGTTTCTTCTTGATTGCTTTTCAAAGTTTTGAATTTGCTAAAGTGAATAGAATTTAAAAATGTGACCCAACTTTCTGGATGAAGGTGGATCATAATTATTTGCCAGTAGAAGGTGCATTTTGTAATGGAAAAAATAAACCATGGGGGATGTGTTTACCTTTTAAAAAAATGAGTAGGGTTGGGGCGCCTGGGTGGCTCAGTGGGTTAAGCCGCTGCCTTCGGCTCGGGTCATGATCTCAGGGTCCTGGGATCGAGTCCCGCATCGGGCTCTCTGCTCAGCAGGGAGCCTGCTTCCCTCTCTCTCTCTCTCTTCCTGCCTCTCTGTCTACTTGTGATCTCTGTCTGTCAAATAAACAAATAAAATCTTAAAAAAAAAATGAGTAGGGCAAGACAGAAAGCCATACTTCAGCCATTTTATGTTGTGGCTTGCGTTCACAGGTGGGAAAGGAGAAGTTCCACAAATCTCAACATTGGGGCTTTTGCAACAATGTGAGCATGCTGGTGAGTGAAGATAAACCTGGGATTGGTGGAGAACTGCTTTTCGGGCAAAAGATGAAGCCTAAATATAGCGCATTTCCTAAAGGAATCGGAAGTGATGCGCCATCCTGGGTAGCTTTCGATAAGCAGGTAAGTCCTATGGCACTGGGAAAAATGCAATTGTAAAATGTGACATGTATGATATAGTAAATATTGGAGAAAATCCGAGCCCTCAATGTAAATGTTCAGGCTTGTTCTTTTGTAAAGACACATTGCAGAAGAAAAACACCCCACCGCTCCTCTTTCTGACCAGGCCCACTGGTTTCAGGACACTGAATGTTTATCTTTCTTGGCTAATGCTTATCAACCTTTCTCCCTTCTCCTCCCCTGGACAGGATAATCTGTCCTCCTGTAGACGCTTAGAGTCTGGTCAGTGTCACTGTTGGTTCGTGAGTTGCCATTAATGAAATCATGTTGTTTGATTTGGAACATGCCATTAAATAGCAACAGAAAGATGTCTTCTCTTTTCTGCATACTAATTATGGTTCCCCATCCCTCAGAACCAAAGGGTGATGGGGTATGAATTGTGGAAGTGAATGAAAGAGGCGCCATTGTTAGACAAGAACCTGAACTGAATGTATATGTGTACATAACACACACATATCATGGCGTATTGATAATTGAAAAAGGGGATCCATTTGAATATCTTTAAAAGGAACTAAGATCAAAGGGAAGAAAACTGCAGAATGACCAATTATTGCCCATAAGACAGCACAATGGATGTGTTGGGTTTACGAGACAACCTTGTATTGTGGCTCACGTTCTGTTTTCCAAAAAGGAACCTGTTACTAGATTATTTAAATTCTGTAATTAAAAAATAATTCAGGACTGTGGGGCACCTGGGTCGCTCAGGTGAGTGTCTGACTCTTGGTTTTAGCTCAGGTTGTGATCTTGGTGTTGTGAGATTGAGCCCTGTGTCAGGCTTTGCGCTGAGCAGGGAGTCTGCCTGGGATTAGCTTTTTCTCTCCTCTGCCCCCTCCCCCCAGCTTGAGCATGTGTGTGTTCTCTCTTGCTCTCTCTCTCTCTCTCTCTGCCCAAAATAAATCTTAATACAAGTAATTCAGGACTAGATAAAGAATTCAGACCTTAATACCCTAAGTTTACCAGGTGGTTTTTAGCAGCTTTAGCATGGATTAGTTGGCAATACTTTGGTTCCAATTAAAATGTCTCCAAATTTGATAGAAATGACATATTCTGTGTCATCTGTTTTAGGGTTGATCAATTAGAGTGCATATTTTTTTTTGAAGCCCATTTCTGACACTTATGGAGATCTAACAGACTGCATAGGAAGCTTCTTTCCAGGGAAACCATCTCTACTTTGAACATGGACCATTGTTTCTCTTTCTCTCTGTCTTTAAAAAAAAATTTTTTTTTAAATTATTTTCAGTACCTGGCCCAATGTTGGACCTGGAGTTCAGAAGCAATTTCTGGGCTAACTTACATGGCTGGCTCGTTCATGGTTTCCTGTTAATATCAATCTTATAGGTGTTTGCACATCATCATTCTAGAATATTTAATTTGCAAGTGACAAAGAAAAGATTCTATTTTTACTTTTTGTGTCAAAAAGAGGGTATTGACAATAGTTTAAACTCATCCACTACTGAATAAGTAATGTTGGAGTTGACAGTATATTAAACTATTCTTTTGCACTGAAAGTCGAAAATTCATTTTATTTCCTGTTTTTCTCAATATTTAATATGTGCCTTTCAAACCTATTTTGCAGCCCTTTAATTACTTATAAAATTATGTAGAATATTTCATGAAGTTGGAATGATTTTAGCTTCAAACTACTTGAGCAAATGAAGAGCTTGCTCATTTTAGGCCTAACTAAATGCAACATAATTCTTTCAGTTATTTTGTTGGTCAACTTCGATTAAATATTCATTGAGCTTTCAATGAGACACTAAGACTATGAAATATTTACGTGCTCTGATGAGATTGTGAACTACAGCCTGGATCCTGGTTAATACCCAGAGCAAATTATAAAGCGCTTTCCTGTTCGTGGTTCAACAAAACAAGTCAACACCTGTTAATCATTTTTCTTAAAAATGAGACATCTTTAACTCGTTGCCAGTTCTCTAATGACTTTTAATCATAGCAGTATATCCAGGGTTATATTCTCAAACAGTGCAAGATAGAAATAAAGGCAGTTCTTTGGAAAGTGTATCAAACTCTACTTTTTTTTTTCTTTTTTTTTAAAAGAGATAGCTTTTTAAATTTAATTTTATTTATTTATTTGTCAGACAGAGAGGGAGAGAGAGTGAGCACAGGCAGGCAGAGAGGCAGACAGAGGCAGAGGGAGAAGCAGGCTCCCTGCCGAGCAAGGAGCCCGATGTGGGACTCGATCCCAGGATGCTGGGATCATGACCTGAGCCGAAGGCAGCTGCTTAACCAACTGAGCCACCCAGGCGTCCCCAAACTCTACTCTTTGTCACAGAT
Organism: Neogale vison; assembly: GCF_020171115.1. Taxonomy (NCBI): domain Eukaryota; kingdom Metazoa; phylum Chordata; class Mammalia; order Carnivora; family Mustelidae; genus Neogale; species Neogale vison. The sequence continues at coordinate 92,862,507 of NC_058105.1, forward strand.
GCCCTGGTGCCCACCCAGGTCCACGTTAGGGGTGGGGCACCCAGCTCCCCCAGCTGTAGCACGTGCTTTGGCAAACAGCTCATACCCGTAACCCTTCACAGAGTGGTGTTCTTGGCCGATGGACATTGCATTACCCAGAGAAACCTGGATGGTTGCACTGGCCCCATCACCGTGAGAGGAGGTGGCAGATGGCTGCCTGATTTATCAAGGGTGAAAAAGCTGAGCTGCTTCAAGGCTAGACAACTCTGTATTGTGGATTTCGGCTCATGGCCCCCTGCGCATCAGGCCCAGGCAAAACCTCACGTGCGATCGCATCCTTGCTTGGCTCATTTCCCTTCCCTTGGGTCCTCCCCTCACTACTTAAAAGTTTCTCCTAAGAGGGTGCCCTTGGGGGCACCTGGGTGGCTTAGTCAGTTGACTTAGTCCTACTCTTGGCTTCAGCTCAGGTCATAGTCTCACGGAGCTGGGGTGCACCCCCATTTGGGCTCCGTGCTCAGTGCAGAGCTGCCTCACATTCTCATTCCTCTGCCCTCCGCTCCTTCCCTGCTCGCTCATGCCCTCTCTGTCTCTCTCTCTCTTTCTCAAATAAATATACAAAGTCTTAAAAAAGAAAGAAAAGAGTGTGCCTTCCATAAATCCCATGCACCTGAATCCCTGTTTCAGGCCTTGCTTCTATGGAGCCTAACCTAAGACGACATTCTGGGGTTTATCCGGAATTCTAGAAGTGACCATAATATTGCTCTGCCCAGGCAGACCATCTGATCACCAGCAGAGAAAAGGTGATTTGCGATCACCAAGAAGAGCCGGCCTTTACTATGTTGCATGGGCCCCATGGCAGACATTTCTAGCTGTTTCTCTTTCACTCACTCCCCCCTTCTTCTTACAGAAGGAACCCTGGTGTTATTGTGGCTGGACTTGTGCCCACACAACCGAAAAGGGTTCAGCTGCTCAGGCTCCTTGTGGCTGGGGGCTGGTCAGGGGATTCGCTTCTGGCCAGTGGTATTTGGGTGAAGGTTTACTGGGTAGGGTTCCTGGGAAATCTGGTTTTTTTCCCTAATTAAAAGAGGCTCGGCTGATAATGTTTCCCCTGCGCTTCGCCATATCTGTGTTTTCTTGTCTGGAACTAGGACCTAATTCTGCAGCCATCTTGGCATCATGGAGGCCCTGGGCTGCCTGTCTTTGGACTTCTTGTTGTATGAGAAAAATCAGCCCCCATTTCAGAGGTTCTCTGAACCTAGGGAGGCCTTTGCAAATGTGGGCAGGTGTTTTGGGTTGTCATAGTGACGGGGACTAGATGGAGCCAAGTGAGGCCCTTAACTTGGTGACAGAACTCACGGGGCACCAGAACCTCAGTGATCAAGCGGGATAGTATTCTAATGAACTATCGTCAAGAATCAAAGCGAATGCCAACATTCATGATGACCGAACTAGCAATATTTTAAATAAAGACAAGATCCATGAACTGCCATCCTGGGCCATATTGGAGGCGGAGGCAAAAGGAAAAAAAAATCAGTAATACTGATTCCATCCTTATTTACCATTTTTGGAATTTTGATGTGTTGTTTCCCATGGCTTGTTGGCATTCATCTGGATGCTTTAAATGGCCTTGCCTAGGGCAATGTCCAGTCTGGAGGTGCCTTCCCCTGTTGAGTACTAGTGATGGGCCAGCTAGTACTGCCATGTGGAGAGGACCACCCTGGATGGGGGACAACGTCCTCCCTAAGTGTCGGGGTGTCCGGGACCCCACAAGGCAGGCCGGACGGGATGGCGGCTGGCAATGAGCCAGTGCGGTCAGGCTTTAGAATAAACAAGCTTCATCCGGATGAGGAAGCAATCCTCATTGGACCGGGCGCCTGCATGCTCTGTGCGTGATCTCTGCATGCCCTGTATGCTTTAGTGCAGTGTCCACGCGCCTAACTCATGTACCCTGCTGTGATTGGCTGACCATGAACATATAACTGGGAGGGGCCGGGAGGACCGAGAGAGAGTGAGCGGCGGCCGCAGCTGCAGCAGGACGGCGGGCGGCTCCGGCTGGGGCCGCGTGCCGGGAACCTAGCGGGGCAGGCGGGCGCGGCACCCCCTGCCTGGCCGCCTGCACGGGGGGAAGGCGGCCCATGCGCGACGGGACCAGCAGCATGAGCAGCGGCTACAGCAGCCTGGAGAAAGGAAAGCGCAAGTAGCCGCCACCGCCACCAGCGCCGCCATGCCAGAGCCGAGAGGACCCGGGCCGCCGCCCCGCCGCGCCTCCTGCTCGCCACTGGCTCCCTGTCCTCGGAGAGCGCCCCAGGGCAAGCCCCACGCTGGCCAGCAGGGAAGAAGCATCCTCTGGAGTGTAAGAAGCTATCATGCAAGAATAAAAGAGCTCTCCTTAACTACGTGTCGTGTCTCTCTGCGGGCGGAGTGAACGCGATACCTAAGATACCAGTCCTGCTGCCATTGAGAAACACGGTCCTAACTGGCCCTGGGAGGGTTTATGCCGATGGCCTGTTTTGCATGATACTGCATCCACCCCCCACACCGCACCCCGAATTCGTCGAATTCACGTGAATACAAGCAAGTGCATACTCACTCACACCAGTTAGTTCGAGCCATCATTTCAGCATGACAGCGAGGAAGAAGGCGGCTCGGGTGATTGTTCCTCACTCTGTAAGTGAGGAGTCATTGGTAAGAAGTGGGGCAGGGACCAGGAGCCTGAGGCTGTGTGTTGGGAGGTGCTCCTCACGAATGGCCTGTGTGACTGTGGCTTTAGTCACTTTCCCTCTCTGAGCCTCACTTACCTGGACCTTGATGAGGGTCTCGGCGGGCTGATCTCAAAAGCCCTTTCACGCTAGCAGTCTGTGCTTCAGACTTTGGTCTTAGTAAGCATAACATTTAGTCTGTGACTCAAGGCAAATTCCCACTTGTTCATCCTAGAACAGAGCCCAGATCTTGGATCTATTGGCCTTGGGGTTCTTTCTAATGACACCAGGTACCTACATGTTTCATTGGAATATGGCATTTACTAATTTATCATCTGCTGCTGTGGTTACTGTATATGATCTGTCATTAGCCGCTTTTATAAAAAGACTAGTTTAAAATACCCAAATAACTGAATGTTTTTATATGACTTTTATCTGGATGTTAAGTACCATTTGCATTGACTCTATAATTACACTCTCATTTCTTTTCATTTGGCAGTGACTCCTAGTTAGCCTAATTTGTTTGCTGTTTTGCAAATGACTCTATTATAGTAAATGGCAGGATAAAGGTTGATCCTATGGGGTATGCATGTATTTAAAAATATTATTTCATTTTTTCCATCTATTGTAAACATAATAATTATAATCAGAACTACTGGCCACAGAATTAGAATTTTAATAACTTTGCATTCATTGACATTGGGTTTGTGGTAAGCTGATTATGTAGTACTGTGTGAATCTTTATGCTTTGAGCAATATAAACATAACTTTTTAAAACATAATTTGATCTCTTGGGTCACCTTGATTTTTTTTAAGAGAGTTAAAAAATTTTTTTTAAGATTTTGTTTATTTATTTGTTAGAGAGAGAGAGAGAAAGGGAGCACAAGCAGGGAGGGTAGCAGGCAGAGGGAGAAGCAGGCTCCCCGGTGAGCAGGGAGCCTGATGCGGGGCTCTATCCCATGACCCTGGGATCATGACCTCAGCCGAAGACAGATGCTTAACTGACTGAGCCACCCAGGTGCCCCTAAAAAAGTTTTAAATTTTTTATTTATTTTTTGTTGGCATGCAGTTGAAACACAATGTTTTGTTAGTTTTGGGTTTACAACATACATGTTGTAATATATATTTATTTTTCAGTGTCCCAAGAGTTATAATATTATTAACTGTGCTGTACATTGCATCCCCACGTCTTATTTATTTTATAACTGGAAGTTTGTGCCTTTTAACCCACTTTCTTTATTTTGACCCTCCCTCTATTCTGTCCCCTCTGGCAACCCCCAGGTTGTTCTTTGTATCTAGGAGTCTGTTTCTGTTTTGTATTGTTTGTTCATTTGTTCTGTTTTTTAGATTCCACATAGAAATGAAGTCATACATGGGACACCTGGGTGGCTCAGTGGGTTAAGCCTCTGCCTTCAGCTCAGGTCATGATCCCAGGGTCCTGGGATCGAGCCCCACACCGGGCTCTCTGCTCGGGAGGGAGCCTGCTTCCCCTCTCTGCTTAGCAGAATGCCCTCTAGGCTCATCCATAGTGTTGCCAATAGCAAGATTTCCTTTTCTATGGATGAATAACATTCCATCGTATATACAGGGCATCTTCTTCTTCTTTTTTTTTTTTTAAATGCTGGATTTTTTTTCAAAGATTTTATTTATTTATTTGATAGAGATCACAAGTAGGCAGAGAAGCAGGCAGAGAGGGTGGGGGGAAGCAATCTCCCTGCCAAGCAGAGAGCCCGATGCGGGGCTCGATCCCAGACCCCAGGACCACGACCTGAGCAAAAGGCAGAGGCCCAAACCCACTGAGCCACCCAGGCGCCCCTATTGGGCATCTTCTTTATCCATTCGCCCATTGGTAGATACTTAGGTTGCTTCCATATCCTGACTCTTCTGAGTAATGCTACAGTGAGTACAGGGGTACATATAGTTTTTTGAATTCGTGTTTTCATATTCTTCAGATTAATATTTAGAAGTGGAATTGCTGAATCATATATGGTAGTTATAGTTTTAATTTTTTGAGACCCCTCCATGCTGTTTTTCATAGTGCTGCAGCATTTTGCATTCCTACCAACAGTGCACGAGGGTTCCCTTTTCTCCACATCTTCGCCAGCACTTGTTTCGTGTCTTTTTGGTACCAGCTGTTCTGACAGGTGTGATACCTTGATGTGGCTTTGATCTGTGTCTCCCTGATGATGAGTTAAGTTGAGGATCTTCCACTGCCTGTGGGTCATTTATATGTCTTTTTTGGAGAATTCTGTTTAGGTCCTCTGCCCAGTTGTATGTTGGATTTTTAAAAAAATAATGAGTTATGTGAGTTTTTTTAAATGTACTTTGGATATTAACTCCTTATCAGTTATATTATTTGTAAGTATCTTCTCTCTTTCAGTATTTTGGGATTTTGTTTTGTTGATGGTTTCCTTCACTGAGCAAAAGCTTCTTAGTTTTATGTGGCTCTGTTTATTTTTGCTTTTGTTGCCTTTGCCTGAGGAAACCCATTCAGAAAAATACTGCTCAGACTGATGTCAAAGAACTTACTGCCTATGTTTTCTCCTAGGAGTTCTATGGTTTCTGGTCTTACATTTAAGTCTTTAATGCACTTTGAGTTTATTTTCATATATGGTATAAGAAACTGGTCCAGCTTCATTCTTTTGCATGTAGCTGACCAGTTTCCCAGGCACCATTGGTCGAAGAGATGGTCTTTTTCCCATTGGATATTCCTGCCTCCTTTGTTGAAGATTGATTAACTATATACGCATGGGTTTATTTTTGGATTCTGTTCTCTTCTATTGATCTATGTGTCTATTTTTGTGCCAGTAGTGTACTGATTACTGTAGCTTTGTAGTATAGTTTGAAATCATGGAGCATGATACCTCCAGCTTTGTTATTCTTTCTCAAGATTGCTTTGGCTAATCAGGGTCTTTGGTGGTTCCATGCATATTTTAGGACCATTCTGTTTTTGTGAAAACTGCACCATTGGTATTTTGATAGGAATTGCATTGAATCTATATAGGTTGCTTTGGGTAGTATGAACTTTTTAACAATAGTTATTCATCCAATTCATGACCCTGTATGTCTTTTCATTTATTTTGGGTCTTCTTCAGTTTCTTTCATCCATGTCTTATAGTTTTCAGGGTATAGGTCTTTTACCTCCTAGGTTAAATTTATTCCTAAGTATTTTTTAATTAAGTTTTAACTTTAATTCCAGTATACTTTTAACATATAGTATTATATTCATTTCAGCTGTACAATGTAGTTATTTAACAATTCTATACATTACTCAGTGCTCATCACCATGAATGTGCCTTTTTTTTTTTAAAAGTAGTCCCCAGGGGGTGCCTGGGTGGCTCAGTGGGTTAAAGCCTCTGCCGTTGGCTCAGGTCATGATCCCAGGGTCCTGGGATCGAGCTCTGCATGGGGCTCTCTGCTCAGTGGGGAGCCTGCTTCCTCCTCTCTCTCTGCCTGCCTCTCTGCCTACTTGTGATTTCTGTCTGTCAAATAAATAAATAAAATATTAAAAAAATAGTAGTCCCCAGGCCCAGTGTGGAGCTCAGTGCTGTGGGGCTTGAACTCATAACCCTGAGATCAAGACCTGAGTTAAGATCAAGACTCAGATACTTAACTGACTAAGCAACCCAGGCACCCCATGATGAGTGTGCTCCTTAATCCCCAGGGTTTTCTATGTAAAATATAATGTTGTCTGCAAATGGTAGCAGTTTAAATTCTTCCTATCCAATTTGGATGCCTTTTATTTCTTTTTCTTGCCCACTTGCTCCAGCTAGGATTTGTTACTATGTTGAATAGAAGAGGCAAGAGTGAGCATCCCTGTGTTGCTACTGATCTTAGAGGAAAAGCTTTCAGCTTTTCACCATTGGATATGTTAGTCATGTGTTTGTCATATATGGCCTTTAATCTGGTGTATCACATTGATTGATTTGCGGCTACTGAACCATCCTTGTGTTCCTGGGCAAAATCCCACTTGATCATAGTGTATGGTCCTTTTAATGTATTATTGAATTCTGTTTGCTGATATTTTGTTGAAACTTTTTTGCTTTTATATTTATCAGGGATATTGCCTGTAACTTTTCTTGTGTGTGTGTGTGTGTGTGTGTGTGTGTGTCTTTGGTTTTGGTATTAGGGTAATGCTAGCCTGATAGAATGAGTTTGGAAATGTTTCTTCAAATTTTTGAGAGAGTTTGAGGATAGGTATTTACTCTTCCTTAAAGATTTTTTTAAAATTCATTTATTTGAGACACAGAGTATGTGAGAGAGAGAGAACATGAACAAGAGGTAGGGGCAGAGGGAGAGGGAGAGAGAGAAACAGACTTCTTGCTGAGCAGGGAGCCTGATGCTGGACCCTCAGATCTTGACCTGAGCTGAAGGCAGATGCTTAACAGACTGAGCTACCCAGAATTAACCTGGGAAGCATTTTGATCCTGGACTTCTGTTTGTTGGGAGTTTTTGTTTGTTTGTTTTTACTGATTCAATTTGATTACTAGTAATTGGCCTGTTCAAATTTTTCTATTTCTTTTTGATTCAGTCTTAGAAAATTGTGTTTTAGGAATTTATCTGTTTCTTCTAAGTTTTCCTATTTGTTGGCATAAAATTGTTTGTAGTAGTCTCCTACGATCTTTTGTATTTCTGTGTATACTTCTCTTTTATTTGTTTTATTTATTTGGGTCCTCTTTCTTTTTTTCTTGCTAAGTCTGGTTGAAGATTAATCAATGTTGTTTATCTTTTCAGTGAATCAGCTCAGAGTTTCATTATTCCTTTCTGTTCTTTTTAGTCTGTATTTCATTTATTTCAGCTCTGATCTTTATTATTTCCTGCCTTCTACTAACTTTGTTTCCTGTTAGTCTTTGTTTTAAAGTTTATTTTCTCTGATACAAGTATTGTTACCCCAGCTTCACATTTCCATTTGCACAGATTATCTTTTTTCCATTCCTTCACTTTTAGTCTGTGTCTTTAGATCTGGAGGGACTCTTTTGTGGGCAACATATATGCGGATATTCTTTTTTTATTCCTTTAGCCACCCTATGTCTTCTGATTGGAACAGAATAAATTTAAGAAATTATTGACAGGTATGTATTTACTGCTATTTTGTTGATTTTGTTTTTGTTTTTGCAGCTCTCTTCTATTTCTTCTTTTTTTACTCTCCTCCCTTCCTCCCTTGTGGCTTGGTGACTTTCCTTAGTGTTTTGTTTGAATTTCTTTCTCTTTATTTTTTTGTGTATCTATTATAGATATTTGGTTTGTGGTGGCCATGTGGTTCGTATATAACCATCCTATGTATATAGCCATCTATTTTAAGCTGGTGGCGAATAATTTTAAGCGTGTTCTAAAAGCACTATATTTTTATGGCTCCCATGTTTTATATTTCTGATATCATATTTTATATCATATTATTTTGTGTATCCCTTGACTAATTATTGTAGGTTTAGATGATTTTACTACTTTTCTCTTTTAACCTTCATACTAGCTATGTAGTTGATTGATCTATGACTTTTATTATATGTTTTCCTTAACCAGTGAGATTTTTTTCTTTCTTAATTTTCTTATTTCTAGTTATGACTTTTTCTATTTAAAGATTTTTAAAATTAATTTATTTGTCAGAGAGTGAGAGAGAGAGCACAAGCAGAGAGAGCAGCAGGCAAGAGGCAGAGGGAGAAGCAGTTTCCTCACCGAGCAAGTAGCCCAATGCGGGATTTGATTCCAGGACCCTGGGATCATGACCTAAGCTGAAGGGAGATGCTTAGCTGACTGAGCCATCCAGGCGCCCCTCTTTTCTATTTAAATTCATTGTTTTAACATCTCTTGTAAGGCTTGTTTGGTGTTGTGAACTCCTTTAGCTTTTGCTTGTCCAGGAAATTCTTCATCTCCTTCAATTCTGAGTGATAAACTTGCTGGGTAAAGTATTCTTAATTGTTAAGTTTTTCCTTTCCCCAATTTGAGTATATCGTGCTACTGCCTTCTTCCCTGTAAAGTTTCTTCTGAAAAGTCAGTTGATACTCGTATGGGGTTCCCTTGTGTGTAATTTGTTTCCTCTTGCTGCTTCTAAGATTCTCACTTTATCTTCACCTGTTCACACTTTGATTATAATGTGTCTCGATGTGGATCCCTTTGGGTACGTTTTGTTTAGGACTGTCTGTGCTTTCTGGACTTGGATATCTATTTTCTTTGCCTGTTTGGGAGCCATTATTTCTTCAAATAGGATTTTTGTCCATTTCTTTCTCTTTTCTCCTTCTGGGACCCCTAGAATGTGAATGTTGTTAGTACACTTGGTGTTGTCCCAGAGGTCTCTTAAACTATCCTTATTTAAATTAATTAATGGGCTGCTCTGATGGGATGACTTCTACTTTGTCTTCCAGATTGCTGAGCCATTCTTCTGCACCCTCCAATCTGCTGTTGATTCTGTTGAGGGTGTTTGCATGCTTTGTGTACCTGCTTGTTGTGGCTGGGTTGTGATTGTTTGATACTTGCTGGCGCATGGGGCTGGCTACCAGGCCCAGCTGGGACAGCTGTGGAAGCACTGGTGGGTGGGGCTGGCCCTCTGAGGTGGAGGCACTGGGGAGGGGCTCCGTAGCCTGCCAACTGTGCCTGCTTGGAGTGATGGGAAGGGAACCAGTTGAGGGGAGCTTTGGTGTAGGCTAAGTACACCCATAGATGGTGACAGGGTGGGGTGCTGCTTGGGATGGGTTCCTGGCCAGGGCAGGCGAGTCGAATGGGGTGAGTCTGCAGTGGAATGTGGTGAGGGAGTGGCGCTAGCACAGCAGATGGAGAGGTAAAAGATAGTACCTGCAAGTGCCTGGCCTGCTAGGTAGAAGGGAATTAACAACAACAACAACAACAACAAATGGTGTTTTCCACTGCTTGTGTTCCCAGAGAATGTTCTAACAGATCCCTGCCCCGCAGGACACACCCTACAATTAGTCAATGGCTCTTCATTAGTCACCTTGCTGCTTTTCTTTTTTTAAAGGGTTTTTCCTTATTTAAGAGAGAGAGAGGGAGCAGAGAGAGTGACAGAGAGAGTACATGAGTTGGGGGATGGGGCAGAGGGAGAGGGAGAAGCAGACTCCCCACTGAGCAGGGAGCCTAACTCAGGGCTCAATCCCAGGACACTAAGATCATGAGCTGAGCTGAAGGCAGATGCTTAAGTGAGATTGTACCTGCCCCTTTAAGAGCAGTCTCCGTTCATTTCTGCCCTCCAGGCTCTCCTGGACATAAGTGCCACTGGTTTTCGAAGCCAGGTATTATGGGGACATATTTTCAAGTTCAGGTCCCCTGGGCAGTGGAGCCTAATGAGGGGCTTGGACTCTTTGTTCCTGGGGGCACGCCTCTGTGGTCGTGACAGTGCTTCCATTTATGGGTCACTGTGCTGGCAGTGTGGGTTCTGACTGACCTGCATCTCTGCCCTTCCTTCCTTCCTTCTAAGATTTTATTTATTTATTTGACAGGGAGAGACAGTGAGAGAGGGAACACAAGCAGGGGGAGCAGGAGAGGGAGAAGCAGGCTTCCTGCCATGCAGGGAGCCTGACACAGGGCTCCATCCCAGGACCCCGAGATCATGACCGGAGCCGAAGGCAGATGCTTAATGGCCGAACCACCCAGGCACCCCTCCTCCTATCTTTCTTGCTGTGGCCTTTTCTCTCTTTTGTTGTGTATGATCTGTTCTGCTTGTCTTCAGTTTGTTCACAGAGATAGTTGTTCTACATGTAGTTGTAGATTCTGGTGTGTCTGTGGGAGGAACCTTCTTACTCTGCCATCTTGATATACTGTCTCTTGATTCTGTTTTTAATGGGACAAGTTGGTTTATTACTCATTGTAATACCCTGAGTAACTGTAGGATGTCTTAAGTAAGCAGATGTTAGAAAAGACTTACTATAGGATTTGGATTTGTTTTAGTTAATTTGGGGGAGGGCTTAAGGAAATGGGGTCTTGCTCTGGATTGGGTGCTGTCAGGAAGATGGGTACTTGTATGATTGTGTATCTTAATAAATTTGATTTATAGTGACAGCAGGCCACATTGTGGCTGCAGATGTCAATGGAAGTGAGGAAGCCCCTACTGCTATGATCTAGGGGAGGAAGTTGTTTGGCTTTTTGTTGTTTGGAGAGTGTTCATGTTCTGCCTGCATTCACGTGTGATTATGGACTGGACTTGTTTCTGTCTTGATCCATCACCAGACACAGAGTGGCCTTGTCTGAGGTTGGCATCTTCTGAAAAGTGTTCTCTGAAAGTGTCTATGTGCTGCAGGACGACACAAGGCCTAGCTGTGGCTACCGGCTCAGCCCATAGCAGCACCAAAGCCAGTGCACACTGCCCGGCTGGCTCCTGGATGTCAGGGGCTGATTTTTCCTGCTCATCCAGCGCCGGCAAAAGTTTTCATTTTCCTACTGGGTGGTCAAGGAGCGACCAAACACGTTAGAATTTCATATGATTAGCAAAGAACAACACATGAATACCAATTCTGGAAGTTTTGCCTAAAGGCAATTAGGAATGTTATAACCTATCATTAGAGTCTATAAAAACAAAACGTAATTCTGTTTTAAAAAATAACTAGAAAATGTGTTAGATGTTATACCTGTAAACCATACCCCAAATTTTGAATGAAAATTTTTCAGTGGGTTTATGTAATTTTCAGATTATCTGAAACCTGTTAGAATCATTCCATAAAGGACATCAATATGTATCATTATAGCACAATGTGATTATAATACATTGTAATTTAAATCCCATGCTTTATATCATGATTACATTAATCTTCAGCCATTCTTAGAAAAGAAATTAAAAGGCTTGCCTGAAATCAAACATGTCTTCTCCCAAATTTCCAACTATGTATTCTGCATTTATCATTAAGTGTAAAACACAAAATTGCATCCTTTAAACTTATGTTAAAGTGATAGTTACACATTTCATCATACAGCATGGGTTTCTCTAATCTTTCGAAATTCAAAAGACATTTAATAAAAAAAAATCCAAATTTGGAATAAATGGTTTTGGAATAAAACCAATGAGATTCACAGATGTTTCTCTTAATAACGAAGAGAGAGTTCTTTCCCCCTCCTCTTTTCTGAAAGCTAAAATAAAATTACTTATGATTTATAATAGTAATAACTAATTATTTATAATAATTTAGTTATTAGATAAAGTTTTAAGACCATCCCCTCAGGCCTAAACTTTTTATCTGTAATTAGGCCTGTGGCTTGTTCTCATTAGCACAAAGTTAGAATTGTCTTTTTGAGCTTAAACTTGGAGTGAATTACTACACACACATTAGAATGGCTGTAGTTGAGAAGGACTGGCAGTAGCAAGTGTTGGCAAAAATGTGGAGAAACAGGGAGCCTGGGTGACTCAGTGTTAAGCATCCACCTTGGGCTCAGGTCATGATCTCAGGGTCCTGGGATTGAGCCCCACCTCGGGCTCCCTGCTTCTCCCTCTCCCACTCCTCCTGCTTGTGTTCCCTCTCTTGCTGTGTCTCTCTCTGTCAAATAAATTAAAAAAAAATTTTTTTTTTAATGTGGAGAAACTAGAACTTTCATACATACCTAGTAGAAATGTAAAATGATAATGCCATTTTGAAACAGTTTGGCAGTTTCTTAAATAGTTAAACATAGACTTACCATGTGACTCCATAATTCCTTTCCTACATATCTTTTTTTAAAAATTTTATTTATTTGAGAGACAGAGATAGCAAGAGCAAGCGCAAGCCAGGAGGAGAGGGAGAAGCAGGCTCCCTGCTCTTGATCCCAGGACCCTAACATCCTGAGCTGAAGTCAGATGCTTAACTGACTGAGCCATCCAAACACCCCACTACGTATCTAAGAGAAATTAAAACATAATTGATTAATCATTATGTGAATGATTACAGCATTATTATTCATAATAGCTCCAAACAGGGAATAACCCAAATGCTCATTAACTGATGAATGGATAAATAAGATGTGGTATAGCCATTCAGGGGATACTCTTCAGTAATAAAAAGAAACTACTGGTACATATTACAACATAGATGAACCTCAGGAACATACTAAGCAGACACAGAAGCCTTTATATTGTATGGTTCCATCTTTCTGAAATCCTAGAAAAGACAAGTATATCAGAGAAAGCAGATCAGTAGTTGCCAGGCTGGTGGTGGGGGAGGGAGGTTTTTGGGGGGTGACGGATATGTCCTAAACTAGATTGTGATGAAGACTGCACAAATCTATAAATTTATAAAGAGTCAGTGAACTGTATACCCACAAGAAGTAAATTTTATGGTATGTAAATTATAGTCTAATATATTAGTTTGCTGGGACAGTCATAACAAAATACCGCAGACCTGGCGCCTTAAACCACAGAAATTTATTTTTTCTCAGTTCTGGAGGTTAGAAGTCCAAAACAAACATGCTTATCAGTGTTCCTCTTAAGGCTTTCTCCTTAGCTTCTAAATGGCTAGACTCTCTTGTTCCCTCATCATGTGACTGTTCCCCGTGCACATCAGTTTGTTTTTAAAATACAATCTCGCTTATATGTAACATTTGATTTCACAAGGTAGGAATTCTTAGGTTCAGTTTGTTGACATATTTTTAGTGGATTTTTATTTTGTTCTGAAGTTTTAATCTGGTGAGTCCTTTTCATTTTATGTACTTTCTCCCTCTGACAATGGACTACGGGCACCTGGGTGGCTCAGTCCATTAAGCATCTGCTTTTGGCTCAGGTTGTGATCCCAGGGTCTTGGGAATGAGCCCCACAGTGGGTTCGCTACTCAACGGGGAGTCTGCTTCTTCCTCTGCCTCCCGACCCTGCACCGCCACCGCGCCCCCCGCTCATGTTCACTTGCTCTCTTTCTCTCTCTCTGTTTCTCAAAAATAAATAATCTTTTTAAAAAATGAATAGACACTAGCTGCA